>NW_015164668.1:489187-503377 GCF_001447785.1 Gekko japonicus
GTCCCCCACTGAAGCCCCTCCCCTCCCTGCCCCAAACCCCACCCCCTTCAGACCACCCCAAATCTCCAGATATTTCCCAATCTGGAGCTGTGGTTTTTTTTTCAAGGTAGGAAAAATGCTGTTTCCCCTGAAATTATTTCCCAGTTTAAGGAAACAGATGGTGGATCAACACCTTGGGAAGAGTTGTACATTTAATTTGCATTTATTTACTTTATTTTAGCCAGCCTTTCTTGCCGAGACTTGAGGCGGAGTACAAAATAGGTTGTATTTACTGTAATGTTTTATGGTTTTATGGTATGGTATTGTATTAGTTGGGAGCTGCGGTGGCTCAAGTGGTTAAGACGCTGAACTGCAGGCTGTGGAAGGTCGGTAGTTCAGCAGTTCGAGACCCGGGTGCCGCATGATGGAGCGAGCTCCCATCTCTAGTTCCAGCTCCTGCCAACCTAGCAGTTCGAAAGCAAGAAATTGCAAGTAGATAAATAGGGACCACTTCGGTGGGAAGGGAACAGCGTTCCGTGGGCCTTGGTGTTTAGTCATGCCGGCCACATGACCACGGAAACGTCTTCGGACAGCGCTGGCTCTTCGGCTTTGAAACGGAGATGAGCACCGCAACCCTAGAGTCGGATTCGACTGGCTTTCGAGCAAGGGAACCTTTACCTTTACTAGTTGTGATCAGTGTTCCCTCTAAGCTGAGTTACTGTGAGCTAGCTCACGGTTTTTCAACCTCTGGCTCACACAGTTTTGTCTCAGCTCAGGAAGGAGGGCTCCAGAGCAAACTAATGTATGCAGTAGCCAAATGGCTTGCTCACCGCTTTGATGGCTGTAGCTCACAAAGTAGAATTTTTGCTCACAAGACTCCACAGCTTAGAGGGAACGTTGGTTGTGATAACTGGTTTTAATTGTATACTGGTATTAATTATTTGTAAGCCACCCTGAGCTGCCTTGGCGGGATAAAAGTTTGATAAACAAACAAACAACACAACACAGTAGGAATGTGATTACAAAACACACAGAACCCATATTGTCTTTAAACACCTCAAGAGAGGCCAGGGCCTCCCCATACAGCCACATTACTGAGTAGGGGTGAGAACCAAGCCTTCCATCTGCAACCCACTAGTTTACAGCAAAAAGCATTGGGATCCCATCACTGAACCTTCAGTTGGATTTTCAGTCCTTTCCCCAGAAAGGTTTAACACTGGCATGGAAAACACTGGATTCCTCCCTCTCTGCTCTGGGCTTCTGCTCTTTTCCAGCTCAACCTGACAACCTCCGACTCTCTTACAGTGGAGTCCCCATCAGAGCCTCAAGTGCCTGGTATGCCTGGGGGAGTGCAAGAAGCCGGTGGTTGTTGCTACGGCTACAAACTTTGTTTCCCCAATATTGACTCCAGGCAACAGCAGGGGCCGGCCACCCTCTTTTCAGCAAAACTGTTATCCGACCAGGGGCTTGACAGCATTCCTGGGGTGGCTCCCATTCTTTCCAGATCAAAGTTCTAGCTGATTGCAGTGTTAAGGCAATATGACACCCTCATGGCTGATGGCAGAGAGATGGAGGGAGGGGAAGGAGGGGAAGGCCAGCTGGCTTGGCGAGAGGACACGGGGCTTTTGTCATCTGTCTTCGCCGCAGAAGAGGTGGGAAGCGCAATCACTTCCCCACAATCCCTGCCTTAAGCACAGCTTCCTCAACATCTGCCCCATCTCTCAAAAGGGCTTCTTATTAGCTAATTTCTGCCAGACTCTACCTTGTATGCAGTGCCTTGAATCCCTCTGCCCGCCTCTTTAGGAACCCTAGGTGGTTTCCACATGGGAAACGGCTTGTGTGGTTTCTCCAGTGCAGGTGCCAATACAGTGCAGCGGTGAAGGGATTTCCACATGACAGTTTTCCCTGCAGTTTCCCCGCCCCAGTCCCCAGCAGTGGCAATTTCTCCTTCTCTGGATCACTGGGACTTTTTTGATTTTTTTTAATTGACAGTTTCATATCATTATACCAACATACCATTATAACAATAAGTGTAACCAAATCTGTAAATTCCCAGCTTGTGTTTTAAAAAGTAAGTCTAGGCCTTTCCATTGCAGAGACATGCCTTTCCCCTTATATCTCCTCATTGCTTTGGAAGAGTGCAGTGGAGAGCCTATGTCAAGAATCAAATAAACACCATGATCATCTTTGGAGGTTCTGCTTCCGGTGCCCCTGCTTTCTGGGATTAGGTGGGTGGCAACCCAGGAGAGGGCTTTTGCAGTCACAGCTCCAAAACTCTGGAGAGTCATCTGCAGTGTCCCCTCTAAGCTGTGGAGTCTTGTGAGCAAAAATTCTAGGTTGTGAGCAACTGGCAATTGAAGTTGTGAGTGAGCGATTTGGCCACTGCATGAATTAGTTTGCTCTGGAGCCATCCTTCCTGAGCTAATACAAAAGTGTGTGAGCTGGAGGCTAGAAAACTGTGAGCTAGATCACACTAACTCAGCTTAGAGGGAACACTGGTCATCTGTCCCATTCTGTTGCCGTCTTCCACCAGTGGGTGAAGACTTTTTTGTTTAGTTTGGCATTCCCTCTGTGATATTTTCTTTCCGACCAATGCTTTTTTGTTGTTTATGTCTTTGTACATATTTTAGCAGTGTTTTAACGATACGTGTTAGGGTTTGTAATGGTTTTAAAATTTGGCTTTATTATTTGATAGCTTCCTTGGTGGCGCTTGTAAGGGCAGAAAGGCAGGGTATATGTTTTGCAAAACCAACCAAACAACTAATCAAAAAAAAAATTAATAGTCAGGGGACCCCAAGGCAGATCAATCCTGCTGCTGAATTCAGTGGGGTTCTAGTTAGTCTGAGTAAAATTAGCTACCAAAGTCCATTTTGTTCAATTGAATTGTTAATTTTTTAAAAAATCTGCTTTTAGAATTGAAACTGAGAAACCTTCAATAGAGAAGTGTAGAAAATGTAGAAACGTAGTATAGAAACAAACAATGAACCTGGACCACTGGAGGCATCATTCAACCCCCCTGCCCCACTAAACTGGGACAATCACGTTAAACAAGAAAATGCCATGAAGTAGGCTCCCGTTGTAAAGAATTATAAACTGGACTTTTATCTTATATAAAATAAACCTCTTTATATAAATAAACACCATTATATAAAATAAAACCTCGAAGCTGATCCGGAAATTACAGCTGGTACAAAATGCGGCTGCGTGCCTGCTGACGTCGACGCCTGTGTGTGGCCATCAGGGCTGAGGCAGTGGGCGTCTACATATGGCCCCCCAAGGTTGCTGTCTCCCACCTACTGATAACTGGCCATACTCAGCTATATCAATGGGTCGGATTCTCCCTACGGCAAGCATGACTATTGATTTTATACGTTTTAACATGTTTTAAATGTTATTGTATTTATCGAAATGTTGTGACCTGCCCGGAGCCCGTTTATGGGATGAGCGGGATATACATGCGAAAAATAAATAAACAAACAAACCCATCTATTGTCCTCGGGATGAGCGGGATATACATTCGAAAAATAAACAAACAAACCCATCTATTGTCCTGAATCTCTAGTGTTTCTAACGGATAACTTCTTTTCAACAAGTTTCCAACACTGTAATTCCATAACGAAGTCATAACAATCTGCCACCCGACTTCAAGATAAATCTTCACCACATATATGAAGAAATAAGGCAGCAGCCCCACGCAATAACTTAACAGTCCCAAAATAACTTTACAAGGACTGTATTTTCTTTCTTACATGAAGAACTAAGGCAACAGCCTCCCACAATGCCTAAACAGTCATCGCAAAATGTAGAAACATAGCATAGAAACCAACAGTGGAGCTTGACCGCTGAAGGCATCATTCACCCCCCCTGCACCACTGAAGTGGGGGCAGCCAACTCTCCAGGCCCATGATTCATTCTCCCTGATGGCCACACACAGGACTGGTCACACCCACATTGCCTTCAGGAGTAGGTTTGGGGTGCCTGGGAGAAACTTTGACCATGTAAATATTTAGAAACTCAGTCAGTCATGTAAGCAAAGAAAACCAAGACATTTTTGTAAAGGTCAGCTCTGTTTCCTTTGCTTCCCCATCAGATTTCTGAGAGTAGGTTATTTTATCTTTTATACGTAGCAGAGAGAGTAAAACAGCACCAACTGAAAAGAGAGGCGGCGTCTGGATGACACTATCACTTTGCTCAACACGGAGCTGGGAATTTTGAACGATATCTGGGGAGAGGCGAAGGAACGAAGCATCCAGCCAGATAAGATAAACAGTCTCAATTTTGTCCTGACCTGACTCTTCACCAGGCTCACTTTCCAAACTGATCTCGACTATGATAACAGCTTGTCTCCATGATGAGTAACCAAATATCATAGTAGTAAACACCGTACTGTCAAAAGCACAAATGCACAATTCTGAACAAGCAAAGGGGAAGGGAGGACTGAGAGAATGGTCAAAACCAGCCTCCTTAGAACACCTCCCGGTTGCCCTCACCTGTAGGTGGACACAGGATCCTGCTCTAAAATGGGAAGGTAGGAAGGTGATGAGGGCCAGGTAGAACCATGCGGTGGCACCAAAGGGAAGAGATCCTGAAGCAGAGAAAGAGGCACAGCAGCAGCTCTCCCCATGGTGTACATTTACTGCTATAAAACCTGGAGAGTTGAGCCATGATAGCTTTGCCATACCAACTTCCAGCCGTTTTCAGCATGCAAGTGTAAAATCTGATATCTGAACTTAACCCAGTGTTCTGTGAAGTTCAGCTTTTGTTTCAAGAAGCAATCCCTTACCACTGGGAAGATAAACTTAGAGCCAAATGTGCTTGATAAGGTTGCCAACAGGTTCGGAAATATCTGGAGATATGAGGATGAAGCCTGGGTGTGGAGTTTAAGGAGGAGAGGGACCTTGGTATGGTAAAATGTCATGGAGTCCACCTTCCAAAGCAGCCATTTTGTCCAGGAGAAGTGGAATATGTTATGTCTTGAGAGACATAATGGTAAAGCATAATCTAGTTTCACTCATTATGCGGATTGTAAATACTGACCAATGGTGTGCATTCTGGAGGGAATGGTTTGGATTGGACGTTAACTCTTGATTGTGATTGGATGTAATGTAGCTAATGTGATTGGATGCTGTAAACATTGTAGGTGTGGCTATCCCAGCCAAAATTGTATAGCTGGTCTAGTCCTTACAAGGCTGAGCCTTTATGCTGTTCTCACTGAATAAAGCTGAAATCACTTGTTGAACTGTTCCTCCGAGTTAAGTGTCATACTTAACAGAATACATGTTTTAAATAAATAAATAAATAAATAAATGGTTTATGTAGTCTGGCGATCTGAATTACTTCTAGATCTCCAACCTCCGCCTGGAGGTTGGCAACCCTGGTGCCTGGTAAAATCTCAGGAGCTGAGTAAGATTTCTGGGGTTTCAGGCCAATGACATTCAACACTAGATCCTTCCACAGAAATGGTACAAACACAGTCGATTATGCAAAACAGGTGAGATTAACTTTTTAAAATATTTACATACATTTATACGGGCAGATTAAGGCAACTATTTATGTAGGATGTAGAAGTAGAATGCCATTTTGACAGATCCTTGACAATAAAGCTGAGTTTCTTTAGCTACCTGCTATTCCAGATTATCTCCCCAACTCAGGAATGTTGCAGCTTCAGCCTCCTCTGATGAAGGTTGCCCTGCCTGAATTTGCCTTCTCTACTTGTTCTGATAGTGCCTTAGTTGCTCAGTACTCAGTAACAAGGTGTCCTCCATTTTGTTTCTCAGAGGGCCTCTGAGTTTTCCTCAGGATCTCAGCATGTCCAGCCAATATGGCCTCAGCAGCATTGAGCATGTCAAAAAGATCCCTTCATGCAGGACTATTTTTGGGCAGGAACACACAGGAACGGAGTTCCAGCTGGCTCCCAAGTTGGCCACACCCAGCAGGAACTCATTAGCATAACAGGCCACACCCAACAGCAGAAACTCATTAGGATTGGCTACAATTAGGGGTATGTGGCCTAACATGCAATAAGCCCTGGGTTTTGACAACAAACAAGGTAAAGAGAACAAGAAGCAATAGGTGGGTGTGGCTGGATAACCGCACTTCTGGTAACATGGGGGTGTGGCCTAATATGCGAATGAGCTGTGCTGTTGGGGTGTGGCCTAATACGCTAATGAGTTCCTGCTATTGGGTATGGCCTATTATGCTAATGAGTTCCTGCTGGGCTTTTTCTACAAAAAAAGCCCTGCCTTCATGTAATGATCCCCAGTTCTTTATGGCTTCATAAGGGTACCATCATCCTCAGGGAGTCAGCAGGGAGAAAACCTTGAGACAGTTTCAAAGACATGACTTCCTTCTGCTCTCTCTGACCACTTGCAGGGCAGCCAGTGAGTTGACAACCAAAGCAATGAATGGCCAGCCTGTCTCACCATGCCTCTCCCTCAGTGAGGAAGAGTCCAAATCTCCTTACAGTTCATCGGGACTGTGAGAGATAAGTATTATGGGTCTGGGAAAAGCTCCTCCCTCTGAGGGAAAAATTTCTGAGGTAAATTGTTTTGAAGGGAACCTCTCATGCAGAAAAAAGGACTCTCAGCTATCCTTCTCATGTAGTTTAATGTCAGATTACTAAATGGAAGGCAAACAGAAAAATGTCTGGATTGCATGGGAACTGCACAGGCAGTTGATCCAAATACTGGACAAACAGGTTTTCTGGCTGTGATCTTGCAAATATTAGGTCCCCCTGAACATGTGTGGGAGCTGCTTCAGTGCGGCACAGTTCTACGCCACTGGGGTGCATGTGTGAACAACTTTGAAGTGTGCATGCACACCAAAGCTTATACCCAGAATTAAACTTTGTTGGTCTTAAGGGTGCCCCTGGACTCCAATTTGGTTCTATTGCTTCAGACCAACATGGCTATCTATCTAAATCTATTCACATACATGTCACACAACTGTGCCAAAATCCTTCTTAGGCTGCTGAGCGTGTGTCTGAAAAGTACCTCAGCCCTACCCAAGCAATGGGACTTAAGGTGTTCCATTGCTTTCAATAGGACTTTAGTCATGATAATCTTTAGCTGGCTCAGACTCTCTGACTTTGCGCCTTCCACCGCCAAGCCTGGTTGGAATTTGCTCCCCTGTTGCATTCCTTCTACTGGTCTCTCCCCCTCCTCCCTCCTCCTTCATCTGCATTTGGATTGGGTGCTGGGGCTCTCTCTGCATTCCATAAAACACTCCAGCTGCCATGATAGGACATTCTCCGGGGCTCTTCTGGTGTCTATTAGGTCTCCAGCTGATAGCGGTTTTCCTGCCTGATAACACAAGGATAGCCACACGCCTCAAGTAGCCTGCCCAATTCTCCAGCACATTCCTGAGGCGAGATATAAGAATTCTTGGCATGCTGATGGGGACAAAGATGACCTCTTTGGTCTCTTTTGTTCCCCTTCTTACCTGGCCTTATTCTCCCACCATCTCCCTCCCCCGATACCTGGGCTTATTCTCCCACCATCTCCCTCCCCCGATTCCCACTTCAGCTTCAGAGTCTTTTGGCTGCCAGGAGGGGTTGGAGGACAGCTTGCAGTATAGAGTCCTACAGCCAGCTGTGCTTGCATCCGGAGGGACTCATCCTAAATGGAAAAGTTGCAAGAGTCTTTCAAGTGTCAGGTCTTACTGCAGTCACATAAAGGGAACTGGAGTTCATTTGCTCTCAGAACTGGCAGCCCTGTTTTCTAATCGCAGTATGGTTGCCAACTTTCCCCCTTCATGGCAGGACTTCTGCATTTTGAACAGGACATAATGTGGCAGCTACATTTTTCCTAGGCTGCAGATGCAACACTAGGGAAACCGCCACCTGCCAAACTGTTTCCAGTTATTCAGGTATGAATGGCATAAGAGCTGTGCCACAAAAAAAGCTGGCAACCCCAGATGTTTGGGTGTGCGATGGAGGTAACGGGTAGAGTTTCTCAGTGCTGAAGGTGCTACACTTTATGATGATTTCGTTTTTTAAAGGCTCCGTGACAAAGAAGAACAATACTTTCTACATGCTCAGAAGCGTTTTTTACATCACGAGACCCAAGGCTGAGTCCCGGGAGAGGTTTGCAAGCCGTTTAATGGGCAAAGGACACTCTTCTCACCTTGGAGATCTGTGGGAGCAGAATCAACCAAGCCAGCCTCATGAACAAGCAGAGCCCTGCTCAGATCAATTTAGTCCAGCACCTTGTTTTCCAGTGACTGATTAGATAAATTTTGAATGCCTGCAAGTGAGACACAGAGACCTCTTTTATTGCCCAATTGAACATTTAGCCATCCTGGAAGATGCCTTGAGCAATGCCTTTTCATTTGCTCACATCCACCAAAGAAATGACATACATCAATACATGGTTGCACAATGTGCCTTTTTAAGAAGAGGGGTATTGGTTTCCCCTAATCTAGGTCAGATGAGCGGGATGGCAGCTGCTATTCCTGGCTTCCTGAGTTCATCTGTCTGTGAGCCCTCAAACAGGACTCTTGTGACTTGGTATGTAATGATTCCTTGTTTTATTTGTGTGTGTGTGTCTTTAAAAGTTTGGTTTCATGGCGGTGAGAGATAGTCTAGGGTGGTTGAGACAGGCAAGTGGTGTGATTGGTGATTGGCAGAAAGGGGGAGGGGTTTTGGAAGTAAAAATTAGTGGATGAACAGGTATGTCAGTCACGAGTGACAGTTGAAGAGTGACAGTTGAGGATGACAGTTGTTGAGTTAGTTAAGTTCTGAGTTCTGTGAGAGAAGCAGGAGTTCAGTTAAGCTCTGTGTATGAAAGAAGTGAGAAGCAGTTCAGTGTGAAAACAGTTAAGCTGTCAGTTGATGTTGTTCAGAGAAGAAGAAAAGTTATAAAAAAGTCTGAGTGACAGAATAAAAAGAAACAGTAAACATATATGGCCTAAGGAAAAAAGTGTTACAAAGTTACATGCCAAAATCCCTGACAGTGTGAGAGAAAAGTGTGAGAAAAACCAGTTGGAATTGTTCAGTATTTACCCATTCATAGATACAGAGTACTATCCTGTTATTTACGAATTATATTAATAAATCTTCTTTTATTTAAGTCTGCCAGCTCTGAAAGAAATAATTTCTCATGAAACACATAGACCCTCATGAAAGCCTAAAACCTCGACCTACCTACCCAGTGCTAGAAATATTATAGTATAAAGGTTGGAAAGCCTTAAATTTCCTGGTGGCAGCCGGATATACACAGTAGAACCAAACATAAAGAACATTTTAAAGTAAAACCAGACCTCCCCAGTTAAGGGGTCGTCACATGATACTATCAGGCATTATTCAGGTGTGAAAAGCTATCCTTTGTGGTGATCAAGGCCAGGGGGATTGTGGTCAGTATGTCTCTCACTTCTCACACAGGTATTATTTGAGGCTGGGAGAGTCCTTATGATGGAGGCCCAGGAAGGACGCCCAGGAGAACAATGCTGAGAAAATCTGTCCCACCCAACCCCAGGTAGCAATTCAAAAAGTTAAGGTGAGTTATGTGCAGACAAACCAATCCAAGTGCCCTGGCAAGGCCAAAAATGTTCCGGTCACTCAGCAAATATAAAGGTCCACCTTTCTTTTCAAAATGTATACAGTGCTTTCCATCTATTTGCTGTATCTCCCCCTCCATAATTTTAATCACTAATCAGAAAGACTCACTGGTAGAGCATCCTACTCGGCATGCAGAAGGTCCCAGGTTCAATCTGCAGCATTTCTGGTTAAAAGGGTCAGGTAATGGGTGATGTGAACATCCACTACCTGAGACTCTACACAGCTGCTGCCAGTCAAAGTAGACAATACTGACCTTGATGGACCAGTGGTCTAGAATCGGTAGCCATCCTTGCATCCTGCATGTATGTGCAGGTGGGATCTGGAGATCTCCTGCAATTATGACTGATCTCCAGGCTACCAGAGATCAGCTCTCCTGGAAGAAATGGCTGCTTTGGAGGGTGGACTCTATGGCATCATAGCCTGCTGAGGTCCCTCCCCTCCCCAAACCCCACCCTCTCCAGCATTCAAAACCCCCCCAGTCTCCAGGAATTTCCAAACACAGATATGTCAGTCCTAAGCAAGGGTCGTTTCGTAGAAAAAGAGGTGCAGCTCATTAGCATAACTCATTAGTGTGATTTGCATATGCCACACCCCTTGACATCACCAGAAGTGTGTCAGAAGGCAACGCCCACCGCTCAGGCGCCACTGGACTGTTTTGGATTGCTAGCTATGGGGGGGGGGGATGTGCAGATCTATCCTCACAGAGGAGGGAGAGCTTGTACCTGAATAAAGGTGCCTCTGGACGGGGGGAGCTCTGCAACTTACCTGGCTGTGTCTTGCTCTAACTGAGGGCTGCTGGGAGCAGGGGGTGGGGCTTGTTGCATGTGCCTGCCCCCTGGGCTCTTTACTGCTTGAGCTCTGCTCCTGTGCACTCCTGCAGGAAATGACCCCTGGTCCTAAGGATTTCGGAGAGGCCATGGAGGAGGTCTAACAGAGAGAATGGGGTTTTTTTTTGCTCTTCCAGGCAGAGGAAAGCCTGGTAGGGAGGACTTGTGAAAGCTCATGTTGAAAGAAATGTTGCTATTCTTGAAGATGCCATTGGACTGTTATTTTGCTATGACAGACTCACACGGCTACCCCATTGCAATGTGAAAGGCAGGTGGCGTGCTGAAGAAATGTTTGTGGGGCATGAGACTGTAAGTGGGGAGTACAGGGCCTTAGAAGTGTTTCTCTGGCAGAGAGCAGGAAAATGTCAGGGCATGGAGCAGAGGACCAGCTGTGGCTTCTTGGAATTTAATGGACTCAATATTCTTAAAAGACTCATCAGCAAAGACAAGCCAGCTCACAGCTTGAAATGCCAAATGACCCGCAGCTAGGAGTTAAATGAGGAGGTGACATTTCCACTGGCCGAGGCCTGCCGTCCTTTCCCTCTCTGGAAAGATCACTGAAACCATTTCAGTGGGGAGGGGGGAGAGAAACAGAGACAAACGTTTCCTAACCCAGAGCTCAGAAACCTGGAAAGGAGCCAAGGATATTAAAGCACAGTATCAACAAGTGGAAGATCTGTGGCTTGAAGCAATTCCCTCCTTGCCATACCCGCTCCTCGGAAATGGGGAATCCAGGGCTGCTTTTACAGGAATAGAGGATATTGGATAATAAGGCTGTTTCCACATGGCAAAGATTCTTCATATTGCTTTCCACACCAGTGCAAATGGAAAGGCAAGCACATTGCAAATAAGTTTTTAGATGTGTGGATTTTCTCAACATGTTCTTCTGTCTTCTTTTCTGATTTTTCCTTTCAGTATATATTCTACAGTTGTGGTGACTATATTTTTGTTCTTCATGCATGTGCTATAGTGCTATAACAATTTGGGTTGGATTGCACTTTGTGAATCTTGTGCTATTTTTCAGAATAGCAGTATTTTAAATCAACCACACATGACCTTAGGTTCCTTGCTTTCTGTAATTTAAGAAGGACCCTCTTCTTTGTGTACTGGCTTGGAAAGTTCCATTTTCAGGCACAATTATCTAGAACTGGGAAAGTAAATGGCTAGATCTCATGATCCTTATGTGGGATCACTTCTTTTTGTGGGATTGGAGTATGGGGGGCTTGTACATCTAGGGAGGACTATTAACAGCTACCGAAGCCATGCCTTCAAAAACAGGGAGGGAAAGAAAGCCAAATGCCACACTGATTTTTCAAATGCATTGAGAATTCATGAGTGAGTCTGCTTTTCAACATTGTCTGTGAGCTAAAATACAAACGACATTCTACAGGAGTTTGGCCAAGTGTTGCCCAAGTTACATTTTATACGCAATCATGGCTCCACCTGTCCATCTCTCCTGCAGCGTTCCACATGTCTGTGTTGTCCACTTGATCACATGGAGGCCTGGGAGCAGGTCCCTGAGTTCAGATGACATAGCAGTACATTTGCTTGCTTTTCTTCCTTCAACCATTAGATGGCGCTTTGACATTTTTGGTAATCTGTGGGGAGCAGGCAAATAGTGCATTACAGCCAAGGTATATACTTCTTGACAATTTGCATATACTCTCATTGCTATTCTACTCTTGTGAACCACTCAAACATAATAAACAAAAATGAACTAAACTGAATAAAGTTTTAACAAACTCAGATCCTCTTGGGGGCTGGTTGTCGCAAAGTGTGAGCTGAGAGGGATCCCTGAAGTCATGTATTCTTCTATGGCCCCGGTCACACGGAGCATTAGCCACGCTAGAGAGACGGAAGATAGGCGGATTTTCCAGGCGCGATCACAGCACCACATTTGCGAAGCGTAGAGCTCCCATGGCTCACCCAAGGCTTCCTGCCAAAGATGCGGGGTAAAAAACTAGTACCTTTGAGGTACTAGTTTCCGGAAACCGCGGGGCAAGGGCGGGTGTCTGATCGCGTTTCCGGTGGCATCCGGCGCCTGCCCATGTCCCCTCGCAAAAAGGTATTCCCCCCCCAAGTCTCCATGGGATGCGCACAAGCACCCAACGGAGCATGCGCACATTTCAGTTAACCCCCCCCACAACCACATTTGCTGCGCCGCTCCACTTCTTTGCCGCATCGTGTGATCGGCACCTCCCCCCAACCACGGGACCTAAACCCGATGCCTGATCGCGCAGTCGCGCGTTATTTTGCTCCGGGGCAAACAGCCACGCCTCTCCCCCACATTTTCCTGCCCGTGTGGCCGAGGCCATTGTTGAGGGTGCCAGGAGGGGCCACCATTCCTGGATGACCTGCATGCCTGTATAAAATGTCAGCGAGTACCCAAACGCTGGGAGACGGCAGTGGTGTGTTTGCAACAACGGGTGGCTGGGGGGTGTCGTACATACTTTACATTATGCCAGTCTTGCTTTGCTTGGGTTCAGTCGATGGTTCCCAGTTGAAACACCTTTAACCTTCTAAGCCTTGTAGGGTTTTGATTAATAGCCACATGACTTGTGAACAGGTACTGATGCCAGGACACATTTGGTTTCCTGGCCGGCAGACAACCTTGGGATGGGGGGGGGGAGTTGTGCTTCTTTTCCCTTTCCCAGTGGTCTCGAAAGCAGGAGGTTTGGAATGTAATAGATTATATAGGTTACATACCTTTAATAAATATATTAAATAACTATATGGCCGGGCTTCTTCTAAACCTCCTGCTCTTGCCTTTTCAAGTCATTGCTACAGGATGCTGTCACCCCCCCCCCCCACTGTCACACTGTGAGTTGTGCACGTCTGTCCTGGAGAAACGTCTTGTAGACTGGCACTGCTCATAACTGTGGCAGGACATCCCATCATGGCTACAAGCATGGACGGCTTCAAAAGGGAATTGGATAGGCATATGGAGCAGAGGTCCATCAGTGGCTATTAGCCACAAGGTATAGATAGGGACTCTGGGGCAAGTGATGCTCTGTCTTCTTGGTGCTTGGGGGGGGGGCAACAGTGGGAGGGCTTCTAATGTCCTGGCCCCACTGGTGGACCTCCTGATGGCACCTGGTATTTCTGGCCACTGTGTGACATAGAGTGTTGGACTGGAGGGGCCTTTGGCCTGATCCAACATTGGCACCTCTTATGTCCTTATGCTTGTTGGATGGAAGCGCAGGGCATTCTGGGTAGGCTTTTGTCCTGGGCACTGCTGCCCCTAGGTGTGGGTCTGGTTCTTCACGACTGGTATTGTCCACTTGCTCCCTCGTCACCCTTGCATGTTGGGCCCCACAAGCACCTCACAGCCAAGACTCTCCTCTAAGCAAATGGAAAAGAGGCGCGCTTAGTTAGGCTTGCCTTATAATTGCCTTAAAATTGATGGCTTCGGTGCTCAGAGCAAATGTCGGAAGTACAATAATGAAACAGATGTGCCTTTGAACATGTAAATGTATGTACAGAGTGCTTTCCCATTTAATCACTGGGAGCCAGTATCCTAAAATAGTAAAACATGATAGAGGTTCTTGTCTTAGTAAGGGGTGGATGGGTGAAAGTTTCATAAATAAATAAAATAAAATCTAACAAATAAATACTTCTAGGGCTATTAAGTGTCAACAAACTTGTAAACCAAGGAGGCAGCAGCCCCGAAAAGTCCCTACAAGATTGGGGGGTACTGTTATTGGGCAGTTAAATGTAAACGTTGAGGGTAAAAGGTTTTAAACGTTTGACTCAGTTTATAAACAGAACAACGATGAAAAGACTTGATGTAGCAAAGCTAGTTGGAGGATCTCCTCTCTTGGGTTTTTA
>NW_015164668.1:503640-508610 GCF_001447785.1 Gekko japonicus
CTACCCACCGCTCCTTTGGCGGGGAATTGAACATGCCACCAGCGAAAGAGGAACCCCATCTCTTGGAACATTAATCTGCTGCCACTTTTGGACACACCTAGAACTGGCCTTCTCCCCATTCACACACAAAATTCTGTTCTGAAAACAAACAGTACTGAAAAGTAGATCCCATGCAGTACTGGAACTGGAGATAGCAAAACTTAAATGCGACAGCATGCCGGTGACAAGAACACTTCATTTAACCTGTACCTTCCCCTGACCCCAACCACCCACTAAAAAAATTATAGCACAACAGAAATAAAGCACAGCAATGACTAAACGTTATAGAGTGCTGGCTGGACCCTTGCTCTTTTTTCCAGGGCTATGCAGGAGTACTTTGCTGTGGTACTGGTGGCACATTTTGCCGTAACAGAGGGCTCAGGCATGGGTGACAACAAGGGAGAATCAACCAGAGAGATTCTACAGGGACTAAGGCAGAAATCAACAGGTCGCACCAGTGAGTGAAAGCCTGTGTAAGCTTGTCTTCTGTTTTTTTTAAAGTGAGCAACGTGATGGCCATGGTTCTCTGGGTATTTCTGGCCTGTCGCTCACTGGCCGATTCAAAAGTGAGCCAAAATTTCTTGTCCAGAAGCCTTTGTGCTTCGAGGTCTTGGCGGTGTGCCTCCTCCTCCTCTTTTTCCAAGACATGTGCAATTTCCTCCAACGCCTTTCTTGTGGCTTCCAAGGAATGTAGCACTTTGTTCCTTGGATGCTTCTGACGCAGGTGCAAGTCTGACATCTGCCTGGCGGGTGCGTACGCTCAGATCCCTGGCTTTGCAATATGGATCACTGTAGAAAAAGTTTTTAAAAACAGTCAGTCAGGAGCAGAAGCTACGAACCTCAAATCATTGCGCTGTGCCCAGGCAGTGGGCAATCAACACACTCTGCACAACCACTGTTGCTACAGCATGTCACTGAAATAATATTTCCCCATAGGCTCAACAGCCACCCCCAGCTCTCTCATCCAATTCCACCCCATTCCTTCCTCTTCAGCTGTTCCCTCTTTAAAAAGGCAAAAAGAAAGCAGGATAGCAGGGACAAACTGGGCAACAGAACTAAGCCTGGAAATTTCCAGAGTGGCCCAAACCATGCCCATGCTCAAGCTGAAAGCAAAGATCCTCTGTAGATCTAAGGGTACAGAACTAACAGCTAATCACTGAGGTCACATGCCTGTTTAACTAAGTCAGAAGCAAGATGCATCTGGAAACCACACAAACAAATTATGATCACAAGAGTATTGTTCACCTTAGGCATCCACTATTCCACACTTCTAACCTGTACAACAGATGAATAAAGACCAAGATCCATGTAAAGCTTGTGTGACATGAGTTAACATTTCACAAGAACATAAGAGAGGCCATGTTGGATCAAGCCAATGGCCCATCCAGTCCAACATGTTATGTCACAACGTGGCCAGGTGCCATCAGGAGGTCCACCAGTGTGGCCAGAACTCCAGAAGCCCTCCCACCATGGCCCTGCAAGCACCAAGAAGACAGAGCATCACTGCCTCAGACATAGTACTCCATCTATACATTGTACCTAACAGCCACTGATGGACCTTTGCTCCATATGTTTATCCAATCCTCTCTTGAAGGTGTATATGTAGCCACCACCACTTCCTGTGGCAGTGATAGAATCCAGAGAACAATTTACTTCACTCCTTCCCTCCGTTCATAAACAGAAGAAAGGTTTCCTTTCCTACTATTATGTGTGGTTTAACTCCCCACATAGAGATGAGAAGGAATGTGTCTGGAAAGGGAGGGACAAATATGGAATAATAAGATGGTTGGGGGAGAGAAAAGTGAAAGGCTTTGCAGGAGGGCTGATGGCCTTCCCAGCCCCAGGAAATAAGGAAATATTTGCCTCACCCACCTGCTTTACAAAGTTTGCAGTCATGGAGAGCTTATGGGTATAGTTCCAGCTTGGGGGGGGGGGAAGAGTGTTTAAAATGTTCATAATATATTTTATTTTTTAAAATTTTATTTACCTTCAACTTCTACCCCGCTCGAACCCCTCCCATGGGTCTCTGAGCGGCTTACATAGTTTGTATTATTCCTATCTATGGGCACATATATATATCGTATTAGGGGCGGGACTACCTAACGGCACCCGGTGGGATTCAGTTGATTTGTCTTCAGCTCGTCTCGTCTCCTCGTCTTGGCATCTTCCCTCAGCTCTCTTCAGGCTCCTCGGGAGATCTTTTGGAGTCGGCGGGCCCATTCGTCGTGCTGATCGTATCGGTGTGGCACTGGCTCCGTCCCTCAGGCTCCGCCATGCCTGCGCCGAGCGTCCTCACGCCTTCCGGGCTTCGCCTTCGCCGCCGGTTCACCGCTAGATGTCACGTCTCCTTTGTTCTTCCACCGCCATTACACGCCACTCTGCTGCTGCCACCGCCGCTCGCCGAACTGTCGCTGCTGAGGTTCCCACCTCACCTCCCAATGGAGGAGGGTGCTCCCTGCCTTCTAAGGCAGGTACCCATTTATCTACTCGTAAGTTGTTATGACTTTCAAACCGCTGGGTGGGCGGGAGCTGGGACTAGGGCTGGGTGCCCACCCCGGCCGCGGTGGGTATCGAACAGCCTACAAGCTGTTCGTTAGATGTTAAGGCAGGTGCTTTTGCTCCCTGCGCCACCGCTCCCCTACTCCCCTATATCTCTACTTAGAGCCTCCAAAGTCATATAGTATATATAAAAGCATGACTAAAGTGGTAGTCTCTCTCTTCTGACTAGTAATATAAATGTGTTCTGTTTTGGAAGTTGATAGGTAGCAGCACTGAAGCTGAATGTGGAAGTATGATCTTTGTAATTTGTCAAAATCAAAACTATTTTGGGTGTCTGAAAAGAAGTGGATAGAACTGATGTGAAAAGGGCTGTAGTTACCGCCACTAGCACTTTAATTGTATTTACTTGTGAATTGTATCGGTAAAGTATATGGATTTTATGAGGTGTTTTGTATGTAATGCATTTGTGTTTTATTGTATTTTAATCTTTTAATGTGAGCCACCCTGAGCCTGCTTTGGCAGGAAGGGCGGGATGCAAATAGAATTAAATCAATCAATAAATAAATAATAATTTTTAAAAATGCTGCCCGAAAAGTGCGGCTGATTCCAGCACTGAGCCCTGTGGTGTTTGGGTCCCGAGAATTTTGTCCCATCACTTCTGCCTGACCTGCCACCCAGCTGGCAGACCAGCCACTGCTGCCGCTTTGTGGAGTTTAACAGAGATGCAGCAGCAACATGCAACTACGTTAAGCTAGGGAGCTCCAAACAGAAATGAAACCACCACCACTGAAACCAGATCCCATAAGAAACTTCTATTCCATGCCCTCTTTTTTTTTTTTTTAAAGGTAACCACTTAGTCTGAACTATCCTTCTCCTCGCTCTGCCCTAGCTGGTCGCTCAGGAAGGGAGTCCTCGAGACTTCCGGTTGATGGCGGCGCGCTGACAGTCTCACCTCCTGTACCTCTCGGGGGTGAGGCTGTGCTCTGGCCGGGGAATGGGGTGCGCAGGCTCGCAACCCCCCCCCGGGTCTTCGAGGGCGGAATGCCCGAGAATTGAGGCGCCTCTTCGTTCCAATGGTTCCTCGCGCTGGGAGACCGAACGGTATTAGTGACGCTGACCGGGGCAAGCGCAGGAGATCCAGCATCTAAAATGAAGTTCTAAACGAGGTCACAAGACCAGAAATGAACGTGAGTCAATTTACGGCAATTTAAAGATTAAAAGGCAGCTCCCCACCCTATTAGACTGAACCGGGGGGAAACGAGCGGGGGGAGGGATGCCTCCCGAATGCACGAACGGTTAAGCGAAAGAGGGGGGGAGCGGAAGAAAACGCGGAGAAAACTGCCTAAAGCCACTTACCCAAGCAAGCTTTAGCGGTCAAGTGCAAATTCAGAGACTTTTGAAAAGTTGGAGAAAGTAAACAACTAACAAAGATGGCGGGGAAGAAGGACAAAGAAAGACTTGTGAAATCGAAACTTGAGAGTCCTAAACCGGAAGTTACCAGTGAGATGGTGAAGTCTGTAGCAGAGTACATGCACCCTCTGCTGGAACAGCTGAATAACTTCAAAGATCAAATATCAACAGTAACAGAGTATAACTACAACACAAGCCCAGATAG
Source organism: Gekko japonicus (assembly GCF_001447785.1). Lineage (NCBI taxonomy): Eukaryota > Metazoa > Chordata > Lepidosauria > Squamata > Gekkonidae > Gekko > Gekko japonicus. The sequence goes on from NW_015164668.1 coordinate 507,794, forward strand.
GCGATTTGATACAAATCATGAAGCAGGAGGCTGAAAAGGTAAAGGAAGTGGCTGCAACTACGCAGAGAGTAAAGAAGAAAGTACAAAAGCTGGAAGAGAAGACAACTTCCTTGGAAGATCAAATGCTACAAGTACAAATGGAAAAGGCCAAAATGGTTCTTCGCTTCCAGGGCATGCCAGAAAAACCAGGAGAGAATCTTAAAGACGTTATGAGTGAATTGCTAGCCCCAGTGACAGAAATGAAAACGGAACTGTTGCTAAATGAAATGGATGTGGTCTATAGATCATATTCAGGATATATAAATGAATAATCTGAGCTCTGAGCAAGAGCAGGAGAGAGAGCTGTGAGAGAGGTGAGAGGGTTTCTTTTACTTGATTTCAGCTGAGAGAATTCAGCTAAGGATATTTTGTGGGAAAACTGTGTTTAGCAGTGTGTGGAAGCACTTAGAGTTCTTGCAGAGTCCTGGCTGATTGAGTGTGGGAGAGGAACGGGCATTGTTTGACTGGGATTGCCTGTAATTGAGAGGAAGTGGAAGGGGCATTGTTTTGCCTGTGATTGAGTGCCTGGGTGAATTTGAATTTGAATAGCTGCTGCCTGACCTCTGCTGGGGGAGGCCTCTATTTAAGGAAACACCTTGCCAGAGGCAGAGGAGACCAGCTGAGCTCTGAGCAGGAGCAGGAGAGAGAGCTGTGAGAGAGGTGAGTGGGTTTCTTTTACTTGCTTTCAGCTGAGAGAATTCAGCTAAGGATATTTTGTGGGAAAACTGTGTTTAGCAGTGTGTGGAAGCACTTAGAGTTCTTGCAGAGTCCTGGCTGA
>NW_015164668.1:509308-519873 GCF_001447785.1 Gekko japonicus
TGGCAGCTGGCAGTCCGGCTTGAGAACTGGTCACTACAAATGCTGCCTCTGAGGCACAATGGCACAGGGCATCGGGTGGGTCTGCATGCAGAACAAAAATGAAAAATGGCAGCCCAGTGCATATCTTTTAGAGTCTTCTTCGGGAACCATTGCGAGGTTGCGAAGGGATGTGATTAGCAGAGCTTGTCCAGGGAAGGCTGACCAGAGCACCTGAGGCCTCAGGGCCCACTTGGGGGAGGGGTGCCTGTTATTTATTTTTATGTATTTTTATTTATTTTATTTTATATATATATCCCACCCTCCCCATAAGTGGACTCAGGGTGGGTCACAAGTCACATAAGACATCATGATTCGAGATGTAAAATTTCCGGAAATTTTTTCCGGAAAAAAATGGAAATTTTCGGAAAAATGGAAAAAAATGCTACATTAGCATTTCTTTTGTCTTTTCTAGATTGAAAGTCATTCTGTTACTTTAGGAACATAAAAAATGACTATGGACATTTTTACTTGGCATGAAATTATCACAACTAGCATATTAAAATATAGTGTACCCAAACAATTATTACAAACAGAATACCCACCCACATGCAAAAACAAAACTGAAACCTTTTTATTTTCTTCTGACAATCGCACCTCCTAAAGGAAGAAATGCATCTTGTTCTTGCATTGGAGAGTTCAGTTTGTAACCTAGGACTTGCTTGTCCTCAGTGCACAGAAATTAGATCATTATATATTTTAGAAATGATTTGGAAAATATTTGAACACCTTGTCTTAAAATATTTTATTTATCATGTTAAAATAAAACATTCCATAATCAATTTCTTTTCTTTTCTTTTTTCAATTCTTTTTCCGGGCCTTCACATCTCTAATCTAGCCTAGTCTTGGACACTGTAACTCCTATTGTTAGCATAGGAAGCTTTTAAAAAACACAACTGGCTAGACTTACTACAATCTGCTTTGGGTTTTTTTAAGGATACAAGCAGAAGATATGAAAACAAAGCTGGAAGCTTTATCACTGGAATAGATGTCACTTCAAAGGTATGTACTGTGTTTTGTAGTTTTGGGTTTTCTGTACATTGAAATACAAAAAGTGGACAGTTTCATTGCTATGTGTTTTGTTTTCTGCAACTGAGTTTTAAAAAATTGATAAGTGGTACGCACTGCCTCTGTGCTGTCATGGTTTCCTTTTTGTGTCATGTAATTAAGGTATGTTGTGATGCTTGATTGAAGTAGGTTTGTAGAGGAACTGAATGAAATGTCTTTCTATGTATTTGTGTCCAAAGTTTTGTCTCCAGGCTACAAAAAGATTGTACTACTGTTCCAAGACATTAGAGCAGGGGTGTCAGTCATGCAGCCTGCGGGCCACATCCCGCCCCCACAGGGGTTGTATCAGGCCCTCAAGCAACTAGCTGCCATCTGCTTACTTCTCCCTCTCTCTCGCTTTCTTCTGTGACACAGCTTGCTTTGCCAGGCTCTCTTAATCACACAGCAGAGCCAGAGAGCAAAGCTTTTCTTCCCTCCATTGGTTGAGGCTCCTCCCTTGGGAAGGAGGAGAGGGGGCGGGATTGAGAGCACATGCTTTGCCAGGCTATCTTAACTGCACAGCAGAACTACAGAGCAAAGCCTCTCTTCCCTCCACTGGCTGAGGCTCCTCCCTCTCCTCGTCTCCTGGGCTTGCTTTACCCAGTTCCCTCAATTTCAGGGGAGAGATACAAAGAAAGTGCCTTTAAGACCAACAAAGTTTTATTCAAGGTATGAGCTTTTTGCATCTTCTCTACTTGCAACCCCTCTCAATCTTCCTGCTTTTTATCTACAGTCCAGTGTACACTCTCTTCTCTGTCTAGACTCAATAGCATAGGTTTTCTTCTGTTTCTTTCTCTCTGCACCCAAAAGCTCTCTGTTCTCTTATCAGTTCAAACCCCTCTTTTTCTCTCCACGTGCCATTCTCCTTTCCCCCTCTGTGCAGTGACATTCCTTCTTTGCACCCAAAGCGTTGTTGTGTGTGTGAGAGAGAGAAAGTGTGAGTGAGTTTTGTTTAGCTTGTTATGCCAGGGCTCTCCTGGGTGCCAACTGGGTTTGCCTCCCCTTTGTCATTGTATTCATGTCCTCATGATCCAGCCTTTCTCAGTAGGAACTATTTAGATGAGGGCCAGTGAGGTGGATTAGGCTGAGTGTGTGTATTCAGACCAAGTTCACCCAGCTTCTAGGTGGTTTTGTTCCAAATACTGATAGCAGCGCAAGAACAGCTAAATGTGCTGTACCTGAATCAAGCAAAAGTCTTGAATTTTAATTGACTTTTTATTGATCTGTAAAGCTGTAGGTTTGGGGGACTCGTTTCTTTCGTTTTTAATAACATTTTAACTGTTATTATAGGTGGAGTGGTTATGAGACTAGTAGAGGTATCCAAGATATCTAAAGTGCTTTTAAGTGTGCCAGTGGGGCTTTGTGGTTTTTACAATATCTGCACTGTGGCTATGGCTTGCTCAGAAAAAAAAAGCTCTTTACAACCCTTTTCAATCCATACAAGAATCCTGTGAGAGGCACCCATTTTGTATACGGTGAGTGGACAGGACGACTTCTGGACTACCATGGTTGAGCAGCAATCTGGATTTAGTCTAGCTGTCCCTATCTTCTGTTTCTAAATGTTATTAGATTATCAGGCTGGTGGTTAAGGCAGGAAATCTTGGCAACTTTTTCTTTTGAACAATGCAAACTTCTAAGACTGTAGTTTTCTCAAATGCCTGTTTAGTAAGAAGAGGAGTTTTGGAATGGAAAAGAAGCAAATTGCTCAGACAGAGTTGGAATGGTATAGAGCTGGACTTCTTTAGAAGAAATGCTACATGTTTGTCTGAACATGTTTTATGACAGGAGCTCCCTGGTCGGCAGACCTAGCTAGAGGGAGCTCATGGCCCAAAACATTTTTTCAGTCTCCTGCTTTCCCCCCCCAATTGGTTGTTTACCTGTTTTTAGTAGTTCATTTAGTCACTTCTGGCTACAATTAAATCAGCTCTGAGTTTGCTTCTCTGCAGTGTTTGCTTAATGCCAGGTTTGAATTTCATCACCAAAATCAAAAAGGGAGAGTCCGAATTTGCATGGTTACCTAGTGACTTAATGGAAACGTAGCAAGTTGCTATTCCTGTTAAACTGTGGGATTGCTCTTGTGTGTCAAAGAATGTTGCAATTCTTCATCCTGCTGTTAAATGAAATCACAAAGCACTAGTTTAATTAAAGACACCTTTTTGACAAATGTTCTCTGCTTCTTGCAAGCTGCTGTAACATCCAGTTTGTGCACAGCAATCTCATGTGTTCTCCTTTGGGTACCGTTTCCTTTTGCAGGAAGCAATTGAGAAGAAGGAGCAAAGAGCAAAACGTTTCCATTTTCAAGCAGAGGTGAATCTTGCCCAGAGGAATGTGGCATTGGACCGTGACATGATGAAGAAAGGTACGAAAAGCTGCCTGTTGTTTGCCTTGGTGGTTCTTGACCTTTACTCCACTACCACCCTCCCCCCAAGCACATAACATTATCATCAAATTCCCCCATTGGTTTATTTATTAAAATATTTATGTGCTCTCTGTCACATTGGCCATAGTGGCTCAAGGTGGCTTGTGAAAAAAACCCTAACCCATAGGTAAAAGACAACTTAAATTTAAAAAGAAAAGAGACAAGAAAAACACATATATTCAGTTGTCCCTCAAAAGAATACCCTCTTTATTAAATAAATTGCAAAATGCCTGCTTAAAAAAAACGGCCTTGTCCTTCTTATGGAAGTCAGATACTACAGGGACTGTTCTGAAATGCAAAGGGCATTTCATGATGCTGGAGCCACCAATGAAAAAAGCACATCCATGCTGTGGCCTCAGCCAAGTGAAGGCTCTGAGAGGATCTAAGGTAGTAATCAGGTTGGGAGCAAGTAAAAAAATGAACTAGAAAATTAAAGCACTTGAGACAAGGCTAGTTTATATGTACAGTGCATAGATCTCAAGCATACCTTCAATGAGACCTGATGGCTGTTAGCCAACACTTTAATGTGCAGTTTCAATTTGTGCTGTGTGCTACATTCCAAAAGGCCTGTGGGAGAACTTCAGGATTTTATGCTCAGTGTGCGGTAAACAGTTTAAAACAACTCTTACTTCTCACTGACTTGACACTCAGTTTCAGAACACATTCCTTGGGGGGAAGAAGGGATTGTCCCTGTTCTCCCAGTGCCTCAGAGTTCTGAATGCCTTCCAAGATTTGTAGCCACCATCAGTGGCTTAGGTGAAAGCGCAGGTGGTCAGCTTGCTCTCTCAGAATTAGTCTTAACTGGAAAGTTATTTTTCCTCTGTGGATTTCCCTGTTGTGGGTGATGCAGTTGGAATCTTTATATTTAAGAGAAGTGATTGTTAACCAAGAAACATTTTAAAAGCCTTTGTTCTCCAAGGACCTTCTTTGTGCCTCTTAAGAAAAGTTCATTGTCATAGGTATAAATAAGTTCAACACAAATAAAGTAATTAAGAAGCCTAGCTTGGCACCTCCAAGTTTGTTTGATGTTTACATCTGAATGTTGCTTACCTGTCCTTTGGTGTTTCTTTCTGAGCGCTTGTCCTTTGGATCTGGACCTTGGAAGTGGATTGTGGGAGGTGTAGTGGGAAAGTAAATGCCTCTTTGCCATTATCTTGTGATGCTCTTCTTCTGTGTTCTTTTCTTTTCCAACTGTGTGTATGTGTGTGTTTGTGGAGGCATGTTTTTCTTTGTTTTAATCCAACCAGTTACTGATGCCCAAACCAGATTCAGGATTTATTATTTATTTTGCAGCCATTCCAAAAGTGCGACTGGACACTCTCTACGTTTGTGGTGTAGATGAAATGAGTACTCAAGATATCTTTGCTTATTTCAAAGAGTACCCCCCTGCTCATATTGAGTGGCTGGATGATACATCATGTAAGTACCTTTGTGGTTCATAAATCACAGGCATCCTTTTGTGCCTTTGGGTCAGATCATTGATGGTCTCCCCATTTTCCCATTCTGAGTACACACAGCAGCTGTGTTCATGTATTTCAGTGAACCAGGTGTACATCTTTTTGTTAAGAAAAAGCCAGTGCACATTCACGTAGCAAAAACAGGGACTGGTACTTGGATAAATGTATGGTTCGTATGGTTAAATGTAACATATGGTACTTGGATAAATGTATGGTTCGTATCACACATTCAACTGTACATGTGTTAAATGTAACGAGACTTACTCAACACACAAATTAAATCAAGTGCACACTGTGCACGGATCGTACATGAAGTCACTATAACGTCTGGACAGAGATGCTGTTAGCATTAACGCAGTGGGGAGGGTCTTGAGGCTTCTTTCCTGCTAATCCTCTTGGCCTAGTTCCTGTAGTGTGCTGGCTTGCTTGGAATGTTCTTCCAATGAGAAATCACAACCCTTTCCCTCTTCCTCTCCTTTTAGAATTTATTTTCTACTATTTTTTAAAAAAGAAGAGTGTGGAGCAAGTATGCTTCTATGTATTTTCTCGGTTCCTGCTCTCATTTTAGCTTTGAGGCAGGGACGCTGCTACCTGTGAAGTGTGTAGTACATTTGTAAGTGCTGCTCTGATCATGCAGAGTAGCTTGATTCCCAGGTCTGAGGCACTTCCAAAGCATCCCTTGGAGAAATGGCATCTTTCCAGCAAGTGCTACAGTGCAAGGACCAAAGGCTATTCCTGGTTGAAGGGACAGCTTCTGCTGTCCAGAAGCTAAAGAACTGGAGTAAGTTCAGGGTGATCTCTGCCATAGGTTTACCAAGCGGCCATAGCTAAGTCACTCATTCTCAGCCTCAGTTTTCCATCTGTAAGATAGGTAGAGTAGTCTTGTAGCAAGGGAAAAACTGTATTAAGATGGAATAATAATAATAATAATAATTTAGATTTCTGAATCGCCCATCCCTGCTAAAAACATCATTATAAAAAATAAAATACATTAATACCAATAGATAAATTAAAACTCCAGATGGCAAACTGGATACCACTCTTTAGCACTCTCTTTTTGTCTTTTTTTGTGTGTGTCTGTCTTCATGGTGTTCCTCTCACTTGTGGGTTGAGCGCTTTAGAATCTTGTGTCATTAGAGCTCTGCCCAGCTCTGTAGCTGACTAGATCTCTGCTTTCTTTCCAGGCAATGTTGTCTGGCTTGATGAGGTGACTGCAACACGAGCTCTCATCAACATAAGCTCAATGCCTGAGGAAGAGAAGATAAAGCCCCAAGAAAAGAACAAGAAGGCAGCGGAGAAGAACAAGAAAGGTAGAAGCATGCCAGACACATGTGCTGGATTCTCATAGTTCCATTTGGAGAAAAGCAGGTTATAAATGGAAGCCATAGAGCTTGGCTGCAGAGCACTGTGTTTTGGGTTCAATCCCCGTTTGATAGCAAGGTTGAGAATTGAACCTAGGCAAGCAAAAGCATGGGCTGTGTTACTGATCAACAGGCTGTTCTTTGTATCAGAAACCAAAGCTCTGCCTTCAGAATGTTCCCCATTTCGGTTACTGTTGTGGCTAGTGTCCTTCCCTTCTTCTTTCTACCTGTCCCTGTGCTTGGGTGTCTTGATTGCTGGTTTTGTTGTGGCTATAGACTCTTGTGTGCTTCAGTCATGTGGCAGGGTGCTTGTTCATTATAGTTTTGATGAAGTCATTTAATTGTCAACCTGGGCACCAATTACAGTCCTCACAGCTGTTCCCCTTCTCTCTGTCTCTCTCCCACCCTTCGTCTAGCACATTCTGCCTCCATCTGTTTCTGGCCTTTATCAGTTGCTGTCCCTGTTTTGGGGAAGAGTCTTCTGGTTTGGAAGGCACAATAGCCTTTTAGAGGGTTTATAATACCGTTCTTTCAGCAGCCCGTTTATTGAGGAGCTTATTTGTTAAGTTTAATGCATGCTGATTTTTTTTTATGGGCATTTAATGTGTTGGTTGTTGATCTATTTGTATTTTTCTGGGTTGTAGTTTTGGATGGGGTGTGGGTTTCGTGGCCTTTTGGCCATGCCTGTAAGCTGTTTTGGGCTGAATAGTAAAGTTGTAATATAATTAAATATATTAGCCAGTTCTGGATCACATGCACTTCCTACTGCTTTAGAAAACTGTTTAACAAGGGAGGGAACAGGAATAGACTTAATGAAACAAACTTGGATAACTATATCTTTAATTAGTATATATAGCAGTCAAAAGTCAATATTGCTAAAAACAAAGATTTCCAAGGCCCATTTAAAAGGATAAACAGTACCATTCTAAGCAGAGGTACACACTTCTATGTCCATTGAAGTCAATGGGGTTAGAATGGAGAATTGTACTTTTAAGTTCCTGGGTCTCATGGATTTCTTGTGAGATGGTTCTACGGTTTTGTGGCTATGGCAGAAAGTACATATGCACACCTGCAGCTAACTTTACTGCAGTGGGCACTTGGAGTAAGTTGTTGCTAGATATCAGTACAAGGGAATTCAGATACCCCCCCAAAATGTGAGCAGCTTGAGTTTGAGTACATATGCACACCTGCAGCTAACTTTATTGCAGTGGGCATTGGAGTAAGTTGTTGCTAGCTATCAGTACAAGGAAATTCAGATACCCCCCCCAAAAATGTGAGCAGCTTGAGTGTAATGAAAGGAAAGCCAGATTTAATGGGGAGTTTGAAAATTTTAGCATGTTTTTGATTCCTTTTCAGAGAAACAAGAGGAGAGCTCAGATGATGAGACTGAAGAAGGGGAAGTGGAGGATGACCATCTAAGTGACACGGAGGTGATGCCCAAGTTTATTATACAAAGATCATAAAAAGCTTTGTTGTGTATTCCTGGGGAAAGCTGTATACATTTTATTGAGAAAATGTAGTTCTTTGGAAGTTGCAAATATTGTTGGGAGGATGGCCACTGGGAGAAAACCCTCCCTGTCTAAAGAATAACAGTCATTTCAGGGTCTGTAGCAAAATTGTTTACTTGCATGGCAGTTGTAGTCTCATCATGATTCTATTTAGTTTCTTAATTGCTGCTGTTAGTTTTGTCTGAACCTCAGTGAATATTTACAGTTTTTGGGTCCACTGAATGCCCTGCCTAGTTAGTGCATAGATGGGGAAACTTCCTGGGAACCCCACATAATGCATCTCCGAGCTCCCCTGAAGAACAATGAATATAAATGTAATAATATCAGTCTGGGCTTCTTCTTCAGATGTCAGTACACCCCTGTATTTGGTAACTAGGGATAGGCATGAACCTGCTGATGAACTAAAGTTTGTCATGAATTTTGGCGGATTCATGGTTCGTGAACTGATGTCTGTGAACTGAAGAACTGCCACAAATTTCCACAAATTTTCTTGCAGTTTATGTTGGTTCATGAAGACCAGAAATTTCTGCTCTTCACAAAAAAACAGCTCAGCCTGTTGGGTTTAAATAGCTTGCAGACATTTAAATCACTGCTTTCTGTGAAAAGCCACGGGGAGCACAAAGCAGTTGTTTGGTTTGAATGACTCAGAGCCATTTAAACACTGCTTTTGCTCCCTGTAAAAAGCCACGAGGATCAGAAAGCAGGGGTTTAAACTTTAAATGGCTCATGAACCAATACTGCTTCAATTTGCGTATCGGTTCATGGTTCAGTTCGCAGTTCAGCCACGAACACCAAACCTCAAAAATGCAGTTTGTGCTCATCCTTATTGGTAGCTTCTTTTGGAATGTTAGCATTTGACATCGGATGCATAATTACAAGTCTGACTACAGTTTTGCTTTTGTGTCACTGTTATTACCTGATTTGGACCTTGTCCAGCTGACATTCTGCTCATACCGACAGAACCCATTGATGGCATCTCCTCCTAGCCTTGTGGGGCCATTTCACTGTGCAGTCCTGAGCAGGGTTGACCATGTACATAGAGGAGCGTAACTTTGTTCAGGATTGTACTGTAAGGTTCTGGAGTGGGAGTGGCAGAGATTTAGGCTGAATTGACAGCAGGCTGGTCTGCACAAACACACAGTTCCTTATGCTGAGCTGGGGTGTACGCCTCTTTTGAGGACGATGGTTATCCTAAATGCAGGTTGCAGTACTGAGCCCTGGAAGATGTTTTTCCCCTCAGCTGGACACGCTCTCCCAAGCAGAAGAAGACTCCCTCCTGCGCAATGACCTTCGCCCAGCTAGCAGGCTGGCCAAAGGAAACAAGCTCTTCATGAGGTTTGCTACACAAGGTAAAGAATAAGCCACCTGTGGCAGACACACAAGTTATTCTAAGTTTATGCACAGAACGTATTAACCCTGTTTTTGCATCTCTTACATGGCTCACAAATTTCTGCCATGAAAACTTCAAAAAACAAAAGCCATGTAAATACTTAAAAACAAACCATGGGTTGGGGAGGGTGAATTTGCTTTGGAACAAAGTCTGCAACCTCTCTTATAAAAAGGGCTTTCCTTAATTTTTTTGCAGAACCTTCCACATCATGGAATGGTACTTGTGTGAGAAGATGTTGCCATTATGGCCTGCTTTAAAAAAAAGGCTGGCCACTGTAGGTCCTGGGCATCTCTTCCACCAGCGCTGGCCACTTCTCATTGGGGTCAGCTAAAAATAGCACAGACAGCAGCCGGGCAGCTGTTTGGAATGAAGTTGGCTCAGCTCTGTGTTTTGGCCCCTTGTTAATGGGTTGGAATTGCATGCTATTTTCTCCTTTGGCCTCTCTGCAGTTTGATAATATTTGCAATGACTTCATGGCTTTTGGACTTCCTTCCCTCCCCAGGGACAAGTCTGGTTGCCCACCAGTTGGTCAAGTTCAGCTAACGTTTAGCTCCTTGTGAGCAAAGAGTGGCAACCAGTCCTTTGTGGCCTGTGCCTGGGATGTGTTCTTTCAACCCTCCCTGCAAGCACAGCTTCAGTCTATTGGCTGTTATATTGCTTCTGCAGATGACAAGAAGGAGCTTGGAGCTGCCAGGAGGAGCCAGTATTACATGAAATACGGGAATCCCAATTATGGCGGCATGAAAGGAATCTTGAGCAACTCATGGTGAGCAGCAGTGGCAAAGGGAGATCCTGTGCAGACAAACAGGGCACCTACACTCTTAGCAAGACTGTTGATCCAGTTCTTTTTTTCTGGGATCCCTTTCTGTTTTAAGAGTTTGGCCTGTTCTCCTCCATCCCAGCCAATGGTGACTTTAGGGTTGCCAGGTCTTACCTGGCAGTCAGCAGAGGGATCTCTGGTCCTCTCTGGGATCTTCTGCTGCGTATGCAAAGAATGATGTCATCTGGAAGTGACATCATCATGTTGCCACCATCGGGGGGGGGGGTGACACTAGTTTTGGGGCAAGACTCTGGTTTGTAGCCGATTTTACCATAGAGTTTTGCCCAAAAACTAGAGTGTTGCCGTGCAATGTTGGCGATGTGATGACATAACTTCTGGGCCTTTGGGGCCATTTGGGGGCAGGATTTCCCCCTGCTGGCCAGCAGTGGGGAAGCACCCCAGAAAAGTGGGGGTTCTCCCGCCCCCAGTAGGGGCCTAGGTGACTTCAAAGCAAAGAGGGTGAAACTGCCCTTCTTACTGCTTCGTTATTTAGGTATTTTATTTTATTTTTAAATATATTTTATTGG
>NW_015164668.1:520186-522789 GCF_001447785.1 Gekko japonicus
CAGCGTTCCGTGCACCTTGGTGTTTAGTCATGCCGGCCACATGACCACGGAAATGTCTTCGGACAGCGCTGGCTCTTCGGCTTTGAAACAGAGATGAGCACCGCATCCCTAGAGTCGGACTCGACTGGCTTTCGAGCAAGGGAACCTTTACCTTTACCTTTAAGTAAGGTAAACCAAATCCATATCCTTCTGGAGGTCTTCTTGCTTGAGATCTGAAATTGATGCGATTGCTTAGCTTAAAATCCTTTTTAAGTCTTCTCCCTTTTACTCAGATAAACCTTGAAAGCGCAAAACATGCATGGATTTTTCCAATTGGAGTTGTAGAAGTTGATTTTTTTCCGTGTTTCTTTCTTTTTTTCTCCTCTGCCATTTTTTGCTCAATATCTTTAGTCTTTCTTTCAACCTTCTTAATTTTTTGGTCTGTTTTGTCAGCTCTCTTCCCCATTTGTAAGAGTTGTTTTTGCACAGTCTAGCTTTGTGTTCATAGTCGACATCTGCTCTAGCAGAGGGCGCAATGCAGAGGCCAGCATGTAGGGAAAGACTGGAGCCGTCTCTAGGGATTGGATGGGAGTTGTTGGTACTGAGCTTCCGGGAGGAGGTTTCTTCTCCACCCCCGTTCTTTTCCCTCTACCAGCCATTGTTTTGTTTTTATTATGAGAAAGTTTATAGTTTTAAAGTAAAAGTCAACAGATTTCAGCGCTTCTTGGATTAAATTACACCTTTCAAGCTTGAATAAAGTCTCATACGGTTAGTTATGCTTTCTCTATCTTTTTTGCTGTGCTTACGGACTGTTTCATTCGGGGGGTGGGTGGAACTCCAGCCCTTCCCCACCTGCCGCTTCTTGCCGAGTCGATCTAACGATCGGAGACTTTATCGCTTAAAAAAGAGTTACTTAGCTCATTGTTGTGCTACAATTGTTCATTGCAGGTGTTGGTTTCGCTTCTGCTCTTGTACGCTCATCCGGTGGTCAGCTCTGAGTGCCATAATGGCTCTGCGGCATCAGGACCTTTCAGGGAAAAAATAAGCCTCAATCTCTAAGCCGTTGCTTCGGGAGACGTTTATCTTAGCTCCCCAGGCTGAGGGGCCTTCTACAAAGACCCTGAGGGGATCTGAATCCAGCCAAGACCTGATTGCCCTGGCTTGGCGCGTCTCCATCAGAGCTAGATGGGACACGTCCAAGTGCAAGCCGCCATGAACCGGAACCTCTGCTTTGTTATTTAGTTGAATGCTGAGAGAAGCCTGCTTGGGCTTGGGCTACTTCCCTGGGCTCTCATCCATTGCTTATAGCTGCTGTTTTCGGGTGGGCTGCCTGCTGTTATCCTGGTTCCAGCCTTTGTTTCTTTTGAACATAAGAACATAAGAGAAGCCAATGTTGGATCAGGCCAATGGCCCATCCAGTCCAACACTCTGTCACACAGTGGCCAAAAATACCAGGTGCCATCAGGAGGTCCAGCAGTGGGGCCAGGACACTAGAAGCCCTCCCACTGATGCCCCCCCCCCAGCACCAAGAATACAGAGCATCACTTGCCCCAGACCGAGAGTTCCTACCTATACCTTGTGGCTAAAAGCCACTGATGGACCTCTGCTCCATATGTTTATCTCATTCCTTCTTGAAGCCGTCCATGATTGTAGCCACCACCAATTCTTGAGGCAGTGAATTCCATGTGTTAATCACTCTTTGCGTGGAGGACTTCCTTCCTTTGAGAGCCAGTTTGGTGTAGTGGTTAAGTGCGCGGACTTTAATCTGGGAGAACCGGGCTTGATTCTGGATCCTGTAAACAGGACATGGATGACCTTGGGCAAGCCATAATTCTGGCACAGCTGTTCTTGAAAAAAGAGCAGTTTCTGTCAAGAGTTCTCTCAGCCCCACCTACCTCACAGGGTATCTGTTGTGGGGAGGGGAAGGGAAGGGAGTTTGTAAGGCGCTCTGAGACTCCTTTGGGTAGTGAAGGGCAGGGTATAAATCCAATCTCTTCTCTCTCTTCTTCTTCTTTATCCGTTCTAACCCGACTGCTCATGATAAAGCATATCTGTGCAGTTGCTTTTAATGACAAAACAGGGCAGCCAGGACAGCCTGGCAGCGGCCACAGGAAGCAAAAGGGGATGGGAGGGGGTGGAGGAGGAGACAGAACAGGCGTCTCCAGCCCTTTTGAGCCTGTGGGCACCTTTGGAATTCTGAGGCAGGGTGGCAGGTGCCCCTACAAAATGGCTGCCCCTGGAGGTGGAGCCAGACATCCTCTCCAGTGCTCTGGTGCTTCCTGGCCCCACTACCTGGCAGCTGATCTGCATGTCCTGTTTACAGGAACCTGGACAGAGGTCATTTCGGAGGGGGGATCGCGGGGGATCGCAGTTCCCTCAGGTGAGGTACGGGGGGCGGGGCACATGACGAAGCCCCGCCCCCTGCTTCCGGCCCTCATTCAGCCAGGAGGAGGCAGGAGAAGAGGGAGGGTAACTTGCTTCCTCCCTGCCTCTCCCCACCCCTGCCTGCCTGCCTGGGGCCAGGGAGGGCCTTCGCGGGGCTTCCTTGCACTCCCGCCGGCCTTGCAGGTCCACCGCCGGGCCCCTCATGGGGCTCGGTCGGTAGTGGAGCTGCAAGGCCGCCG
>NW_015164668.1:522824-551746 GCF_001447785.1 Gekko japonicus
TAGCTCTTTTTCTACGAAACGACCCCTGATCCTGGATCTCCCTCAAGTGAGCAGTGGGGAGGATCCAGGTGAAAAGCCCCTGTATTTGTATAAAGGCAGCTAGTCATTGGTTCTGCCTTCACAGTGGCCTTGCCTACTTTTCCGTAGCACGTAGTGGGTGCCAGGGGGAAGTGCCTGTGAGTGTCATGGTGTCCCCACAGGTGGCACACTGGGGGACCCTGAGACAGAGATTCAGAGGACCGGGAAGGGGGTTAGTTCTGGCCATCCATTTAAAAATAGGATGCTGCTGTGGGTTTGAATAGTAACTCCACCATTCATAACAAAGTTTCAGTCCAGTGGCATCTTTAAGACCAATGATGTTTTCTTCTGTATATCAGCTTTCATGTGCGTGCACGTGGAATCTTATACCCAGAATAAGCCTTTGCTGGTCTTAAAAGGTGCAACTGGACACAAATTTGTTCTGCTGCTTCAGACCAACAAGACCACCCACCTGGGTCCTGCATTCATATAGCGCCTTCAGTGCTGAAAATGCTTTGTATGAATTATCATCTTTCTGTTCCTTACGACAGTCAGTACGTTGCAGGTGAGGGGCTGAGACTGGACAGGAATGGCTCCCCTAAGACCACTTAGTGAATTCTTACACTACATTAACTCCCCATGCATTTAACACAGGACTTAATTTCTAGCCTTTCTTAGATCTGTTTTGCACTACAGTAAGGAAATAACAGTTTGATGTTTGTAAGACTGATTTTTTTTTTAAAAAGCTATTCTTTATTTTTAAAAATGACGCTTTGCACTCCTGTGACCCAGGCCAAATGGAGTCCCGGCAGGTTTGAAGTCATAGTCTGTGTTTGTGGATGCTGGCAATAGGATTCAGGGCTATTTTAGCCCATGCCAGAGGAATGTGTTCACTTGAGATGTGGCAGGGGCACGAGGGGATGTGCAAATTACTTCCCTGCAAAGATGAGGCGAGCAGGCATACCCCCAGTTTCCCCTTGTCTGGACAGAACGAGCATCTCTATGCAGAGGGTACTACCACACCTCTCTGTTCAAAAGGTCCTGCAGGGGGGCAAGTGGGGAGAGAACCTGAGTCATTTTTCTGCATGCTTCATATCTGAAGGCTCCTAAGGTTTGGCCCAGTATCCGGTGGAAGGGTGCGGGCAGGTGGTACCTTCTGCCGCCTCCTCATGGCCGCTGCTGTGAGTAACAGCTGTGTTCCCTTATTTTCGTGGCATCTCAGGAAGCGGAGGTACCATTCCCGCCGACTCCACCGTGACGTGATTAAGAAAAGGACTCTCATTGGGGACGATGTTGGCCTGACATCGCCGTACAAACATCACCACTCAGGTAACCGGCAGTTGCTCTTGTCACCAGAGAAGGGTGCTTGGCTTCCCACGCTGTTGGCATGCAGGTCTTGCAAAAGTGGTGAAGTGGGAAGTTTTCTTTCTCTTTTATTGACTCATCTCGGGAGCTAGCGTTCTCTCTCTGGAGGTTGCACATTGCTTCTTAGTTCTGCAGGCGTGAGAGGGGATTGGTGATAATGGCAATGCAGCCTGTGCGTGCTGGAAACGATTCTTGTATGGTGGGAGAACCTTGTGAGACTGCCGTCTTGGGGAAGGGAGTAGCTTCGCTGGGCTGCCGGACTCAAGCCATTGGGGGGGCTGGAGCTTGCGAACAGCACTGCAGTGGTTGCTGCTCCTTTTGTGCAGCATGCCGTACAGTAGTGTAGGAGACAAAGGCGCTGATGGGAGCGACAGCAGCTTGAAGATGTCAGTTTTCACCGGCTGAGTCTCAAACCTGCAAGAATCTTGGAGGAACTAGAAGATAGGAAATTTCCGAGGGTAGCTGTGTTAGTCTACACTAGAACAGCTAGATTTGAGTCCAGTAGCACCTTTGGGACCAGCAAGATGTGGGGGTGTAAACTTTTTTTGGGTACAAACTTTCAGATTCCCATATACGCTCTATGGACCAACCTCTCCTGGTTGTCCCCGGCCCAAAGGACGTCCAAAGGACAACCAGGGCCAGGGCCTTTTCTACATGCTCTCAGTCAAGATTACGGCCCTGTGGAATCTTCTTCAATTCCGCAGGGCCTGTAAGATGGAGCTGTTCCACCAGGTGTTTGGTTGACGCAGCGGGCGTCTCTATATGGCCTCCCTATTAACCCAAATAATATGCTAGGGAACTCCCACAGCCAGCTGATTGGTTAGAAGTGTGACTGTGTTTTAATGTTTTATTGTTCAGATTGTTTAATTTTTATTATATTTATTGTTTTATGATGTTACCCACCCTGAGCCCGCTTGTGGAAGAGGCGGGCTATAAATACAAATAATAAATACATAATAATAATAAATAAAGCTCCCTTCATCAGAGACAAGAATATCACTTTGTATGTGTGCAAGTCTTTCGTGAGGCTGATGGATTTCTGCTCCATGTGGTGCCTTCCATGAAGCCGTGTTGGTATGAAGTAGAACCGCTTGATTTGAGTCTTGCAGCACCTTCAAGACCAACAACATTTGGAGGGGGGGTGTTAAGCTTTTGAGAGCCAAAGCTCGCTTCTTCAGATTGAAGGAAGACAGAAAAATACAAATGCGTTCTGGATCCACAAGCAAGATACTAGACAGTTTTCTTTTTCTATGTAGGTAATTTAATTGTAAATATTAACGTAACCTGTGATTTCATCCGTGTATTCGTGTGTTTAGAGTCAAGATTTCTAAAACACATGGTATTATGCATTCTGTCATTTTACTTGGTGGTTGTTAATAATTGCAACCAGTAATTTAGTTCTTAAGAGCTGGAATTTTTAATACAAAATGCGCGATCCTATTTTTCCTTTGCTGCAATCAGTTCGGCTTAGCTTACTGAAGTGACTTTTGCCACCCGCATTTTTCTGTGGTCCTGGTGTGGCCCCAGTTTAATCGAGTTAAAGCAAGTAGGCCATTCCTATCTGCGTAAGCTAGATGATCTTTAAGAATGTTTAACATCTACGCCCACATTATATATGAGGCCTGATGCCAATCTACATCTAATGTTGGTCAGATTTTCTATGCTGACAATTAAGAACAGTTAACTTGCCATCAGAACTGTCCTGCAGGGACAGGGACAGGTAACATTTTAGGAATTGTTTTTAGATTTTATCTTAGCTTATCTTTTAAAGTTTTTATTTGTGGATTTGTAAGCTGCCCTGAGCCTGCTTTGGCGGGGAGGGCAGGATATAAATTGAATGAAATAAATAATATTTTCACTCGCTGCTACAATCTTTGGGAAGCCATGATTATGCTATTGATGTTCATGGTGCTTTGCAGAGTAACAGACAAAAAAGTGATGCCTGTCTCAAAGAAGGGAGTTTCAGGAGAGATAGATCTAAACCAGCTATACACGTGTTTTGGCTTCATTTTTTTCTGCCGTAGCCAGAGTTGTCCCTGGCTTGCTTTGTAATCACTGTTTGGCAATTCCTGTCTTGCCACACAGCACTTGGCTTTGATTATTAACCATGTCAAGTTTGTCATTATGGGTGTGCACAGACACATGCGTGCACACAAATCTTGGTTTATACCCTGTCAAAATGGTCTTTCTGCCCTGCAGGTTTAGTAAACGTCCCTGAGGAACCCATTGAGGAGGAGGAGGAGGAAGAAGAGGACGACAATGATGACCAGGATATGGACGAAGATGACAGAGTGGTTGTCGAATACAGAGATGAACTGCAGGCTTTCAAGCAGTCCCGAGAGCGGAGTGCTGCTCGGCGGTCCAGCGCCAGTGAATCTGACTCGGATGAAATGGACTATGACCTCGAGTTGAAGATGATCTCTACTCCCTCACCCAAGAAGACCATGAAAATGACCATGTACGCAGATGCAGTGGAGTCTCAGTTGAAAAGCATTAGGTAAGTCTGGTGCCCTCCCGTCTGTCTTGCCTGGCATGCACCTCCCATGTTTGGGTCCAGCGCTCTTCTCTGCAGCAGCTGTTAGGCAGGCAGTCCAAATGTCTACCTTGTGCCTTTTGGGTCAAGGAGGCAGGAGTGTCAGTGCTGTCTTTCCCCCCACTTTTCTTGTCTGACAATCAGTGCTGATCACTGAGAGTCCGTGCTGATGTGGAAACTTCATATTGGGGGAGAGACTCTAAAGGCCTTCTTAATGGTGGTGTGGGAAAGCAGAGAGCTACCCGTTTAAGGCAGAGGGAGTCTTTGTTTTGGTATATGGCCTAACCTGCTGCCAGTCTGTCTGTTGATGGTTGACGTTTTTGATCATTCTGCATGTACCTCTTATGTCATAAACACATCATTTGCAGAGTGCAAATTTAATAAAGATCAATGGGATGGATCTTGTCTAGCATTTGTGGACTAGTGCTCACAGCAGCAAATTTCTGCATCTACCCCACTGCATGGCGGCCTGCTGTGTCCCTGTAAATCATGGAATTTAGGAACAGGGCAGGAGGAGCAGTCAGTGAAAACGTTCCCCTTTTTCTTCAGCTGCTTAAGATTCACCCCAATGCTATCCTGTGGTTTTCCTGTCTTTCTTCTTGTGCTTGCAATATTCTCACCCCTCCCCCCCAAGCTGATGAACATCCTAATTGGGATTTTTTTTTTTTTTAATATAGGAACTCTATGAGAGCAGATAACGTAGCATCCAGCAATGTAAAAAACCGGATCGGAAGCAAAGGACCTTCAGAGAAAGTTGCTGACGTTAGATTATTATTAGAGGAGAAACGGCACGGAAGTACCGGGAAGCAGCAGTCGCCCACCTCGGTGAAATCAGGTAGCGTGGCAAACTGGACTTTGGGTTTCCTTTGCGGGTGTAGAATCTGTAAGAATTCATGTGCGATTGATGTAAAGTGCTTTGAATGACACAAAGTGCTACATGAATAAATGTTCAGACTCTGAAGCAGGAGTGCATGTCTTCTCTATTGCCTGGGTGCCACAACAGTAGTATTGGTTTGGATGATCTTGTGCTGCTTTCCAGAGATCCAGTGAAGCTGCAGAGAGTTGTGTGGGTTCTGTTTTACTGATTAGTCATTTTGGTCTGTGTTTTTGGGAGGAAGGGAAGGCTTCTGAAGCTGTTGTTATCTCAAGAGTCCTGCTGTTATGTTGAAGGGCTTATAGTCATGCCCAGAACATATGTCAGAAGAGGAGACTAACATGAATAAATCCCAGGTTAGCTTCTGTGCAGTCATTGTCGTTAGACCACCGCCCCACCTCACCGCAGCAACATTTTTCTACTCACTTGTCTGACTGTTTGGTGAAAGGCTATGGATGCACATTACTGGCTCTATGCAAATGTTAGTTGTTTAGCTAAGAGTGCTTGAAATGGGGTAGGCATTGGGCAGTGGGGTGAAGACTGGGTATGAAGAAGAATTAAATTCAGTGTGTTGCTGTTTCCAGATGTTCGGCAGAGGCTCGGCAAGAGACCCCATTCTCCAGAAACCAAACAGCCCAGCAGCATCTCCGTTTCTCATCGCGAGCCCGTATCTGATGTGCACAGCCGGTTAGGCATACCCAAGCAAGACGTGAAAGGCTTGTACTCTGATACCAGGGAGAAAAAATCAGGTCAGTCCCAGCGGCCGAAAAGTGGCGCATCATTTTTGGGCTGTGCTTCCACTGCTTCTGGATGTGCTTATTATTGTCCAACCCTGCTAGTAAATGCCCAGAAAATCAGGTAGATCACAAAAGCATCCATTGATAGCGAAATAACACGTATTCATGAGCTGCAGAGCTGAGATTTGTGGCACAGTGACAAGGTGGTTGGCAGCAGTCAGTTGGGAAATCTGGGCCCAAACAAGTCTGGTGGCATTGCTTACTAGGTAAGTCCAACAACCTGGACTTTTTCACCCTATCTGTTCAGCTAAAGTGCTAATCAGAGGTATAAAATCACAGTCTGGAAAGTGTTACTTGTCTGCTGTCAGAAGGAAGTTTTGAAAAGCAGTCCCTAATTCATGTAAGAGTTCACTGATTCATGTAGGAGTTCAAGCATGCGTGAATAGGGATTATCACAAAGAAGGTACATTAGGCTGAAAGAGAATTGCTGGCTCAAGACCCCTCAGTGAGCTTCATGAGCAGGATTCCAACCCAAGTCTCCATGTCCAGCATCCTGACCACTACATTATTCTTATGCCTAAGCAACTGTGCCCCAGAGCGAGGCTGCTACCTACGAGTTACACATATATGCAAGCATTTAAAGCAGCAGTCACACTGCAGAATGAGCTCAGGGTCTTTTCCACTTCTGACTTGTTCCTGTTCTCTGCAGTAGCATTAGTAGTGCGTGGAGTTGCCAAAATTTATTTACTGGAAAATATTTTTTGTCCCCCATTTTGCAGCTAAAAGCTCCCAAAGTAGCTTCCAACACCGTAAAACAATAAAAAGAAGCAGCCGCACCCAAGCAACACAGCCTGATGATAGAAATCACAGCATAAAACAAGTGTCCCACCAAACTGAAACCATGGAATATGGCTTTAACAAAGAGGCAGCAATAAATACCTAAGGTATAATGAAACCACTTTACAGTCAGAACAAGGCAGGAGCAGATAATTAAAAAACCACATAAGCAGACTATTAAAACCAGCTATAAATAATCCTACAAAACACCTGAGTGGTTAAAAATATCTTCTTCTGGTGCCTAAAACTTGGAAAGTTTGCTAGGCAGATGGCTGAGGACTGAGTTCCATAAGTGAGAGACCACAGCAGAGAAGGCCCCGTCTCCGGTAGCCACCCACGTCAACTCAGAAGGCTTACAGAACAGGGCAAAATAGGGTAGCTGCCAGGCAGGATCACTTGGGAACAGGTTGTCTCTTCAAATTCCCCCCTTTTAACCTGTCCAGGGCTTTAAAGAACCAACACTTTTGAATTATGCTGCTGAGAGACGTTCCTAGTAGTTGACTCCAATCAGCACCCCTCCCTGCTTCTTTCTGAACCAACTGAAGCTCCTGAAGTCTTCAAAGTCAGCCCCATGTAGAACACGTTACAGTAACCTGACGTGGATGTGGTCATCATAGCATGGGTGACTGTGGCCAGGTCTTGCTTTTCTAGGAAGTGGGTGCAGCTGGTGAACCTACTGAACTTGGTTGAAGGTGCTATGCAAGGCAGATGAGATCTGAGCATTCATCTGTAGACACAGAGCTAATAGTGCCCCTCAACTGAAAGCATGATCTTTCATAGGGGGGAGGGTGATCTCAGCTAGGATGGGCAGCATCCATGCTATTTGATTAGTAGCATTATCGAGTGATCCAACACCTTAGTTTTGTCCAGACTGGGTTTCAGTAGAGATGTAAAATTTCCAAAAATTTTGAAGCTCGGAAAAAACAGAAATTTTCGGAAAAATTGAAAAAAATGCTACATTGGCATTTCTTTTGTTTTTTCTAGATTGAAAGTCATTCTGTTACTTTAGGAACATAAAATATGACTATGGACATTTTTACTTGGCATGAAATTATCACAACTAGCCTATTAAAAATATAGTGTATCCAAACAATTATTACAAATAGAATACCCACCCGCATGCAAAAACAAAACTGAAACCTTTTTCTTTTCTTGTGACAATAGCACCTCCTAAAGGAAGAAATGCATCTTGTTCTTGCATTGGAGAGTTGAGTTTGTAACCTAGGACTTGCTTGTCCGCCGTGCACAGAAATTAGATCAATCTGACACCATACATATTTTTTAGAAATGATTTGGAAAATATTTGAACACCTTGTCTTAAAATATTTTATTCATCATGTTAAAATAAAACATTCCATAATCAATTTTTTTTCTTTTTTCAATTTTTCCAATTTTTTGGAAAAAAACAAAAAGGCTTCAGGAAAAAAACGGAAAAAACCCGTTTCCCCCCCGAATTTTTCCGGTTTTTTTCCGGGCCTTCACATCTCTAGGTTTCAGTTTATTAATTTGTATGGATGTTCATTGTCAGATATACGCTGGAAATCACTCTGCGGCTGAAAGAGGAGCATAAATTCCAGAGACTGTGTTGAATAAAAATGTGGCTCTTCCAAGATACCCACTGTGGGTGTTGAGGTCTACCTGTTTCTCATGTGTAAATGTTAAGAGACAGCCTAGTGCATGCCTGGTTAAGGAAAGAAAACCAAATACTATCGTTTTCCTGGGAGGAGTAAATGAGGCAACGCTGCAAAGTGCCTCAAAGGGGGCATGTTTGTCATCTAAATGCATAGACGCAAGACAAAATTGCTGTAAAGCAGGAGGGTTTTTTTTTGAAGCAGAGTCATCCTTGAACTTTTTCTTCAACCCTGAGAGTTCAGAAGATGTCAAGGGCTAGTAAAATTCCAATTTAGGAAACATGTGCCACCTGTGGCTCAATGCTTTTTCCAGAGCATTCCTTGTCTACGATTCCAGAGCATTCCTTGCCCATAATTTCCATTCAAACTTCTCTCCTTTTGTTACCCTATCAGCAAACTTATGGACTCGCTTAGGATCAGCATCCAAGACGCAGGAGAAGGCTCCTGATAAAGCGGAAAAGTCATCCGTGTCTCCTGAGGAGGAGGACTCTGAACTCCAGCGGGCTTGGGGGGCCCTGATCAAAGAGAAGGAACAGTCCCGCCAGAAAAAAAGCCGCCTAGATAACCTGCCCTCGCTCCAAATCGAAATCAGCCGGGAGAGCAGCTCTGGCTCTGACACAGAATTATGACAAGCCCTTGGCAGTCTCTGGAGCCTGGTGACTCTGCCGGTAGCCAGAAAGTGGAAAGTCTGGGCCTAGGAGCCGTGCTGTGTGGAGTGTCTGATCCTGTTCATCTACAGTGCGGTGGAGGAGACATTGGCGGGGAGAGGGAGTGGTATGTTTCCTTGGAAACCATTAAGAGCTGTCTTTTGGGGGGTGGTATAGAAGACTTCTGTGTTCTTTATATTTTCACAGGTTAAGAGGAAGAAAAAGTTTTCAGTGTCGTGTGTCCCCCCCCCCCCCCCGCGCGGACATGGTACTCTTCTTGCTAACCGCCTTTGCCTTCCTGGTCCTTCTCTGGATGGCCAACCATGAGTCATCTCTGTGGGCTGACTCCAGCTCCTCCTCCAGAGTTGGCCCAAGTGTAAAATGACTGGTGGTCTTCTCTGCCATCCCATGCAAGCAATTCTGGATTATAACCCCACCAGAACTCGCTTCCTACATTTTCAGAACTTTATCTGAAATGAAGTTTGAGCAGCTGGAAACCATTGGAAAAGGGTACATAGAGGCCTCTAAGGTGCTTTTTGTTTGTTGTTGAAAGTAACTTTAAAAATTATTTACAGTCTGTATAATGTTTGAAAAAACTGAAGCAATGGAAATGTTAATTCTTTTATATATTTTGCTTCTTTTTTTTTGCGCTGTTGGCTACAGTGAATGTTTTAATAAGTAGATTTCATCCCTGCAGTTCAAATATGTAACAGGAACAGTTTCTGGGAGATCTTCTTCACTCTTACAGGAAGAGCAGCTGTCTCCTGTCCTGATTTCTTGTTGTCCTGACATGTGGATGTGCGTGACTGGTTTTCTTCCCCACCATCCAACCCTTTGTTTTTTGGCAGTCAAGTTATACTGTTCTGTGGATTCCCACCCCCTGGACTGGTGCAGGAAACATATGCTATGTTTGGACAGAATTTATAGAGCAACCCAAGTTCTTGCCCTGGAAGAATTCTGCCATGAGCATCTCCACTGGCAACACGTCAAGGCATCTTTTTAGTCTTCCTTCTTTTCTCTTTAGCAATCTGGGGAAGGGGTGTTTTCTCCCTCTCCCCATTTTTTGTATACAACAAATGTTGGAGGCTTTGGAAAAGTCAGAACCTATCAGCTGTGAGCTTCTTTGAGAAGACCAGTACAGGGAATAACAAGACAACTAGGAGGGGTGAAAACAAATTGGTCTTAACGGCTTCCTTGTTTAATATTGACCCTTATTTGTTAAGTATGTTTTCTGAAGATCATCAGTGAAAGAAAGTAAACACAATGTTTGATCACTGTAGTAGACTGTGTTGATGTATTTTCTTTATCTAAAGCCTGGAATATATTGCTATATTATATACAATTAATACTTTATATAAGGTTCCTGTTGCAATTAAAGTTCCTGTTTTAAAAATGGCAACCCCTAAGTTTTGTACTGGCCCACAGCACTTATATGGTGGGTTCTAGTTCCACTGCAGCCCTCACAAATTCAAAAAACAATAATTTGTTTTTTCCCCCTCGTTCTGAAACTTGTGCTTGTTTTCTGCTCTAATGTCTCCCTGCAAAGTATGTAGGAGGTTTCAATAGGGAGATCCCAAGGGGTAGAGTGGTGGCCTACAAAACTGCTATTCTGAGCACATGCAGGATGCTCACTAAAGTGACAGTGTGAAGACCCCGGACCACAACACAACAGGATCAGCAGGCAGGCTTCCAGGCCTTAAGTTGAGCCCTGGCTCACATAAGATTGCCGGCTAGTGTGGAGGGGCTACATGGAAAGAAATGGGTGGTGGAATCTAATCTTTGTGAAGCAGCTAATTGTACAGAACTGTGTATAAGATTTACTAGTAGTAGTAGTAGCAGCTGCTACCCTTAAGCCTCTGCCTTGTTGTAAATGGCCACAAGTGTTACCCCACAAGGGTAACATTAAAAAAGCAAAATGACACCCCCCCTTTCATGTGTATGTTGCACAACAGATACTTTTTCACAGGTAGGCTTTTACGAGGAGTTAATACTTCTATTAGTATTAGTATTAATAGAGTAATAAAACGAGGAGCTGCGGTGGCTCAAGTGGTTAAGACGCTGAACTGCAGGCTGTGGAAGGTCAGTAGTTCAGCAGTTCGAGACCCGAGTTGCTGCACGGAGTAAGCTAGTTCCAGCTCCTGCCAACCTAGCAGTTCGAAAGCAAGAAATTGCAAGTAGATAAATAGGTACCGCTTCGGTGGGAAGGTAACAGCGTTCCGTGCGCCTTGGTGTTTAGTCACGCCGGCCACATGACCACAGAAACTTCTTCGGACAGCGCTGGCTCTTCGGCTTTGAAACGGAGATGAGCACCGCAACCCTAGAGTCAGACTCGACTGTGCTTTCGAGCGAGGGAACCTTTACTTTAATACTTCTATTGCAAACTCAGCTGGTAAATACATTTTTTTAAAATCTAAAGGCAGGTACAGTCTGGATGTTGCTATAAAGGAGAACTACAAAATGATTTGCAGGATCCATTCATATAGGAGGAATGCTACTGGGAAATCCGTGTGGCTATGTGACTGTTGGCCCACAGATGTGTTCCGGGTCGGGTACCTGGTTTGTCACCCTGGCTGGCTGAAAGGGAATGGGGAGGAGGCTCTAGCTCAGTTATGGTGCCACTGTGGGGCATGAGGGGGGCAGTCTTGGATCCAGTCCAAGTAGCCAATTCTGTGGAAGGGACAGGAAAATGGATACAGAAACATGAATGTAGGAATCAAAATGGGGCATAGCAACGAGCACTGCATAGGCTGGGGACAGCCCAGCCTTGGAGATGCTCATCTTTTCCAGCCTAGCAGCTGCTACCACAGTTGGGCTTAGATTTGGAATGGTCCACTAATTGCCAAGGAATGGACCCGGGCATAAAGACATGGTGCAGTTCTCAGTGACTGTTGCAGCAATAATAAGAATCGTGGGGCAGTTAAAAGACTTATAGTAGCCTAAGCTTTTGTGGGACTAAAGCGTAATTCAGAGGCAGTGAGTGGGCCCCTCTTAACTATGTGTAGTGAAGAGTCCAGAATAACAGGCGCTGTTAGAAATGCCGATCTTCAGGTGGGACCTGGGGATCCCCTGGAATTACAGCTCATCTCCAGACTACAGAGATTCGTTCCCATGGAGAAAATGGATGCTTTGGAGGATGGACTGTATGGCATTGTACCGCCCTGAGGTCCCTGACCCTACCGGGGCTTCATCTCCGAATCTCCAGGAGTTTCCCAACCTGGATTTGGCAACCCTTGCACTGACTGTGCACGTGCTCAGATGTGTAGGGTCACCATCGCCTCTTAGAAGGTTGAACAGGGAGCTCCGATGACAGCCTCGGCGACCTGCTTCTTATTATTATTAAAATTAAACTGGTTTGGAGAAGCGAGGCGCCAGAGAGCGAGTGGCCTTCGAACCTCCGGCTCACGCGGGGTTTACGCCGGCCCCGAGGAAGTTTGTCCTACCTGCGCTTCCGTTCCCACCCTCTGCTCTGCGCGCGCGCGTTCTCTTCCCCCCACTGCGGGCGGGGTAGCTGAGGCCTCGCGCGCCCTCCTGACAGGCCGAGGGAAGACGCCGCCGCGGCCAGGACGATGCTGCAGCCCCGACGCCGCTCAAGCTGAGCCCGCCGATGGTAAGGCACAGAAGGAAGGAGGAAGGCCTCGTCCGTGGTGCCTCTGAGCGTGTGCAGAGGGGTCGTCCTCCCCGTTATGTGGAGGCCCCGTGCACGGCTTTCTAGGCTCATAGGGGGAAGACACGGCTCTGTTTCTTCTCCCCCTCACGCTTTATGCCCGACAGAATTGCGACAGCCCCCCACCCCCGGCCACAGGTTGCCTCGTGACCTGAGGTTCAACCCCCCCCCCCTCCCGAGGGTTGTCTCACACTCCCCTCTTCCGCGAGGCCTTGAGCCCCTCCTCGGTCTAGCAGTTGCTGCTTCCTACCTCGCCAGCGAGAGCCTTACGGGCTGGCTCCTCCGTGGCGCCTGAGTGTGCCGAGGGCTGCTTCGACATCCGGGTCCGGCCGCTTCCCCTTCTTTATCACGTGAAGCTCTCCTTTTCTGGGTTGGGGCGCGGGGGGCTCAGTTCCTTGGAGAATCGAGGGGCTCCTGTTTTAGAGTCGTGCTGGGGGCAGTTCATAAGGTTAACACACACACACACACACACCGTAAAATCATTAAAAGCCACGCTTGACACAAAGCCGTAGTGTGGTTCTGAAGCAAGAATCAGGCTGTAAACACAATTTTAAAAGGATATACACATTCAGTTAAAAAAGAACTGGGTAAAGAGAAAAAGAATTGGCTTAGCTCCTGAAGGACGGTAAAGCAGGGGCCGGGTGAGCCTCCATGGGGAGGGCATTCCAAAGGCAAGTCACCGCCGCCGAGAAAGCCCTGTTTCTGATTGCCCATTCCATCTCCCTGGATGACCTGAGGCTGAGAGACTGTATTTCCCACCCCTCTTTAGCTTTTGCTTTGTGACTTGGCAGGGCATGTTGGCTTTCAAGTTGATGCTGCTCTTCATTGAGCCGAAGGGATGCATCCTTTCAAAGTGCTGAGGGAACCCCACTGTGGCTGATGGAATTCCCAGAGACTCCAGAACCGCTGCTGGAATCTCACCATTCACGGCTGGTCATTCAACACCTTCTAGTTCCGCTGCAGCTTTTGTGCCTCTCCTCGGATGTGCCCAGATGTGTCTGTAAGAGTGGCATGGGGTAATAGCCCCCTTCAGAACAGCTTCTAATTGTAGTGTCCTTATGAACAGGTGTTGGTGGTCCCTTTCCAAAGACTCAGTTTAGAGTTACTGAGAGACGAGATCCCATTTCTGGTGGTGACGCTGGAATTCCTGGAAAGAGGCCCATTCTCTAGTCTGTGTCTCTGTGTCGGATTTGTTATTTATTCTCTTTTCTTGCTCATTTTGGTAATCTCTAGAGACTGGGTTTGGCCTGTGAACAGGAAGCATAAGTTATTTTCTTTTTTCTTTCCCTCCACTTCCTTCTCTTTGGCTGCTTCATTTAATGGTTGGCCCATAGTGGTCCTCCTGTCTGAAAGGGATACATAGTGGCATAGACATCAGATACACGTTTGGTTGTTTCAGTAGAAGTGACAAGTGTTATCATTATATTTCTTTAATATATTTTTATCCCACCTAGGGATTTCAGGGCAGCATTCAGGGTTTCCCTTAGGAACCCTGTTGTGAGGTTGAGCGTGTAACCGGATGGATCCAAGATCACTCAGTGAGTGGATATTTGACCCTCTTAGGCTGCTGAGAGAGTGACTGACCGAAGGTGAGAGGGGATGTAAGCTTCTAGTGTCCTGGCATGCCAAGGGTGTAGACTTTCCAATTTCCCGGAGGGGGCTGGGGCTGGGCCAGAGGCATTGCTGTGCTAGGAGCAAGGGTGGCCCCCGGGGGAGGCTGAGCACC
Organism: Gekko japonicus; assembly: GCF_001447785.1. Classification (NCBI taxonomy): domain Eukaryota; kingdom Metazoa; phylum Chordata; class Lepidosauria; order Squamata; family Gekkonidae; genus Gekko; species Gekko japonicus. The sequence goes on from NW_015164668.1 coordinate 536,857, forward strand.
TTCCTGAAAATTTCGTCGGGGGCTAACGCCCCGCCGCCCCCACGAAGATTACGCCTATGCTGGCACCGCTGGTGGACCTCCTGATGGTGCTTAGTATTTTTGGCCACTGTGTGACAGAGTGTTGGCCTGGATGGGCTATTGGCCTGATCCAACATTGGTTTCTCTTATGTTCTTAAGCTAGACTCTCCAGACTTTTCTGAATGCAAAGACTGAGTGATTGGGAAGATTCTACATCCTGTTGGCTGATTTAACAATGTTGGGTGCGTAAAGGAGTGCCTTATGAACTTTTGTGCCAGATATGCTCCTCCCTCAACATCTTTCTTCCATCTTTATAGGGCAGTAAGAATAGCTGCACCATACTCACTACAGAACATTCTTTGCTCGGAGGTCAGTAGTATGTCTACTGATTGTTGCCTACAGAGTAAGTTTCAGTGATGAGAGTGCACAGTGAACTATGATATTTTAGGGGGTTTTGATGTATATTGATGAAGGCCATCTTGGGCCTTTCTGTGTAGAGGGGAATGATGGGGGAAAGTGGGATGGCATAAAAAATTAAAATTATGTGTCTGATACACAGGCCAGTGAGGCTGTGATCAAGATACAAGATAAAATCTCAGGGCATCTTGGCTTTGAAATTAGTTTAAGGTAGTGAAGGAATGAGAGAGATGATTTTTCTGTCAGATTGGCCTTTTTGGTTCTGTGGAAAGGCAGCATGTTATGTTAGAGCATACACTCTTCTTTGTGTTTCTACCTTTTGCATAATGTTACACTTCATTTAGTACTACATTTCTTTCATCCCAAGGCAGTGTTGGGGACAGTTCTAGGAGGCCCAGACCTTCTTAGTTTCTACTAGGTTGTTGGATCATGTACCTCCAACCATATCCTGTGTCTGCGTCTACAGAGTATTTATAGTCTTTCTTGGCATCAACTTCTTTAATAGTGTTTGTGTTGGAGGAAATGGTCGATGAATCCTACTCAGTGACTTTATCTTCACATTTGATCAGAAAGTCTTTTTTTTTTTTGCTTCCTTTCTTAGAAGAGAGAGTGAATTTACTTCACTGTTTTCCCTTAATAGGCCTCTTGTGTATTTGAACAGAGGAGCTACAGCAGTGATAAGCATGTGAAGGGGATCACATGCTTGCCACTGCTTGTCCATGAACGTGAAGGGGATCACATGCTTGCCACTGCTTATCCACGAACGTTTAAATTTTCTCGTCTGAGGCCGTTGGTGAATGTTTGCAATATTGTAAGAACATAGGACTCAGTCAGATTATTATGGGTCCATGTAATCTAGTATTATGTTCCCCTTCCCTGGCCACTGACATTCAGAGCTACACTGCCTCTGAACCTTGAGGCTCTGTTTAGCCATTATGGCTAGTAAGTATTGGTAGGCTTGTCCTTATAGTCATATTCCCCTTTAAAGTCACCTAAACTAGGGGCTGTTGCCACATCTTGTGGCAGGAAGTGCTATAAGCTAATTACACACTCTGTGAATAAATTATTTTTTTCTGTGCCGAATCAATTCCTGATCAGTTTACTTGGATTACCACATTCTGGTGTTGTGCAAGAGGTAGATTAGTCTCCTTTCTCTGGTCACTGTGTTATTTTATAAACCGCAAACACGCTTTCCTCCCTTTGTCTTTAGTCTAAATTGAATCACACCAAACTCAGCCTTACCTCCTTGGGAAGCTGCTCCTACCCCCTTTTTGTCACCTTTTCCTACTCCTTTTCCAGTTCTATGTGACTTTTTCTTTTCTTTTTTTTAAAGCTCTAGTGACCAGAGTTTTACAAATGCAGTTGCACCATAGATCTATGCAAGGGCATTATGATACTGATCTTTCAGTTTATGGCCCCCTTCCCAATAATCCCTAGAATGAAAAATTGCCTTTTTTCACTGCTGCCACACATTGAGCTGACATTTTTATTGACCTGTTCACTGCACTCCCAAGATCTTTTTTCTCATCAACTAACACCAGATCAGACCCCATAAATGTGAATGTGAGCTTAGAATTTTTATGTCCCAAAGCATTCATAGCTGTACACGTACATTAAACTTCATTAGTAATGTTGTTGCCTTCCCATTTACTCTTTTTAACTTTTTTTGTAGCTCCCTTGGATTTTCACCTTTTTGAATAATATGGCATCAGACTTTGCCAGTTAATTGCTCAGTGAGTTTCCAGATAATTGATGAGCTAGTTACATAGCACTGGTCTCAGTGCAGACCCCTTGGGGAATCAGTTGCTTACTTTCTTCATGAGAACTGTATGTATGTGATCCTGTGTTTCCTGCTGTTTAATCAGTAACCCATAAGATGAGCTATCCTTTTATCCCCTTTCTGCTGAGTTTACTCAAGAGCCTTTGGTGAGAGCCTTGTCAAAAACTTAATGGAATTAGAGTACTTTTACTCGCATACTTATTGATACTTGTAAATTGGTTGGTCAGGCTCTGCTTTCTACAGAATCATGCCGATCCAGATGGCCCTGGGGAATGCTTTTGCCTGTGTTGGTGCCTTTCAAACATCCAGGGCCTGCCCACTTGAAAGTGGTTGTGCAAAGAGGCCTGGCTGGCAAGTTTCTTTTGGAAATACATGCTCACCTGAGCATTGCACCAGGAAGAGCCAGGTGCAGCAATTTATTCTGAGAAGGAAAAGCTCTAAAAAGACAGGCAAAAATCAGAGCAGCCTCTTGTACACCAGGATGTGCTTCAGGGTTGGCTTTGTTACATTTACTTCTGTGGTTCAGGGATGGAGCTCTTGAACTGGTCTCTCCTGCTTCACTGGATCTTCATCTAATTGTTTATTTTGGGTGAAGACCTGCCAGCAATGCTCCCTCTACTTTGTGAGCTCCTGGCATTAAAGTTGTGAGTGAGCAATTTGGGTACTGCATACATTAGTTTGCTGCAGAGCTATCCTTCCTGAGCTAAGATGAAAATGTGTGAGCCGGAGGCTAAAAAACTGTGAGCTAGCTCACACTCAGCGTAGAGGGAACACTGCCTGCCAGTGTTTAATTTCCCATTCCCATGCCATTTGAAAAGAAAACTTGGAATCAAATTTGTACCCTGCAGGAATCAAACTTGTACCTTGCATGTTGCAAGGGAGCCACCCTGTTATGCTCTGAACTCTCGAGAGAAGCAGTGGAGTATGTGTTACAGGTAGCTGAACTTGGCTTTGAGTCTGTGTCGTCTTACATTTCAATGCTTGAAGTACACTTGCTTTTTCTTTCTGATATCAGGAAAGGAAAAATGAAGGCAGAGAGTTGCCTTCACTGCAGCCCTGCAAATTTATTTGGGGATATTTGTCTTAGTGAGGTTTTAGAATAAAGTAAGATATATTCCTAGAATATATTGATTATTGCTTGTTAGTTTTTTGTAAAAATAAACAGTGCAGTTTTGTAAATCAAATTTTAATAATCACAGGGGCTGAAGTTTCTTTTTTCCTTTTTATGTCAGGTTGCTCATGCTGCTTTTAAGAATCCATTTTGAGCATCCCTGTTACTCAGGCTTTGTCTGTCTTGCATTTAAACATTTTTTGCTAGCTTGAGCCTTCAGGTCTCAAAATCCAGCTCTTCCAGCTCAGAGTTACTTTACTATTATTACTACTATTTTCAACATATTTTTTTCCTATCTCAGATGGCCCAAACTATGATATATATGGTAAAGCTGAATAGCTTGCAGCCCTTTGCAGTTTTCTCTCTAGTATTTGGGTATATTTGAAATTTTGCTTAGAGAAAATGAAGGCATTTATGGTTTTAAATTTCATAAATATGCCAAATACTAGAGTTTTGATTGCTGAGTTCTGTTTTTTATGTTAAAGCAATAATAATAAATTTAAGCTTGATAAGGAAGTGGCAGCATAGCTGTATGCAGAGTTACTTTTGTCCAAGTGTATTTTAATCATTGTGGTTAGCCTGGAGTAAGTGTATAGGGTTGCAATGTGAGTATTGCTATCAAAAATTTCTCCAACATTGTGTTTTTCCTGTGGCTTCAACATTTCTGAAAATTTTACATCTTCAATATTAATTGTCACCAGTGGTAGGAATGCAGATCTTTACTCCATTCTCTTTCTCCCAGAAGTCTGTTCTGACCTGAAGAAACTTGATTCTGAGAGCTCACAGGGCCCATGTGGTTTAATAGCCATACAGGTTGGGAGAGGGTCTGCAGTGGAAAGGGGGAAGGGAGCAAAATCACCCTCTTTTCCATCAGTGAAGCTGTATTGAAGTGTCTTGGGGCTGCACAGCTTGCGTTCTTGACCTTTAGCACCACGTGACCCAGGGTTTTTTTTAGTAGGAAGCTTGTAAAAACTCTTCAGATCAAGAGTATTTCGTGTATTTTCATTCTTTCACAGACTCATGGAACTTGTAGTTACTTTTGGAAGGAAAACCTGTCATTCCCTAGTCTTGGGTCATGTGAGAGAGCAGCACTGCTAGGTTGCTTTTATGTTCTTATGACTCCGTCACATTCAGAGCAACTTATGCAGGAAAAGCTGTAAAAGTGACTATTTCACAACCCCAATGCTGCTCAGTTCCTGGCATTCAGTTCAAATTTGATCGAAATCAAATCACTCCAGGGAGGCTCTTATATTTAAATCAGCAGATGGATTACTGTAAGTTTAAAAATTAGTCCTGTTGGTTTCCAAGGTTTTAGTATCCCTGCTGGGAACCAGGGTTCTCTAGGTTGGGAAGAGTTCTAAAAGGGAGGCAAATCTGCAGATCGCTAGATCCCCTTTTCCTGTTCCAGCAGTATAAACTGACTACCCCCACATACTAAACATGTCTTAAAACATGAAGGACAGAAAGGGCAGATCAAAAGAATGCATCACCAGGGCCCTGGTATAGGTTTGTTCTTCCCAGAGCCACAGAATGTTGGCAGATGTTCCTAATGCCCAATAAAAAGAACCGTAGCGAATTTACAGAGTAAATATGAATCTTGCCAACTGACCTGGGAAGGGATTAGGGAGCATGATTTCATCCAGCTCCAAAGGTGAAATGTAGTGATTAATGACAGGAACAGAACATCTATGACCGCTGGCACCCAGCAGATGTTCCCTGTGCTAGACCCAATTCAGAGTCTTGATTGCCTTACGTAGCCCTCCGGTATTGTCAGAGGTGTTCTGGCTGTTAGTGTTCTGTGTCTGAGTACAGGCCGTTGTATTCTAGCCTCAATCCTTGCAGGACAGCGGCCAGTAAAAAGGCCTTTGCTGTCTTCCAAGTAAGTCTTGCCCCTCCCTTGTTTATTCTGATGTTTCCGCAACTGTGTGCAAATAGAATCCTTTATGGGCATGTTCTGGTTGCTCTCCTTCTCAGTGTCTGAATGGCTCCATGTGTGCAGGCAGAGAAATGAGTTTTCTTGGTCTTGCAAGCAGTTACCAGCTGGCCTGACCGGACGTGCTCCTCAGGAAATGTGGTTGGGTCTCTAGTTTGCGGTGTTGCTTTCCCACAGGTGGGCCTAATCAGAATAATGTTCAACATCCATCCTCTGGAGAACCTCAAGGTTTACATCAGCAGTCGACCTCCGCTTGTGGTGTTTATGATCAGCGTCAGCGCAATGGCAATCGCCTTCCTGACCCTGGGTTATTTCTTTAAGATCAAGGAGATCAAGTCACCTGAAATGGCAGAGGTAAAGTATGAGATGGTGTACACATTTGCACATTTCTCGCTGAGGGTGGGGCAAGTGTGGGGCATCCTGTAACTTCCCGCTTGCTTTACGGTACGATGTCCTCAGCGATCTTAAATGAATCTAGCATGAACATGAACCGAAATGACTGGCGCAAGCTCTCTGGTTTATCAGACTAGGGGTTGTAATCTCATGGGTGGGAGATTAAAACCCAAAGAATGACCCAAGTAGGACTCATTTGCCTCTCTTTTCTGGTATTGTGTCAGCAACTGGTTTTGAAAATCCCATCAGTATAAAAAAGTAGTTTGCCTTGTGGCACTGCAGCGTTCTGTTCAAGAGACCCAAACTGAGGCCCTGTTGAGCACACAACACTTACTTCAGTTATACCCCGGTTTTCTCCACAGTGGTAACCCAAAGTTGTTTACAGCATCCTCCCTTTCTCCATTTTATCCTCACAACCCTGCAAGGTAGGTTTAGCCGAGACCATGTGACTGGTCCAGGGTCACCCAGCAAGTTTCCATGGCAGAGTGGGGATTGAAACCTGGTCTCCCAGGTCCTAGTCCAACACACTAGCCATTATGCCATGCTGGCTATGCAACTTCTTTGGATACTGGTTTGGGCTGGTTAGACCAAAAGGGTCCAACAATTGTAGACTGCCTGTTGAAATGCTGAAGCCAAAGTCAACATAGCCGTTTGAGTTCAGTCTCCAGGCCAAGACTGTATTCTCCTTCCACCTTTATGCAGTTGCATAACATAGCAAATGAGCCTTGGGCATTCAGTTTTCAAACAGCAATAACTGAGGCACCCCCACATCATTGCCCACCTTTTGCAACATTTTATTTCATTGGCTTTGCCAAAGGATTGGGGAAGGATGTTGGAGATCTTCTCTAGTCTTCAAATTGTAATAGATCTCAATCATCTCATAAACGTTTGTAAGACTTGAGTGTCCTCCCCACTGTAGACGCTCTATCCTGAGTCATGCAAGATTTCTCCATGGGCCGTAGGTCTCTTAGACTCATATTGCAAATCACTTTTGGACCCAGCCAGGTCATTGTAAACTGATGTGCTTGCCCAGTGGTGTTTGAATGCACACTGATACAGCAAGACCTTGTCAGAGAGACACATTGAAGATCTTATTTGTCTTTAAGGATTGGAATACTTTCCTTCTGCGGTTTAACGACTTGGACTTCTGTATTTCGGAGAATGAAACTTTAAAGCACCTAATTAATGACACCACAACTCCGGAAAGTGCCATGACCAGTAGCCAAGCCAGGCCTTCCACGCCATCACCACAAACTCTTGAGGATTCTGGTCCAGTCAACACCTCAGTTGTCATCACTTTGACTCTGGACCCCCTCAAACCCTTTGGTGGCTTTTCCCGAAACGTCACACACTTGAGTTCCACCATTTTTGGACACCAAATTGGACTCTCAGGTACATCTTATTCTAAGCTGCATTTCTAAATTTGGTGTTCCAAAGTATTACTGTCTGTGGGAGGATTGTTCCTTGAGCATAAATGTGGCCAGAGCTAGTCAGCAATCTGTGTTAAAGATACACGTCTCACTTAGTCCTGGATTTTGAGAACTGCAAGGGTGTACTTGTAGAAAAATATGTCTTTCTGTTTGGTAGCAGGGGGAGGGGAGAATCCAAACGCACATGATGCACAGATCCTGGATTTCATAAATGTTAAAGTAGAACGTTTAAAATGGGAGAATGTCTTGGTATGAGCCTCTAGGCCATACTGCTGCATCATCTTTAGCAGGCCTGCCAGTCTTGTGACCCGCTGAGCCAAATTTTCTTCATGGTTCATGGCAGGTTTGAAGAACAGAGGATCTACCAAAGGGCTGCTATTCTTGACTTTGTAAGTGTACATTCAGCTTGGTAGGTTGGAAGCTGTGCAGGCTCATGCTACTCTCTCACATGCTTCTCTCTCCTTTTAAAACGCGCAGTTGCTACAGCAAAAACACTTTGACAACTGTGTGGAAGTTACCAAACATAACCTGTTTCTACTTTTAAAAGGGAAGTGCAGTTCCAGCCAGCTGATGTAAAATGTTTTTTCCCTCTACCACTTGAAGGCAGAGAAGCTCACGAGGAAATCAACATCACGTTTACCCTACCTGCTGCCTGGAACTCAGATGACTGTATTCTCCACGCTCGCTGCGAGCAAGTCAGCTTCACAACCTGCATGACGGTGACAGCAGCCAGCACTGTCTTTCCTGTCACAGTGTAAGGGTCTCTCCGTTCTACTCCCTGTCAGGCTGGCTGCTCACCATTGCTTTTGTGCCCATGGGGTACAGACATTGCAGTAGAAAGCTAGGCTATCCATTTATGATGTTTGGTGGTGGTTTTTTAAAAAAATACTGTTTTTAATTGCACTTTACAGACTGTTTTTGTTAAATACTGTTTTTAATTGCACTTTACAGACCGGAAAGTAGCAAATACAGCTTTTAGTTTATCCCCGCACTCACACCACCTTCCCCAAATGAGTAAGTGCTGGACGAGAAAAGGGGATGGGGTGGGAGGGCCAGTGTTGAGGAAAAGCAGAGCGCAGTCTTGCTAAAACATCTGCAGTCCTTTTTGTCCTCCTCCACAGTCCACAGCCATGGGCTTGCAGGCATGTGACCCTGTGCCTAGCTAACTGGTTGTTAGTACTGGTGAAGCAGGTGTGGATGGAGTTCGTGGAAAGATTTTTAAAAGTTTGGAAAACACTGGAGGCAAATGTCTGTTTATTGACGGTGGTGGGTGGTGGGTGGGAATGTGTGCCTTTTTGCCCACCAAGTGAGATTTACAGCTTCACGGGTTATATAGGAACATAGTCTTGAGCTGTGAGCATCCATTTTGGAACCTTAATTAGGATTCTGCCATGATTCAGTCTGGCTTTGCATTTTTGTACTGTGCGTCAGTGGATTTGTAGTTATCTAGTGTGTTGTGGGGGAGTAGTGGAAGCTTCAGTGTGCTACTCATCCTAATGTTTTTTCCACAGTCAGCCACCACATTGCATTCCGGAAACGTACATTAATGCCACTTTTTGGTACAAGATCTTTACCACCGCACGGGACTCCAACACAAAATATGCCCAAGACTACAACCCTTTCTGGTGTTACAAAGGAGCTGTTGGAAAAGTCTATCATGCGTTAAATCCTAAACTGACTGTTATTGTTCCAGATGTAAGTCATCTCCTTATGCTTTAGCTGCTTTGAATCATCATCTCTTAATGTCTTTGTTGCAGTCTGTCACTTAATAAGGTTCAGAAACACCACTATAAACAATCCATTCAGAGCCTGTTTCAGCAGAGTCCAAATCCTGTTGGTATAAGTTTGTGGGATGCAGCAGAGAGGGATGTGCGGAGAAATTCTGCCTCTGGGGTGTGGTGTCTCTCCTCTCATCGTGGTGGCAGCTGCGTGTAAGGTTTTCTTGGAGCTTTTCCTACAGGCTCAGGAAATTGTTGTCTCTTCTACACAGGATGACCGTTCCCTAATTAACCTGCATTTAATGCACACCAGTTACTTTCTCTTTGTGATGGTCATCACCATGTTCTGCTACGCAGTCATCAAAGGCAGACCAAGCAAACTCCGGCAAAGCAATTCAGAGTTCTGCCCTGAAAAGGTAGGTGTGGGAAATGGTTCCTGGTCCTACTTTTGGGAGGAAGGATAGAGTCACTTGGATGTTGCCATTTTTCAGCCCCTTCTCATTCAAAAGACTGTGAGCAGCACTGAACACAGGCACTTGACAAGATTGAAAAAGACATCCATGGGCTTTTGTATCAAATGGCTTCGACGCAGTGACACTTAGGCAGTCATGGCTGCTGCAAATGTAGAGACATTTGCATCAACAGCAGAGTGTTCTCACGGGGTTTGCTCTGTGCTTTCCTTCATCATCCCCGTGTACTCGCCATTTCCCTCCCCTGCCAGAGGTTTTATTGCTGGCTTAAAAAGAAACGTCGTATATCGCTATAAAGCAATAGCAAATACCAATGTCTTTTTTAAAAAGCTGTCAAAAAGCTCTCCAGTGGTTCAGTGAAGGAAAACGGGTACAAGGGACGATGGGCAACAAAACAGTGCTGATAATGTGTGAAGATTCAAAACTGTGCACCTTCTCGGCCACACTTCTGCTAACATGCTGTGACCGCCATTTCAGAACATGTCATAGCAAAACAAACTTGAGAAAGAACGGAGCAAAGCAGGGGAGAATGCAGAAAGTGGATGAAGTGGGGACGAGGTTGTGTAGATGCTCAAACATCCCCCCCCCCCACCCCTGGGGTTCCAGTTTGGTTGCCAAACTGAAGCAAAAAGTGACCCTCAGTTCACTCCAAAGTAGACAGTGGGGAGGACTCTTGTTGTTAGTGGCACATGCAAGAACAAGCAAGCTCAAGACTCCTCTCATCTTCTTACTCAGTGTGCAGCTGTTAAGGATGTCATGCCAGACCTCCAGTTAACCGTATCAGGCTCTCATTGTGGTTGCTTTGAATGTACTTCAGCCTCTGATGTCTTACTTTTTTCTTAGCCTGTATCCTTTCCTTCCATGGATCTCGGAGGGTGCAAAGGGTATCCTGTTTTATCCTGGCAACCACTCTCAGGCTAAGAGCTACTGAATTCCCTCAGGATGTGCAGTGAGCTTCAGTATTTGAACCCAGGCTTTCCCCATCTGTTAAACTATACACTGTACCATCCTGACTGTTGCTTAGAAACCAGTATTTCACTGTGAGCACCTTCCTGCCTTAAGCCACACACTGATGGGGCAGGCATGGAAGTTCCTTTAACTGGAGGGGGTTTTTTTGTTTTGTTTTTTAAACCAGAACTAACCATCTCATCTTCTTGCTTTGATTTCTTCAGGTCGCTTTTACAGAAGCGTGATCCATCAATATCTTCCTCCCAAAAGTGACTGAGTCTGCAATCGTTGAAAAATGCTGAACCCAGAACTGGGCCCTCGTTCTTTACGGTTTCAGTATCTTGTGATGTTGGGTTATTCCAACCAAAGACGTTTTTAAGTGCCTGTAATGGATATTTATATAAAGTGTACTTGGAACCGGTTAAAGCCAGGGCACGCAATCACAATTTGTAGTGCAGCTGGTACTGTTTGGACCCATTTTCCCTGTTCCGTGTCGGACTGTTTTGTGACGGTGAGGCTCTGTGTAAGTCAGAGCCAGAGAGGGTGTCTTTTTAAATTATTATTATTGTTATTATTTGCTGCATTGGGACAATTAAGATGCCTTTTGCAAGAGTCTCGAAAGGAAAAAAAAGCACCTTATTTTCCCAGTGGTCTGTACAGCGTGTCGGAGGCAGTCTGCATCCTTGCTACAGTACTGCAACTCTACATGGATTCGGTGTGTGTGAGAGACGGTTTTTTCTTTCCCATTCATACCTTGCTTGCAAAAAGATACCAACATCCCTAGACCTATAGGGGTGAAAAACCCAGCACCACCTTCTTTTAATACTGGCTGTAGCTAGAAAGGACAATGTGCTTGTAATTTTAGATTACGAAAAACCAAACTTCTGTTGAAAGTGCTAAAATGTTAAAGTTGGCCCAGGCTGCCTCTCTCTATTGGTTTCATCCTGAACCTTGAATTGGGGCATTCTCACAGTGCAGCTTTTAATGCTGATCTGTGCATGCAGGCAAATGATAGAATGATGGAGTTCCTGGAACTGTCCCATTTCAGACAGCAGGCCAGGAGGACAGTTTTGGATGCTTCCCTTCAAAAAGAGGGGGGAGAAGTATTTTTTTTTTAAAAGTAGGACAGGCTCATGCATTTCAAGGAGGTAGATTAGCCTTGTTTCTGACATGCTATTTTTCAATATGCAGGTACTTTTCGTTTGTTCGAGTGTGTGGTTGGGAGGGGTGAGCCGTTCAAACATGCAGTGCCTCTCCTGTTACCTGAAGTAGCGTTGTCTTGGGCCTTCTGTGCCCTGTGGTTGATCTGGGTGTCTTGGACACTGTGTGAAAACTGAAATTCCATTGGGATTTGGGGATCTTTTAACAAAAGAAGGAAGCCAGGCTCATGCAGTCAGGGCAAATAGTCCCATTGATCCAACCTTTTCTGACTTATTCATTTTCTGCAAAAAGAGAATAGCGGCAAATTTGCACTGCGGAGGAATGCATCTGGACAGACTTCCATGGGTCTCTGCATTCAGATCTGGACTCCTCAGCTGTTTGCTTGTTGGAGTTGTGTTGATTATATGCAACTTTCCTTTCTCTGTTCTTCCTACTGCTTTCTAGTTTGCACAATATTTTTGAATCCATTCTTCAGTGTCTACATAAGCATAACATAGGGAACTCCTGGACACGCATAGGGAACTCCTGGACACACTTGTTGGCATTGCGTTGAAGACATTGCTGGTTGCCTTAATGACTCTTCTGCTTTCCCTATCTGATGGCATCATCAAGTCGGCTTCTTTTTCCTCCCTGAGTAGTTTGCAAATGGCTTCTTTTAGTGTTTGCACAGAATAACAAAGCTTGTAGATGGCTTTCATATCAGAGTTCCTTTATTCATTCACTGGCTTACTTTTTTGTTATATTGTAATGTCTCCCAGATAGGGACCTTCAGGTTTTAATATTGGGTAAAAGTCTGGGAATGAGATTAAAAAAAATAAAAAGCATCCTCTTTGAAGAAAAATGTTAACAAAGTGAAGTTTTAATGCTCCTGGCCTGGAAGTATGGGCTTTGGGGGAAAAATCCCCCCTTGTATTCTTCTTACCTTTTGCTTTTATGGTCCGTTCCAGAACTAGTGATGGTTCAGAAATGATTACAGGGAGGGGGGAATTGGGGGACAGTAGGAGAGAGAGGTGTTGGTGTAAAGTATATTGTATAGAAGTGAAAATGTATCCAAGCAGAGTGGTTCAAATGGAATATCACAGTGGTTGTTCGGATCATATTGATCTTAACTTTTTTTTCTTTTTCATTTTTCACTATTACTTGAATCAGTTTTGATTCTGTTTGTGTTTTCTTGTTAGAAATCTGCCATTCCTGTTGAGTTGTTCTTTGGCATTATATGAAGATTCACAAACTTTATTTCTCCTCCTCCCCCCCCAAAATAACTCCTGTGCAGGAGATGTATGGTTAAGACGGCATTCCACTTGCCTCTGGGCCTGATGGTCAGTAACTGACTTTGGTAATGACATTTCTCTCCTCTTTTAATTTTATTTGTGTGTTTGTGAGATGTGGATATTGCTTTGCGAAATAAAGTTTATTACTTATCAGTCCCCTTGAGAATAATTGTACATGTTTCATTTGGTGCAGGTGGCTTTTCTCTTTTGTCTCTTATGTCCTCTTGAACACACTTTTGACTTGCACTAAGTTCTCTCACTGATGAGAATGTGGAACATTGCGGGGGGGCAGCTAACCAGGCCTTGGAGTTCAAAATGGGAGCTGCTGGGAGAGCTGAAAGAGACACATGACCACTTCAGTGGGCTTTCCTTCCTTCACTGGTGCTCTGAGCCTTTCTTTGCAGGCTTTATCCCGATGCAGCTTGTTGTTACAGATCATGACTTGCTTAGGCTTGCTACATCAGGAATTGGGCAGACATACAAAAATATATATCACTGTGTACAATAAATATATGTTTATGGTAGAACAATTTTATGCTTTATTCTTTTTTAAAAATATTTTTCAATACTGTTGTCTAAATATTGGTATCAACTATTATCAAAAATATATTTCACCCAAACAATACATAGAGAAAAACATGTTTCACCCAAATAATACATCCAGTGCAGGTTTACATTCAGACAGCACCTTGTCAGTATCACTATCACTAGTCCCACGGGACTCTAGTAATTTACCCATTTTGAATTAATCTTTTTCAAGGACCGTGATGTATATATAAAGGACATAAGGTGCAATAATTTTTCTTTGTGAGCACAAAAGCTCTTAAGATAGCAGCATTGTCTAGGGTCCCATCAGAACCCTTGCGGCAAACATAATAACCTAAAAGAATAAAGCATAGCATTGTTCTACCATAAACATATATTTATTGTACACAGTGATATATATTTTTGTATGTCTTCCTAACACTGTGACCCTCAGTTTTTGTATTTGCCACATCAGGAATTGGGGCCTGTGGTGGAGGAGCTTGATTTACTGTTTATTTTCTGTGCATGTTGAAACCGCCCAAGATGTGAACCGGTGAACTGGATCCTGGAAAGAATTTGGGAGTTGCTCACATTGCTGTCACTAGAACAAAGTGTTAAGTCCAGTGGCACCTTTAAGACCAACAAAGTTTAATTCTGGGTATAAGCTTTTGTGTGCATGAAGTGTGCATGCACACAAAAGCTTATACCCAGAATTAAACTTTGTTGGTCTTAAAGGTGCCACTGGACTTAACACTTTGTTCTAGTGACACACACACACTTCCTCAGATACTTCAGAATTAAAGTGGGCTCAATCTTTGTTCTATTGCTTTACACACCATCGGGGTACCCACCTGAATTGCTGTCACTAGATGGCGAAAGAATCCTGTTAATGAGGGGAGGAATGCCAGCAACTAGGCCTGGAGCTTTTCATCCCCAAGAGTGTGGATTTTGCAGTTTATTCTGTTACTATTTGTGTTTGTGATTGATCAGCTTAATTTTGTCACCATTTGCTTTGCTGCATCCTGGGGGCATTGGGCAATATGTTCATTCCCAAGTAGGTGAGGAGGCCTCTGTTCCCACCTGTCAACTTGTTTTCCCCGAAATTGGCTGCAGATGTGATCTCTACCCTCAGAGAGTGTGTTCCTGTTCGTTGTGTTGGAGACAAGGGGCTTGTGGTGATCCCAGGGCAGGAAGAAATGATGCCTTGAGCTTTAAAGCCCTCCCTCCTTAGGATCAGTGGGGAGAATATCTGGGTAAGGTGGTTTCATTGTGACTTTGCCTCCTTCTGCTGTCCAAAAAAATTATGGGATGTGTCCTTAAATAAGTCATCCAGTTTGTGCAGTCGCTTCATAGCATGATGCTTCTACACCCTTAGTCCCACACTGTTATTAAACAGATCAAATGCTGTCTCTAGTTCTTAGGGAACAATTCGTACAGTCTTCTCCCTCCAAAGGCTGCCCTTGAGTTTCAGCTAACTCTAGTTAGACATTCCAACCTCTCCAGATTCAATTTTTCACCATGGGAACCACCTCCTGGGAAAGTAGCTCTGATTATTAAATAGTGCCGTTAGAAGAACCTACCACTGTGGCAGCTGTTGTTGCTCTGCTCAGAGGTAACAGGCCAGAAAGCTGCAGTGAACAGGAAGGGCCAACAAGAACAGTAGTACAAAGCTTACAGAAATTGGTAGTTTCTAGTCCAAGACTTAATAGGGAAAG
>NW_015164668.1:554487-558036 GCF_001447785.1 Gekko japonicus
GGTGGGTGGCAGCCTGGATCGGGAACAGGACCGGGCTTTGCTTTTGTTTCTTAAAAAAGAACCTGTCCGGGAGGCTTTTGAAAGGCGTGGCCGGGATGGGGTGGGTGGCAGCCTGGATCGGGAACAGGACCGGGCTTTGCTTTTGTTTCTTAAAAAAGAACCTGTCCGGGAGGCTTTTGAAAGGCGTGGCCGGGATGGGGTCCCCCTCTTGTACCTGGAGCCGCGAGGGCCCCCGCTGGTCTAGAGGCATGGGGGGACGGCCAGAGAGGATTGAACCAGCCCTTGGCAGCCTGCCAGGTGAAGGGGAGCGGTCTGGATCGCGGTGCTCTGTGCGCTTCACTGCCCTGGATCTGGGGAAGCCAAGGTCCCAAGTTCAGTCCCTGGCGAGCAAGGATCTGGGAAGGGCGGGGGTACAGCCGGGTAAATGACGGCGGGAGATCATTGTACCCCTCTCTGCCTCGCAGATGCCTTCTCCAGGTAGCAGCTCCTTTGCACGCGACCCGTGGCAGCTCAAGGTTTGCAACCATGAGTTACTGCCACCTGTGTACTGCTGCCTACCTCGGGGCAACATCCTGCCTGAGTGCCGCCCGGCCCTTCCCAAAACAAGGTGGCTGGGCTGCCATCCCGGCTTCTGTTTGTGCCCTTTGTCGGTGCCTGCCTCTCTCTGCTTTAAACGTGACGGAAGCCGTGCGGATGCTGCTGGGAAGCGCTCGCCTGTGCGGATGCTCTGTGCTGCTGGTGTTTTGGAGGACAGGCTCCGCCTGCCAGCCCGGCCCCTGTACCTGCAGCGCAGTATCCACCCAGGCGGTACGGCTCTGGCGTGCATCGTCTGCGGGCTCGGAAGTCTTTCATTGTGATGCTGGTGGCGTGAAGCACCTACTCAAGGCGGTGTTTTCTGGGTGCCTCCAGAGTCTCCATCGTCCTCTTTATATTGACCTTTTTTCAGGCTGCCAGGGGAGAGCTGAGTCGGGGATTGCTCGCAGAGTCTGTCTTGGGTGTGAACCCAGCAAAAGCCAGAGTCTGGCAAAGGGTGAGAATAGAGCTTGTGTTGGGCGTGGGGAAGTTGAGTGGTGTGCTCCATCTCCTGTTTTACTTATGTGTGCAGAGCCATAACTAGTTCTCTTTGCACCCTGGGCAAGAATACAATTTTTTACCCCCTATACATTCATAGTAGTTTTTTTAAAATTCTTTTTATTAATTTTTTCATAAGCAGATTTCAGTAACATTACTATGAACAGATTCGATAACTTCGCATACAATTTATCATGTAGAGTTGTGGAGTAACACATGAGTAACAAGTGGAGTAATACATGAGTAACAAGAGTCAGAGTAACAGTTGTTTTTTTAGCGATGATATACTTTTTCTGTGCACCTCAGCAGATCAGGAACAGGACAGGGCTTTGCTTTTGTTTCTTAAAAAAGAACCTGTCCGGGAGGCTTTTGAAAGGCGTGGCCGGGATGGGGTCCCCCTCTTGTAACTGGAGCCGCGTGGGCCCCCGCTGGTCTAGAGGCATGGGGGGACGGCCAGAGAAGATTGAACCAGCCCTTGGCAGCCTGCCGGGTGAAGGGGAGCGGTCTGGATCGCGGTGCTCTGTGCGCTTCACTGCCCTGGATCTGGGGAAGCCAAGGTCCCAAGTTCAGTCCCTGGCGAGCAAGGATCTGGGAAGGGCGGGGGTACAGCCGGGTAAATGACGGCGGGAGATCATTGTACCCCTCTCTGCCTCGCAGATGCCTTCTCCAGGTAGCAGCTCCTTTGCACGCGACCCGTGGCAGCTCAAGGTTTGCAACCATGAGTTACTGCCACCTGTGTACTGCTGCCTACCTCGGGGCAACATCCTGCCTGAGTGCCGCCCGGCCCTTCCCAAAACAAGGTGGCTGGGCTGCCATCCCGGCTTCTGTTTGTGCCCTTTGTCGGTGCCTGCCTCTCTCTGCTTTAAACGTGACGGAAGCCGTGCGGATGCTGCTGGGAAGCGCTCGCCTGTGCGGATGCTCTGTGCTGCTGGTGTTTTGGAGGACAGGCTCCGCCTGCCAGCCCGGCCCCTGTACCTGCAGCGCAGTATCCACCCAGGCGGTACGGCTCTGGCGTGCATCGTCTGCGGGCTCGGAAGTCTTTCATTGTGATGCTGGTGGCGTGAAGCACCTACTCAAGGCGGTGTTTTCTGGGTGCCTCCAGAGTCTCCATCGTCCTCTTTATATTGACCTTTTTTCAGGCTGCCAGGGGAGAGCTGAGTCGGGGATTGCTCGCAGTCTGTCTTGGGTGTGAACCCAGCAAAAGCCAGAGTCTGGCAAAGGGTGAGAATAGAGCTTGTGTTGGGCGTGG
The DNA here is from genome assembly GCF_001447785.1 of Gekko japonicus. Lineage (NCBI taxonomy): Eukaryota > Metazoa > Chordata > Lepidosauria > Squamata > Gekkonidae > Gekko > Gekko japonicus. The sequence continues at coordinate 556,808 of NW_015164668.1, forward strand.
GGAAGTTGAGTGGTGTGCTCCATCTCCTGTTTTACTTATGTGTGCAGAGCCATAACTAGTTCTCTTTGCACCCTGGGCAAGAATACAATTTTTTACCCCCTATACATTCATAGTAGTTTTTTTAAAATTCTTTTTATTAATTTTTTCATAAGCAGATTTCAGTAACATTACTATGAACAGATTCGATAACTTCGCATACAATTTATCATGTAGAGTTGTGGAGTAACAACCATAACTAGTTCCCTTTGCACCCTGGGCAAGAATACAAATTTTTACCCCCTATACATTCATAGTAGGTTTTAAAAAAAAAAATTATTAATTTTTTCATAAGCAGATTTCAGTAACATTACTATGAACAGATTCAATAACTTTGCATACAATTTATCATGTAGAGTTGTGGATATAGCTTTACATACATGAGTAACAAGAGTCAGAATAACAGTTGTTTTTTTTAGTGATGATATACTTTTTCTGTGCACCTCAGCTTTGTGCACTTGTCACAGCTCTTGTGTGTGCAACGTGAGATCAAGTCGCAACCAACTTCTGGCCACCCTGTAGGGTTTTCAAGGGAAGAGGCTAAAAGAGGTGGTTTGCCATGGCCTGCCTCTGCGCAGCAACCCTGGATTTCCTCAGTGGACTTCCGTCCAGATACTAACCAGGACTGACCCTGCTTAGCTTCCAAGATCTGACGAGATCAGGCTGGCCTGGGATATCCAAGTCAGGTTTCAGTTACCTGCAAGCCTGTACTGTGCAAATGCGTGCCAACTTCTGAAAGAAAATGTTGAGACCCTTGCAGTACAATCCAAGGCAGAGTTATGCCTGTCTAAGGCGTTTTCTTCAGTAAGTTTACAAAGTCATAAGCCTGTTTAGGATTGCAGTGTATGCCCACCTAAGCGAGACCATCTATTATTGGTCATAGTTGGATGTTTTTTCCTACGGAGGATAACGAGCCACAAAAAGCTGGATTGCCATTCAGGTGGCGCTGCCCCAAGAGATCTGAATTCAAGTAGAGTTTTGGCCCACTTTGCCAAGCACAGTTAAACATTTTCCTTTCAGGTTGGAGAAAGAGTGGAGAAAACTTGGCACAAGACGCGGGCCAGCGTTCAAAGGAAAATCCGTGGTGCGTGGCAATTGGATGCTTTGTGTATAAACAGCGTTTACAGTAATGTTAGCAAATGTGTCATCTCTTCTGAACAAGAGGTTCTCTTCTTGTTCAATAGACCCTAGGT
>NW_015164668.1:558135-564923 GCF_001447785.1 Gekko japonicus
TTGGCCACAGTTAGTACTTTGATGGAAGACCACCTAGGAAGACTGGGGTTGCTCTGCAGAGGAAGGCAATGGCAAGTTTCCATGTTCGGAGGCACTAAACTTCTGAATCCCAGGAGGCATCAGGGGAAGGCCTCTGTGTCCCCCTCCAGAGGAACTGGTTGGCCACTATGAGACAGGGTGCTGGACTAGGTGGACTACTGGTTTGATCCAGCAGGGCTCTTCTTATGTTCTTAAGCCCTGCTTGTCTTTTTCCTTGAAAAAAACCGTGCTCCTGGGGTTGCCGTGAGTCAGCTGCGACTAGACAGCACACAATAACAACAATTTTCTTAAAGCAACAATCTTATCATTGAGTTTGTATGGAATTTTGGAGCCAGAAACACAGTACGAATAAGAAAACAGTACGGTTATACCCACTGGGTGTTGGAGTCGGATGGTGCCTGAATTGGGTCAATTAGTTTTGATTTCCAAGTGTCTCACCTATATTTGTGCGCAAGAAATCACAATCCGCTTCTTCCATTGAGCTGAGTGGTTTTGCGGCTTGTATTTTTGAATCACATGTTTGGGAAACCACCTGTCTGTGGGATGTCTAGCGAAAGTCGGTTGGCCATTGGTTGTGTGGCAGAGCCACAGATCTGCAGTTGAAGGCCCCGGTCACACGGGCCGGATATCGCGAGGGGAGGCGTGACTAATTGCCCCAGCGCAGTTTGATCTGCGATTACGCGATCAGATGCGCCGGTGGCACATCACGGGTCCTTCCCTCAGTGCTGGCGGGTAAACGAGGGTGGCGATCACACGACGATCCTGCAGCGCGGCAAAAAAGTGGCACGGCGCGATCACACCAGCAATGGCTTGGTGCCGCTGCCGTGACAAACGGGGTCATTTATTTTTTTTAAGCCGAAACGGCACTTTCGCTTTTCTCTTTGTGCGCATGCACCGTTGGGTGCTTGTGCAGATCCTGTGGAGACTTGGGGGGGGAAAACCTGTTTGCGAAGGGACATGGGCGGGCGGCAGATGCCACCACCGGAAACGCGATCAGATGTCAGCCCTTGCCCCGCGTTTCCGGAAACTAGTACCTCGGAGGTACTAGTTTTTAACTCCGCATCTTCGGCGGGAAGCCTCAGGTTCGCCACGGGAGCTCTACGCTTCACAGATGTTGCGGTGTGATCGCACCCGGAAAATCCGCCTATCTTCCGTCTCTGTAGCGTGGCTAATGCTCTGTGTGACCACAGCCGAAGTTCTCTTAAGCAGTTAAAGTATACTAAACAGGCAAAACTTTGAGAGCTGTCAGGCGAGTTGCTTTTAGGTCCTTAGGAATTCTCTTAAGCAGTTAAAGCATACTAAACAGGCAAAACTTTGAGAGCTATCAGGCGAGTTGCTTTTAGGTCCTTAGGAATATAACGCACAGCCGAGTCTAATGTGCACCTTCCAAAGTTTCAGAGAGAGCACGCTAGAATTGTGCATGCGTTACCCTTGCCTCTCAATTGGGGCCTTGAGTGAGTTTAATAATTTCGCGGCTGTAATTTCCTGCGCTATAAAACATGGACAAAGGAAACTCCCTTCTGAACTATGCTAGTTAATGTTGGCTGCATGCTTGTGAAGAAATTAAATGGCTAGGAATTATAAAAAGAGGGCTGAGTTAAAACGGCAAGCAACTAGACTGAAAAGTCACGGTGTTAGACTCTGGTACGGAGACCGCGAGCTGTATGACTTCCAGGTATTCCTTAAGCTCCTTTCCTCAATCACTCGTAATGCCAGACTGGCTTTCCTGCTATGTGAGATGCCTTTTCTTCTCCACAGTTGGCTGTCGTCCTCGCGTTCTGAGCCAGTCACATGCCATCTTAGCTGAAAACTCAACGTCCCAGTTAAACTACACTGAGGGTTGTTCAGAAGATTCTCCATTTCTCTGCCTGGAGCCTCCCTGAGGGGAATTGTCTGGGAGATATTTCTCTTTTGGTCGGTTAAGGCAGGTCATGAAAACAGGCGTCACTCAAAACAAGAATACAGAACAAGGGTCAGTAACCTTTTTTTAACAAAAGAGCCATCTGACGTCAGAACTCAGAGAGTGAGATCAACAAAAAACCACTGTAAGAAGCTGGGCTGTCTGCATAACTGAAAATATGTTTATTTCCATACATGTTATAATGTAGATATAATACCCTGTTTTTCTCCATAGTGGGGACCCAAAAGGGGTTTACAACACTGTTCTCCCTTTCTCCATTTTATTCTCACAATAATCCACCCCGCAACATATGTCAGAAAGTGACTGGCCCATGAAGCCACCCAGTGAGTTTCTATGGCAGAGCAGGGATTTGAATCCGGCTCTCCAGATCTTTGTCTGATACGGTGCGGCGTCTCTACAACTCAACACTACCAATAATTGACATGTTGATTAATAATCCATAAGGTTTTCTGCAGCCAAAACAGCATTTGTTGCGACTCTTTTAGTAGGAAGCAGCAGACGCAAGGTTGCACAATAAGTAACAAACATACATGAGAGTCGTCCATGATGCACAGATTGATGCCAGTGTACTAAAACAATCACGCAGGGTGCTCTGGTTACTTATTTATTATTTATGGTCGGATCTCTCATGTGCCACTTCCTGATAAAGGACTTGCAACAACCTGTGTTTGGGCAGCAGAAATGCTGTGGCTTATTAATCACCATGTCAGTTATCGGTAATGTTGTCATACAGGAAGAAAAGAAGAGAAGGTTTTTATGCCCCGCTTTTCTCTACCCTAGGGAGTCTCAAAGCTGCTTACAGTAGCCTTCCCTTCCTCTCCCCACAGCAGGCACCTTGTGAGGCAAGTGGAGCTGAGAGAATTCTGAGAGAACGGTGACTGGCCCAAGGTCACCCAGCAGGCTTCATGTTGATGAGGAGTGGGGAATCAAGTCCAGTCCTCCAGATTATAGTCCACCATTCTCAGTCATTACACCAGGCTGGTACACTTTCAGTTAGGCTAGTGGGCTTTCTCACACTGACTTTTTTGTTGATCTGTTGCTCTAAGTTTTGGCTCTCTGATTTTTATAAGCTTGCTGACCCCTGTCAAACTGGTCTCACATTAGGGTCCAGGCCATATCTTCACCATCTGATGCTGCTTTCAGGGGGGGAAAACAACACAAAACAAAACATACAGGCAGCTGTGTTTGACCATTGCTGAGCTTGCAGAGGTCTTCTGCTGTTATCTCTCTCTTTCTCTCTGTTTTTGCAACAGTGCACAGTATTGGCCAGTGAAGAATGTTAATGCATTACACAAATGATTCTCTATAGTAATTGAGTTACATTTGCTGAGAATTAATTATAGGAAGCAAGAGAGCCTGGCCTCAGGAGCCCAGTGGAGAACTTGGCATGTTTCCTTGGTGGAAGAGGAGAAGGAGGAGGGCTGCTTCCAGTTTTTAATCGGAAAGAGTCTCACCAGAATATTGTTTAGATTGGTATTTTTTTCAGTTTGATCCTCATGGATTCTCTCAGAATATCCTTAGAATTATAGTTTGCTGAAGGTGCTGAGAATTCTGTGGTAGAAATCGCCTGCCTCCCATACAGCAGTCCTTTTGGGGATTAAATTACTATTAAACCAGTCTAATACGTGGTGTTCTTGTGCTCTGAAGTTGTGTTAAGAACAGTCCAATATCCTGTTTCACACAGTGATCCTGGAAGACCAGCAAAACAGGGCTTTAAAGGCCCTCCTCTGAAGTTGCCTCTTGGTACTGGGTTTCAGAGGTTTCCTGCTTCTGAATGTGGAGATTCCCTTTATACATCATGGTTAGGCGCCACTGATGGATTCCCTCCTCCATGAATCTGTCTCAACCCCTTTTAAAGCCACCTCTGCTCATAGCCAACACTACCTTCACTGGCAGCAAACGCAGTTACTCATTGAGTAAAGCAGTATTTGGTTTTATCCGTCCCCTTCCTATTTCGCCATCAACTTAATTGAGTGCCTCTGGGTCCTAGGATTATATGGGTTAAGAATAAAAAGCTCCCTCTGTCCACATACATAATTCTGTTAACGTCTACCATATTCCCTCTTAACTTTCCTTTTTCTAAATGAAAAATCCCAGGCTCTTCAGCCTTTCCTCAGAGGAAAGTCCTCTAACCCCTGACCATATTGGTTACCCTCTTTCGTACTGACGCTGAAGAAAAGTGAACATTGCCCTAGCTGTGCTGTTTGTCCCTCATTCAGAGGTGGATTGGCCATTAAGGCCGCTGGGAAAAGTCCCACTGGGCCAGTAGTCACAGGGACAATCCCAGCCCCAAATGAGGGGTGGCCCTCACCTCATAATGTGGTAGGGAAGGAGAAGCCCGGCATTAGGAAGGAGATGTTTAGTCAAGCCACTCGTGGTGTAGAGCTGACTGGCAGGCTGTTTTCCCTCCCTTCTTTGGAAGGAAGGGCCCATTTCCAGGGCCGTTTTTTCCTCCTAGTCCACCCCTGCTCCCATGGCTAATAGTGAGTTGGAAGGTGGAAGAAGAAGGGTTGGTTTTCATACCCCACTTTTCACTACCTGACGGAGTCTCAGAGCAGCTTACAATCGCCTTCCCTTCCTTTCCCCGCAACAGACACCCTGTTAGGTAGTTGGGACTGACAGAGCTCTGAGGGAACTGTCACTGACCTGAGGTCATCCAGCTGCCTGCATGTGGAAGAGTGGGGAATCAAACTTGGTTCTCCAGATTAGAGTCTGCTGCTCTTAACCACTACACCAAACTGGCTCTCACCTGTTGACATGCCTTCTCCATAGTTGCCTCACAGCTGTTGAATGAGCACCCCCTGGAGGCTTTCATCATTGCTTACTTGCAGGGCTATAACAACTTTTTTAGTTCAAAGAGCATTTAGAGGACATTTCGGAGCAATATCTGGTCACAAGCTGGTAATAACTTCACTACTACACCAAGCTGGCTCTGGGCCATTTCCAAGCAGATAAAGGGGGAGTTACTGAGTATGTCACTGCAGGGCTAGTGTCAAAGCTGTCTTCTGGTTCACTTCGGAAATGGCCTTCTCAAGCTATTTGCTGGAATCCATGGTCAATAAGAGGATTTCCACCTGTGGGCACCTCAGATGAGAGAGACTGGCAAAGGTTCTTTGGATAATCAGAGTTTTCTTTTTTGTTTATTGAGTTAAAGAATCCCTGTTGACTCTTGCCATGTTCCTCCATCAATTGAACTCATGTTCCAGCTGGGCCGGTCGGCATGTAGTTTCTTCAAGAGTCTTTACGAAAATAGGGTTGCATTTTCCATCGTCCAGTCCTTTTACCTGGGAAGAGGTTTAGAGATGTAACATTTTTGGAAATTTTGAAATGGGGGGGGGGACTGGGGGAAAGTTGTGGGAAGAAACCATATTTGAGGGGAAATTGAAATGCAATTTACATATAACACATCATTTAAGCAACATATCAAAATGTCTTGTTAAGATGTATTCATGAAATCAGAGTCCCTCAGTCTCCTACAATCAAACCGGGAAAGCAAGAGACTGAAAAATGCTACGTAGTTTGCAGTAAATTAGCAGCCTGGGCTGTTCATGTGCAAACCTTGCTATCTGAGAAATAGGGAAAAAATAAAAATAGAAAACACAAATTTTGTAGTAAACAAAAGGATGTGTGTTATTTGAACAAACATACAGTCATAACAAGAGCAGTCAATTATTTGGATATCAAATTTCCTGACGCTGAAAACACTGGAACTCTTTAATAATGTATTCTCATACACAGTGTTAATTGTGGACCAAATTGGTCACATTTAAACTATAATCAGATTATTGGAAATACATAATATATATCTACATTATGCACATTAATGCTAAACACTGTCTTACATAAAAAGCTTCCTGCTGCACATGTTGAATGAGGAAAACTGTCTTACAAAGCATTTTACTCATTCCAAAATAGAAGAAATTAATAGGCTTTTTTCGTTGCTCCCCCAAATGTCTGTTTTTTTCATTAGAAAAATGGAGGGGTGAGTCTTTAGAGGAAAAAAAACATACTTTTTCTTGAATTTTCCATGTTTTTCACTTATCTACAGAGTTTTCATGCCAAAATTAACCATAGGGCATTTTCTTCTGTTTGCTATCTCTGACACTGAATTACATTACAATGTATTCTAGGGCATTTTCTTCTGTTTGCTATCTCTGACACTGAATTATATTACAATGTATTCTCCGGATACTTCTAGTCTCGAGGATATGTTTTGCATGAAAATCAATAGTTCATGTATTGGCATTTTCACGGTCCCTCTCCCCCCCCCTCTCGTGGAGTCTGCTGCAGAGCTCTTGCTTAGGTATGTCATCCAAACCAGTGGCAAGAATTTTGGAACGCACGACTTACCAGGTGATCGATTCTCCCATTTGCCAGATGCCATCTCTTAGATATAAACATGTAATGTCCTGATGCAACAGTTTCGTGCATTTCTCAGGGTGCTTAAGAAATCTTTGTTGCCTCGGGGAACCTCTCGGTCTGCCTGTTTTTCAGACTTCTGGCAGCAGACAAAACCCCTGCAATGCTAAGCTCTTGTTACTGCTATGCTAGAATGTTGTAGGGACTGTGAACCCCTGCACCTGCCTTGTGAGATTGGCTGAAGATACTGTTGATAATTTTTTGTGTTCCCTGGCATTTGAGTGGAATGAACACTTGTTTGTGCGAGTCTGTCATTTCTTGCTTGGCTGTTCTGTACCTGCTGTGACTGCATTATATCTTTGCTGATTACAGTACATTAGTCAGGGCTCTTTTCCCAGCATCACATTACAAATCTCACTTTTACATTAAGTGGCCCTAAAAAGTCTAATAACACTGTTAGTGATAGAGA
>NW_015164668.1:564974-583703 GCF_001447785.1 Gekko japonicus
TCCATCAGTCGTACGCAGGAGGGTTGCCCTGAAGTGGTAACCTTGTAAACAGGGCTGGCAAAATATTCCCAATTTGTAGATGCTGGCAGGAACCCAAGGTCTTGTTGTGGCATTCACTGAGCAAGGTTGTATGCTGTAGCCGTGGGAGGATGTGGAGGCCCACTAAGTGAATGCGAAGAGGTCACTAGAGAGCAGCCAGTCAGACACATAGGAATACGTCGGGTTGCCAACCTCCAGGTGGTAGCTGGATATCTCCTGGGATTACAACTGATCTCCAGGAGACAGAGATCAGTTCACTTGGAGAAAATGGCCGCTTTAGGAGAAGAAAGTTGGGTTTATACCCTACCCTTCACTCAAAGTCTCAGAGCAGCTCACAGTCTCCTCCTCTTCCTCTCCCCACAACTGACCCCCTGTGAGGTAGGTGGGGCTGAGTGAGCTCTGAGAGAACTGTGACTGACCCAAAGTCACCCAACTGGCTGCCTGTGGAGGAGTGGGGAATCAAACCCGGTTCTCCAGATTAGAGTCTGCCGCTCTTATATCCCACTGAAGTCCCTCCCTCAAGCCCCACTGTCCTCAGGCTCCACCCCTCAAATCCTGAGGTATTTCCCAACCCAGAGCTGGGAACCCTACGCAAGGCCGACTCCCTTGCATACCAAGTGAACAGCATACACCACCAATCCTGGCCAGCCCCACCCACTCTATAGTACCTCCTTTTTCCTTCTGCTGGGATTTCCAAAATCAACCTATGGAGCACATGGTCTTGCTGAGCCTGTAGACACCTTTGGAATTTTGAGAATAGGGAGTAGGCACCATTGTAAAATGGCTGCCGCTATGGAGGCTGGGCTGGGGCTAGTCACAAAATGGCTGCCACTGTGGAGGCTGGGGCCAGTCACAAAATGGCCGCCGCTGTGAACTAGAGCCAGTCAAAACAAGATGGGAGATTTCAAGCTAAGCATCCTGATGGAGGCAGCTATTTCTGAATGGGTGCTGCCTGCCTACACACAGGTAATTTCTCCTGGGTTCTTCTGAAGCACCTCCTGCTCCAGTGAGGTGCAGGAAAGCCAAGAGTGGCTCTCTGCTTTGGGAAAGAGACACTTTTAGGATTGCCAGGTCTTATCTTCTTCCCAGTGGGGGGACTTTTGGGCCTTACTGGGATCTTCTGCCACACGCACAAAGCGCACATGGCATGATGACATCACCCGGAAGTGATGTCATCACACCGGCAACGCTCTAGTTTTTGGACAAAACTCTATGGTTTGAGCCCAAATTTACCATAGAGTTCTGCCCCAAAACTAGAACGTCACCGTGTCACATCAGCAGCGAGATGATGCCACTTCTGGGTGACGTCATCACACCATGTTTTGGGGCATTTGCGTGGGGGGGAGGAGCCCAAAAAAGCGAGGGAACCCCCACCCAGACCATGGGGGCTGGCAACCCCTAGATGCTTTCGAAGGGAAGCAAATTGGCATTGGGAAACTCATTGTGAGTGCTGCATTGAAGATCATAGCTCTAGCATTTTTGTCTCTGAGTCCATTCTCACAGTCTGCCCCCAAAAGCTGTCCCTCGCTGGTAGTAACCAGGTTAGTAGGAATAAATTCTGATGCCTCTCCTGAGAAGCTATCAGGGGTCCTCAACCTTTCTGAGCCTACAGGCGCATTTGGAATTCTGACATGGCACGGTGGGCACCACAAACAAAATGGTTGCTGCAGGAGGCAGAGCCAATCACTAAAGGATTGCCACAGCTCAACTTCAATAACTCAGTGGGTGCGTTCAGACGGGCATTTATGCCAGTTGGAATCAGTGTACTTACGGGCGATCACACGGCGAACATATGCCTTCCGTCCTTAACCATTGCAAACAGCCTTTAAACCGTTGTATTCTGCTACTAGATCCCCAAGTGGTGGTATCTGGAGTGCACTAGTTCCAGCCGCATTATCCCCGTCTGATCGCTCTCCACCGGTGTAGAGACACTTCTGTTCGGAAGCCTAGGGCTTCCGCTTTTCGGCTGCCATTTTTTAATTTTATTTTTTACCGTAGGCGATGTGTGCTTGGGCGAAGCTTCGCCCGTGTTAGTAAAATGAATTTTAAAACGGTGCCTACTTGTCGCCTTTAGACGAGTCCGGGACCTCACGGAGGCCGGTTTCGTTATAAAAGTTTAAAAGGAAGTATTCATTTAAAGTTTAAAAGAAAGCGTTCCGGCAGTTGCGTGAAGGGGAAATTACTCTTCTGCGCATGCGCAAAAATTCCAGTACTACAGATGGCTGCATGTGCACATGCCCAAACTGAAAGAAAAAAACCTGTGTGAACGGCGTGGCTGCGCAGCGATCCGGAACAAGGAGGTAAGTGTGATCGCGTTTCTTCCAGCTTAAAAAAAAACACCTCGAATCAGAGCAGTTTAAACTGCTCCCAGGCGTCCGTCTGAACGCACTCAGTGTAGATCCTGGTGCTGTGGTGGCAGCTGCTGCCAAAGAAACATTTTTAAAAATCTGCCCAGCCAATCGAATCTCTGGAGCCATCCTTCCTGAGCTAAGACAAAAATGTGTGAGCCAGAGGCTAAACAAACTGTGAGCTAGCTCACACTAGCTCATCTTAGAGGGAACAGTGGCCCTCAGGGGCTGTTTGAAATCCCTGCGTCCCACTTGGAGAATGCACTTCCACTCTTCTGCCAAGAAATAAAAAGCAGTTCACTGATAATTTGACTTTACTGACAGCAGGCAGTAAAAAGGTCTCTGTGTGTGTGTGTGAGAGAGAGACAGACAGACAGACAGAATACGAAAAGAAATATGTTTATTAGCTCTGTTTCCCTTCAGTGTTCTTCAGAGGTGCATGGCTGGTTGGGCGGGGTGGACGGCTTCATTTTTTGTCCTTGTCACTCGAAGACGTTTGAGGTATCGCTTTGGCCCGCTTGGGAAGAACTGCCTGATCTGTCAGATGGATGGATTTTTAAAGAAACCTGTCTTGACTTCAACAACCTGAAACTTGGGACATCTGTGAGGAACAGGAAGGGGAGGATGACAGCCAGAGCCAAATTGTGAAAGCCGCAAACAAAAGGGTTTAGAGACTTGGGGACGGCAGTGAAAAATGATTCCAGCATAGTTATTCAGACTAATCTGAAGAGATAAAAGAGTACAGGAAAATGGAAGGAAAGTTAAGACGGAAGCCCGGGCCCCATGAGCCGGCTTTACAGATAACACCGTGACTCCACTCACTGCTGCTCTAAGCTCTGCTTGTGCAAGGAAGAATGGAAGTGGCTGCATTTAAAAGCAGGAGGCGGCACTGTAGGGTTGCCAAGCTCCAGGTGGGGGCTGCAGATCTCCTGGAGTTACAACTGTTCTCTAGACTACATAAATTGCTTATTTATTTAAAACATGTATTCTGCTTCTCCTGGAGAAAATGGCTGCTTTGGAAGGTGGACTGCAGGGCATTATACCCTACCGAGGTCTCTCCCCTCCCTAAACCGCACTCTCCCAGGACCCACCCTCAGATCTCCAAGTATTTCCAATCCAGAGTTGGCAACCCTAGGTGACGGGGCTAAGATGAGGGACTGGGGGGACAAAATTCCCATGACCCCGGCTCAGCCAGAAAGCCCCATGGAACTGGAATGCTGCTGGTGTACTAGTTAAGAAATAATAATAATAATAATAATAATAATAATAAATAATAATCAAAGCTGAAGAGCCAGCACTGTCCGAAGATGTTTCTGTGGTCATGTGACCGGCATGACTAAACACCAAGGCGCACGAAACGCTGTTACCTTCCCACCGAAGTGGTACCTATTTATCTACTTGCAATGTCTTGCTTTCAAACTGCTAGGTTGGCAGGAGCTGGAACCAGAGACGGGAGCTCACTCCGTCATGCGGCACACTTGGGTCTCGAACAGCTGAACTTCCGACCTTCCACAGCCTGCAGTTCAGCATCTTAACCATCTTGAGCCACCGCAGCTGTAGGACTAAAATGGAGGAGGGGAGAACCAGCATGGTATAGTGGTTAGAGCGATGGACTGGGATAACTAGGTTCGAATCCCCACTCTGCTGTGGAAGCTTGCTGAGTGACCTTGGGCCAGTCACTCACTCTCAGTCTACGTCACCTCACTGGGTTGTTGTGAGGATAAAATGGAGGAGAGGAGAATCACGTAAGCCACCTTGTGTCCCCACTGGGGAGAAAGGTGGGATGTAAATGGAGTAAATGAAAGTGAAGTAAGCTGCTTCGGGGGAGAAAAGTGAGGTATAAATATAAATAAGCAACCTGCCTGCTTCCAAATTCTCCTGGAGCATGGGTGAAAAAATCCGAAGCTCTGAGCAGGGTGAGTGTGTGCATTTGCGTTAACTTTTAGGAGCAAAGTTCCAGCCCCTTCCTAGGTGGCAGCAGCAAGAAAAAGCCTGTTCTCTACAAAACAAATGTCTCTAGGGAGCTGCTTTCTGTTGATGTTTTCCAAAGAAAAGACCAAAGGGTGTTTTGTCACACCCCTAATGTAGCCAATCCTCGAAGGGCTTACAGAGCTCTTCTTACAGGGGCTACTCTAAGCTCTTGGAGGATTGGCTACATTAAGGGTGTGTCGCCTAATATGCAAAGGAGTTCCTGCTACATAAAGAGCCCTGGTTTTGGTAGCATAGACCTGGGGTCCCCAACATGGTGCCTGGGGGCGCCCGTGCGCCCTGCTGAGACCTTTCCTGGCGCTCTCCAAGTGCTTTTAGAAAGTGTACAGGGCGAGTTGGGGCTTTTGCCCAGCAAGGTTTCTGATTGCCTGTGTAGATGAACAATGCATCCTGTTAATCAGAGCTTCTTCCTGAATTGTTGGAATTACTATTAGAATTATATATAACCTCAATCCCTGACATTTTGTGGGAGGCTCTGCCTCCTGCAGCAGCCATTTTGTGCCTGGCTCCCTCTCTTGCAGCAGTGATTTTGTGGTTGTGCCCACCACCACCCGTCAGGATTCCGAAAGCGCCCAAAGCCTCAGAAAGGTTGGGGGGCCCTGGCATAGACCCAGCTGGTTGCTGCGTGGAACCCTTCGTGCCCCACTACAGAAACGAGCATGTCTGTGTGGAGGAAAGATGGGAAGTCAGATTTCACACTACACCCACCAAAGCCGCGTGAGTCCTGCACTTTCCTAAATGGTGAGAATCAGTGAAATAGATTACTTTTTCTAACTGGCAGGTTTGCAAGTAAATACGCTGCAGTTAACATAATGGCCATTTTAGGACTAATTTAAGCAAAGCAAAGTAGAGGCCAGTATGGTGTAGTGAATACAGTGTGAAGCTAGAATATGGGAGACCCCAGTTCACTTCCCCAGACTACTGGGGGAGCTTGCTGGTTGACCTGGGGCCAGTCACACACTCCCAGCCTAACTTACCTCTTTTCTTTGTGTGTGTGTGTGTCTGTGAGGATAAAATGGAGGAGAGAAGAATGATGTAAGCTGCTTTGGATCCCCATTGGGGAGAAAAAGAGTAAACTCTGAATTAAGTAGTTTCAGGTGGGTAGCAATACTCCCTCTAAGCTGCGGCGTCTTGTAAGCAAAAATTCTACTTTGTGAGCTACTGGCATCATAGTTGTGAGCGAGAGATTAGGCTGCTGCCTAAATTAGTTTGCTCTGGAGCAATGTTCCCTCTAACCTGTGGAGTTTTGTGAGCAAAAATTCTACTTTGTGAGCTACTGGCATTAAAGTTGTGAGTGAGCAATTTGGCTCCTGCCTAAATTAGTTTGCTCTGGAGCCATCCCTCCTGAGCGAAGACAAAAATGGGTGAGCCGGAGGCTAAAAAACTGTGAGCTAGCTCACATCAACTCAGCTTAGAGGGAACACTGCTCTGGAGCCATCCTTCCTGACCTAAGATAAAAATGTGTGAGCGGGGGGCTAAAAAATCTGTGCACTAGCTCATACTAACTCAGCTTAGAGGGAACACTGGTGGGTAGCCATGCTGGTCTGAAGCAGTTGAACAAAGTTTGAGTCCGGTGGCATCTTGAAGACCAACAAAGTTTAATTCTGGGTATAAGCTTTTGTTTTCATGCACGCTTCTTCAGATAAAGCAGTAAGCAAGCTTTTGGGTTCACTGGATTTTTTGGGGGGGGGGGTATTGTGTGCGTATACGCGCACTTGCATGCCTGGAAGTCATGGTGACTTCTGGCGACCCCTAGTGGGGCTAGGACATTGCCTGCCTCTGCATGCCGGCCCTGGTATTCCTTGGAGGTCTCCCAGCCAAATACTTGCCAGGGTTGGCCCTGCTTAGTTTCCTAGATCTAATGAAATCGGGCTTGCCTGGGCTATCCAGGTCAGGGCTGGTTCACCAGAATTTTTCATTAGGCTGTTTGCTAAGCAAGAAAACAAGAAAGGGTAGCGCGAGGAGGGACATTGCTGGACAAAAAGCCCAAGCCTGCAGTTTGTGGTAGTTTGAGAACAGAATGAAGGAGATTGAGGGTTTTAATGCCATCACATATATATGTCTACTCAGAAGTAAGGCTTACAGCCTCAGTGGGGCTTACTCTCTCCAGGTAAGCATGCATCGGATTGCAGCCTGAATCCCGTTAATTATACTTGCTGTGAAAAGACGTCATGTTGCACCAAAGTATGCCTGGATAATGGAGCCAAAGTATGTTCTCCATTTGGAAAAAAAAATAATTTGAGTGTCCCCTTGTGTGAACTCAATCACACAAATCTCTTGTAAAATAGAATGGAAGCACAGAAAAACAGCACAGCAGTTGTCCTTAACTAGCAAATCCGGAGATTAATTTTAGGCGGTACATTAAGTGTAGAGTCATATGATTTGTTTTCTTATAATGCTTGGTTTGTATCTGCGTGTTATTGCGTGTGGCGTCTTGGCGTCTGATACATTTTGGCGTCTGATACATTTTCAGGAGCATTCGGGTGGGTGCATGGGGTGTTGTCATTATCCTAACAGCCTTACTCTGAAGCCCTTGCAGATTCCAGCAGAATAATTGCTTTAGCTGTGATGCCAGCGATGTCATCCTGGCTTCTATGTTAACTGGTCTTTGGCGCCAGCACTCGTCTCTGGAGGATACAACAGGGTTTGAGGAAAATAGTCTACAGGGAGGGAAGACAGACATGCAAAGAATAGCTTCCTTGCTTCAGGAGCCAATCAGCACAAGCACCTTAGGAAGGTTTTGGAGTTTCCTTCCGCACTTGTTGTTCAGGAAAGAGCTGGTAAAGAGGACCATGGGGTATATGCAGAGTGCCTTTCTTCAGCACTGGATAACCACAGCAGGCATAACCAGATGGGGGGCGGGACCAGGTTAAAGGTTTGGCTTCCCAGCAGAAATCAAGAGCTCAACCCTAGGCATTCCCTCCACCCATCACTGGTTAAAATCAGTTCTTCTTGATATGCAATAATATCAGCGGTATATTATGTGCCAGCCAATGCAAACGGACTTTTAATCTATTGAAAATTGTATTGCAATTAAACAAAAGCAGTTTAAATCACCAGGGGAAAAGGCCAGTTGAAAGCACTGGTTTTAAACCAGAATTTCCCGTAGTTATTATTAGATACTTCTTAAATAAGACTGCATTTGTTAAAATGATACGAGCATATTGATTTCAGAGTCTTCATATTGTTCCAGAGCATGCACTGTACATTTCTTCAATATTTAAGTCTTCGTTATTAAATTTATTATGCTTACTGTTTTTTAAAATTCTGTATCTCCTTTTAAATAACTTGAGCCCCATGACCCCAGATAGTGTCTCTCTGATAACCTGCAGCCATGTCATGTTTTTGTAGAGCGGTGCATGTTGGAATCGACAACAAGAAGGGGGTTCTTTCCCCCCCAGTGTTCTCTTCTGCTTTTACAGCGCAGTCCTTAGCATAGTTAAACCCTTCTAAAATCAATTTAAGTCAATGGATTTAGAAGGATGTAACTCTGTTTAGGATTGCATTGCTCTGTTTCCAACCCGGGACAGGAAATCTAATCCTGAAGCAAGGGCTGGTGGGTAGCTACTAGGCAGATCTGGAATAAAAGCTTACCCTCCTGTACGTAACACCTGGGATGATTAGCAAGTCCCCTTCCCTGTGAAGCCATAAGGGAAGCACAGGAACTACTGTGCTGTGTATCATGGCTGACAAAGATGTTCCCCCAACAAATTTTTACAAAAGAAAAGAGGGGGGAAAGCAGCTCTTCATAAATTTACCATTGCATTCTCTGCCCCAGATAGCATTTGTTTATTTGCAGGGATTTATAGCTGCATTCTCCATCCCGCTCAAAGCTGCAATACAGCAAATGTCTGCAAAAGAACGGATTATGGGGGTGGACTGCTTATGTTCAAGGCTAAGGGGAAAGGTATCCTGCTCGTGCTCAGAATCCCACCCTCTTTATCTGTTCCAAGGAACCGAATGTTCTGGAGCAAGGCTCTGGTAAGCAGGCTTCAGATTTAACCCTGGTGGTGTTGAAGGGCCTGGTCGCAGATGCCTTTGTGAGCCCAAGTGAACCGGCAGCGAGTAGAACAGCAAGATTCAAGCCCAGCAGTCCCTTAAAGACATCGAGATTTCCAGATACCAAAGATGAAGGGAGCTGTGACTCTCGAAAACTTATACCCTGGAAATCTTGGTGTTCTTTAAGGTACTACTGGACCCGAATCTTGCTCGGCTACCGCAGACTAACAAGGTTACCCAGTGGAAACTACCAGCAGCAAGTACACTCTCTGGGCCCACGCAGGGGACTCTCTCGGCCCTGGGAATGAGTCACCGGACAGGCTCACCTTGATTCAACAGCCGCATTTTAATCTGTCCCTGACAAATTGAAGCCACTGTCTATCTGCACACAGATTACCGTGCCTGTGTTTTCATCCTGGAGGTTTAACATGGATCAGTTTCAGTTTGTGTCCCTGATCAACCGTTCGGGAGGCTCCCTGACCTTGGAACACTTTCTGGAAGTTATGCGAGACTTTGGTTAGACTGGCTCCCAGTGATGGGGGCCAGACAGGTGCACGTGGTCCTGTTGATTCCATTTCTTGTTTTCTATTGATGTTAATGACAATAGAAACTAGAATTTTAAAATTATTATTCAGAGCATTCTCAACCTGCCTTTCTCCAAAACGGGAACCGAGGCAATGATAAAAATCAATATTTGAAGGGTAAAGGGAGCAGAAGTGGCGAGACTGTCAAGTGGAATCCTCCCCTAAAAAAAATAATATTATGATGGACAGGCAGGCCAGAAGATGACCTCCTGGTTGCCAGGGAACAATGACTTTGATGATCAACCGTTCCCTGACCTTGGAACACTTTCTGGAAGTTATGCGGGACTTTGGTTAGACTGGCACCCAGTGATGGGGGCCAGACCAGGTGCACGTGGTCCTGTCGATTCCATTTCTTGTTTTCTGTTGATGTTAATGACAATGGAAACTAGAATTTTAAAATTATTATTCAGAGCATCCTCAAACCTGCCTTTCTCCGAAACGGGAACCGAGGCAATGATAAAAATCAATATTTGAAGGGTAAAGGGAGCAGAAGTGGCGAGACTGTCAAGTGGAATCCTCCCCTAAAAAAAATAATATTATGATGGACAGGCAGGCCAGAAGATGACCTCCTGGTTGCCAGGGAACAATGACTTTGATTCTCCCACTGTTGGGTCCAGGCTTGCCCTTTTCTCCTGGAAGGTGAACTTCTGCCCTTGGTGCCTTCCCTGCCACAATGCAGTCAGAGAATCCCTCTTGGCAGGTCTCCGACTTGCCTTCTGCCTAGACAGGCTGCTTTCCGCCGGTGCCAGAAGCAGACAATTATAACCCCCTCCCTCCTCTACGAAACGACCTCTGAGTGTATGTATCTGATGCTGAGAACTTGAGCCAAAACAGGGACATACTTGAGCCAGAACACCCACCCTGCTGCACAACCCTCTCCCTGCCTGAGCTGATTGAGGCAGTCTTGGATTTGGCTTTGAGAATTATTGTCCTTGGGGACTTCAACGTCCGTTCTCAGGCTGGGGGAGGTGTTAGGCGAGGAGGTGGAGGGGCCATGGTTTTTTGAGCCCCTCTGGCACTCCCCAGAGCCTTGGTTTCGAGTGTATGTATCTGATGCCGAGAACTTGAGCCAGAACAGGGACATACTTGAGCTAGAACACCCACCCTGCTGTGCAACCCTCTCCCTGCCTGAGCTGATTGAGGCAGTCTTGGATTTGGCTTTGAGAATTATTGTCCTTGGGGACTTCAACGTCCGTTCTCAGGCTGGGGGAGGTGTTACTGTTCTTTGGAGGTTCTGCTGTTACTTAACTGGTCGATTCTAGAAGGTGGTGATGGGGGACGCCTTCAATGGGGTGCTACTGGGCATGCTATTTAACATCAGCATGAAACTGTTGGGAGATCCATTCTCAGGCTGGGGGAGGTGTTACTGTCCTTTGGAGGTTCTGCTGTTACTTGACTGGCCGATTCTAGAAGGTGGTGATGGGGAACGCCTGCTCATGGCATTTATTTAACATCAGCATGAAACTGTTGGGAGAGGTCATCAAGGGATTTGGAGTGAAGTGCCACTGATTATGTGGATTAACAAAATTTGTGGCAGGGTATGAGCTTTTGTGGGCCACGGCTCACTTCTTCCAATACCTGCATCTAGAGAAGTGATGCGGGTATCTGGAGAAGTGAGCAGTGACTCACAAAAGCTCATACCCTGCTTGTTGTGGGGGGGGGGAGGAAATGTAAGCCGCTCTAAGACTCCCAAGTGAAGGGCGGGGTATAAATCCAATCTCTTCTTCTTCTCTTCTTCTTCTTCTTTTATGGTATCCCTTGGAAAAAACCTAGTTGCATATGATTAAATACATTTATTGGGGCTTTTGTGGGTTTCCCAGTAAATCAATTGCTTTCACTGCTAGGAATCAATTGCTTTTATTTGTATTTTGAGTAAAAAATAATATTGTTAATTGGGTTTGTCTATCCTTTATAAAGTTTATGTCTCTGGTACCTGGCATTACATCATATGGCACACATGACCTGGCCCGACCAAGTGACATGTCATATCCGACCCTTGTAACAAATGAGTTTGACACCCTTGTTTTATCAGATTTGTCTGTTGTGTAGGGTACCCAGCCTTCTGGTGGATTCTGGAGATCTCCCAGTATTCTAACTAAACCCCAGATGGCAGGGAATGGTGCCTCTGGAGAAAATGGCTGCTTTGGAGGGTGGACTCTATGGCATTATGCCCTGCTGAGGTCCCACCCTTCCCCAAATCCCGTCTTCCTCAGGCTTCCCCCCCCCCCCAAATTCCAGGAATTTCCCAATCTGGAACTGGCAATCCTATTGATATGCCCACTACACCCTCTCTTTGGAAAGCATTATCTGGCCATGGTGACCCACACTCTGATTACATCCAGGTTAGCAGCAGTGCCACTTGGGGCGGCAGGATTGGGATGGGAAGAGAGGGCTTTCTCTCTCTTCCAGTGTAGGCTAGCGAATTTACTTTTGTCCCAGGCCTCATCAGCAGTGCTGGGGACAAGAGCCAGCTGGCAGGTTTGGGCAGGAAGGGCATTGTTTTGTTTGAGAGCCAGTTTGGTGTAGTGGTTAAGTGTGCGGACTCTAATCTGGGAGAACCGGGTTTGATTCCCCACTCCTCCACTTGCACCTGCTGATGTGACCTTGGGTCAGTCACAAGCTCTGGCACAGCTGTCCTTGAAAAAGAGCAGTCTGTGTCAGAGTTCTCTCAGCCCCACCCACCTCATAGGGTGTCTGTTGTGGGGAGGGGTGTTGGGTGTTAATATCCAGCTGTCAGAGCATAATGATCTATGTGACAGCAGGCAAGCTGCTGATAACAGGTTCTGACCGGTTTAGACCAGCTACGGTGTGAGGTCAGTAGATAATGACTCGGCAAGATGCTGATTGGTCACTCAAATGTATATAAGTGGACAAGTACTGCTCTGTATGTTCTCTTCTCTGGATATGGTGTTTGGCGGAGCAGTTTGTCAGTGGATCGTATATACTGTAAATAAATCTGTATATAGTTTACCACAGGACTGTCTTGGTGTGGTACTATACAGAACCTACTCTGCATTGAGTGCTGGCGTGGCTGGAAGAGGCCTGGTCGCTCGGGGGGCTGGACAGCTGTCTGTTGTGGGGAGGGGAAGGGAAAGGAGTTTGTAAGCCGCTCTGAGACTCCAAGTGAAGGGCGGGGTATAAATCCCATCTCTTCTCTTCTTCTTCTTCTCCCTTTCAGGCCACGTGACTTTTCCTGGTGCTGGGCTGTTGAGTGCCCACAACTGGAGCAAACCTGCTGGTTTGTGTGGCAGTGGGCTCTTCTGTCTCCTCTCCCCGCCCCCCAGGCTGAACAGGTGGGAAGGGAGAACAGTGGCCGAGGTCCGGGACTCTCTCTTAGCATCACCTACCTCATAGGATTGTTGTGAGGATAAAACAGAGGAGGGGGTGCTCTTTGGAGGAAGGGTGGGATATGAAGGAGCTAAGAGCCAATCAAGTTGTTTAGAAGAAGAAGAGGTTTTTATACCCTGCTTTCCTCTATCTCTAGTTCCAGCTCCTGCCAACCTAGCAGTTCGAAAGCAAGAAATTGCAAGTAGATAAATAGGTACCGCTTTGGTGGGAAGGTAACAGCGTTCCGTGCGCCTTGGTGTTTAGTCATGCCGGCCACATGACCACGGAAACGTCTTCGGACAGCGCTGGCTCTTTGGCTTTGAAACGGAGATGAGCACTGCAACCCTAGAGTCGGACTCAACTGACTTTCGAGCAAGGGAACCTTTACCTTTTCCCCCTCTATCTTAAGGAGTCTCACAGAGGGTTATCATCACCTTCTTCTCCCCACAAGCAAGCACCTTGTGAGGTAGGTGGGGCCAAGAGAGTTCTGAGAGAACTGTGACTGGCCCAGGGTCACCCAGTGGGCTTCACATGGAGGAGCAGGGAATCAAACTCAGCTCTCCAGATTAGAGTCCACCGCTCTTAACCACAACACTACGCTGGCTCTTGTTTAGAAGAACGCCATGTGAAAACAGCCTTTTGCACATTACAGAAAGCTGTCATCTGTGGCATGCTAGCTTTCCCCTAAAGGTAAAGGTTCCCTTGCTCGAAAGCCAGTCGAGTCCGACTCTAGGGTTGCGGTGCTCATCTCCGTTTCAAAGCCAAAGAGCCGCTGTCCGAAGACGTTTCCGTGGTCATGTGGCCGGCATGACTAAACACAAAGGTGCACGGAACGCTGTTACCTTCCCACTGAAGTGGTCCCTATTTATCTACTTGCAATGTCTTGCTTTCAAACTGCTAGGTTGGCAGGAGCTGGAACTAGAGATGGGAGCTCACTCCGTCATGCAGCAACTCGGGTCTCGAACTGCTGAACTACCGACCTTCCACAGCCTGCAGTTCAGTGTCTTAACCACTTGAGCCACCACAGTGCTAGACAGGGACTATTTGACAAGGGGAAGTATTTCAGCCTTCTGACCTTCCCGCTTTTTGTAAATGTGTAGACTTTACCCTAAACCACCTTTGGTTTGACAGTCTTCTGTGATCCGCTGTGACATTTCAGCTGCTCCTTAGCGAGGAATTTCTAGGAACATGTTACTAGGCTGTGATGCGATAAGAAAGCCAGGGCGGCTGCATGCAATTTAAATGAAAGTGAGTGCCTGGCATGTCTGGGAGGGAGGGGACTGCTCTGTTTATTTTGAGCCCCCCCCCATCCTTGACTGTTGAATCTTCAGTTGCAAGCAGATGGCCGTGCTTCCAATGCCTGATGGAAGTAGGTTTGCAAAGGACGTCCTCATATTTGTGCTTCACAAGTCTAGAATGTGAATCCAATATTGGAGGAAGGAATGTATATTCAGCTGCTCCACTCTGGTCTGTCTCTTCATAGAATAATTGGTCAAATACTAATTCCATGTTAACTGGAAACCAATTGTTAGAAGAAACAGCATAAAGATTCAGTATCCAAAGGTCTTGTTTCAAAGATATTATCGGATCATGGTTCAGATAGAGTAAACAGATTACAGATGATCAATCTTGATGGAGAATAGATTGTCAAAATAATTTAGAAGAGGACGATTGGGAGCGGATTTGGAACTCTCCCACCTCTCGCTCTGCTGTTTTTAACATAAAAATCCAATGATTTAAAATGCAAACAAGATGGTATCTTACGCCAAGTCAGTTACATAAAATAAACAAAAATTACAGTTCAAATTGTTACAAAAATTGTGGCCACCAGACAGATTTTATCCACTGTTGGCGGACTTCTGATTTAATACAACTGTACTGGAAAAATATTGTTCAATGAAGTAAAGAAATAACAAATTATGATTTACCTTTAATGCCAGAACTGTTTCTACTTGATTCTTGGAAGCAACCTTTAAAGGATAAAAGTAAAATAAAATTAATATCAATATTGTTAGCTATAGCCAGAATTACATTTGCAGCTATGTGGAAAGATAAGAAAATACCTACAATCGAACAATGGCAAGCTCGACTTGGGAACTACTTTATCATGAGTAAAATCTCAGATAGAGTTCATTATACCAAAGTACATAATTCCACCACTAAATTTGTTGAAGTATGGTTTCCTGTAGTTCAATATATAACTGAAAAAGTTATACTTCCAAAAAATACATTGTATCAAGAAATGTTATTTCTTTAACAGATCTCTGGTTTATTCGTAGATAATCAATAGATACGAAAATGTTATTTTAGTGACGCCTAGCGGTTGTATGTTATTTTGTATATATAGTTTTTAAAATTAAGTTATTTATATTTTTTATTTTTAAAAAAGAACACAGCGTGATAATCTTGGAAATCCAAACCGAGGATTCCTGAAACAGAGACAGGAGATCAAAAATATTTTATTTTCTTGAAACAGAGACAGACCTGTGCAATGTTTAGAAAGCATCAGTTTTTTGAGTGTGTGGCCAGGGAACTTGAAAGACCACCTCCTTGTGTATTGTCCAGCCCATCAGTTTAAATACTCTTCTTAAGCCTTGTTCTTCGTGCTCCCCCACCAGCAGAGGTAAGGTGCGACCAGGGAGGGGGCCTTTTAGGTGATGGCACCTTGTCTTTGGTGTGCCCCCCCCAGGCTTGCCAGGGCTCATACCCTACTGTCTTTTTGGTGCCAGGTGAAAATATACCTTCACGAAGGAATTCCAGCCCTGACCTGGATAGCCCTAAGGCTAGCACAGTCTTGTCAGATCTTTGAAGCTAAGTAGGGTCGGCCTTGGTCGATATTTGGAAGGGAGACCACCAAGGAAGTCCAAGGTCACTACACAGAGGCAGGCAGTGGCAAACCGCCTCTGAATGTCTCTTGCCTTGAAAACCCCACAGGGTCACTATATGTCAGCTGTGACCTGATGGCAGCAAAAGAGGGATTCAATCTTTTTTATTTTTAGCCATTTTTTGGTCTACTCCTAGCCTGAGAACTGCTTTATTGGTATTATTTTAGACTGCTCTGCTTGTTTAATGTGCTTTTTTGGCCCGGCTTGTTTTTATTTCTTTAAATCCTTGGCTTGTTTGATTTTATTGGCATGATTTGTTTTTATTGACCCTGATTTTACTGTTTTTATTGACCCTGGTTTTACTGTATGCTTGCTTTTGTTCAATTGATTTAGAGGTGAGCTGCGTCCAGTTGGTCAGCATTCAGATTTTCTAAACAAATAAATATACCAAATAAATATACCAACTCTTAGTCTCTGTCTCCCAGAAGAAGCCTCTGATTTGGATGTCCTTTTTTTGTAATCAGAATTAGCATTTTATCTAACACTGCTGAGTGTTGTTGTTATCATAGATTTCTTTTTTTCTTTTTAATTTTTTTTATTTCCCAAAAACTACAAGAAAATAGGAAGGGGAAATCTATAAACTATGGGATAAAGTAAAGATAACTACTAAAACCCCAAGAGGTGGTGGTCATATAATGCTTGCATTAACATAGCTTAGATTTAAAAAAAGATAATTGGTTACATTAAAGGTGATCATTAACATTCCTTAAATGTTTCAAGTCCAGATATTCTGACTTATTAAGGAACATTACAGATACACGTTTATATATTAGTAAAGGAAAAAACAAGCTTCAGAGAAAGTTGGCATCTCATTTTTTGTTTCTTCTTTCCCTCAAACGATATCCTTGCTTGGGGGCTGCTGCCCCACGTTCCGAGTCCAAGTCTTCTCCAGTAAGTGTTTCATCATCACTTCCCCTTTCGCTCTCCTCGTCATCTTCCTCTGATTGTCCACATTGCTGCTGCAAGAACTCACTGGCTTTCATAACAGAGTCAATTTTTTCCCTTTTGTCTTTAAATTTGAAAAGTATGCCTTCAGATATAATCCATTTGTAGGGGATGTTGTTCTTTTGTAAAAACAAAGCCAAGTCTCTGTATTTTCTCCTTTTCTTTCTTATTTCAGATGGAATATCTTTCAAAACTCTTATCTCCTTGCCGTCAATTTTAAGAGTAGTTCCATTTGTTGCCTTTAATATCTGATCCCTCACTTGTCTTCTGGAGAATCTAACCACCACCTCTCTCACCTTGTAAAAAAATCTGCTTTTAAATCTGCAGCCGGTCCGAAAGCATCAATTATGATCAGTTTAAGATTTTCCCCTTTAGACTCAGGAACTCCCTGAAATCTCAGAATAAAGCTTGCCTTTTCCATTTGGAGCTGTAAAAGCTGGGCTTCATCCGTATGTCTCTTCTTTTCCATCTCCTTCATTTGTTTTTTAAGCTTTTTGGTGTTGTGATCCACTTCTTTGAGGTTCTCAGCTGTTTGCTCTGTTTTTTAATATTCTCGTTTAGTTGCTGCTGCTGTGCAGCAAAGTTTTTGTTGAGCATCTTCATTTGCTCCAGCAGGGGTCGCAAAGCCTCTGTTAGCATCTTAGACACGTCTGTGGTTACATCCGGTCACATGGCCATACTCGCTGGGCTGGCACTTCCTGAAGAAGGTTTAGGTTTTGGTTGCTTATCTTTCTCCGTCTTCTTCAGCGACATCTTTGAGGATATTTACCTTTAGAATAAAATTGCCAAAAGTCTCTAAAGCCTGCAAATCGCCTGGAAGTCTCTTGTAAGTTCCTTAATATAGTCTCTTTTCGCTTTTAATTCCGTTCCCCCTTCATGCTCTAAGTCTGTTTTTATTTTCATGGGGGGGTCCCACCCCCCCTCGCTTCCTTTAAGGGGAACTTTCAGCCAGATCTCTGGTGTTCGCTTCAACCAAACTCACTCTTAATGTAGATCACATAGATCTCGCCATCAATCGTGTACAACGCCTGACCTCCACACGCTTGTCCCAGTGTTTGAGTCCAGTACTGGAACACAGCAGCGAGACCATCAGGGCATTGGAGCGCCTCAATCCACTGGCAATGCACCGGGGGAGAGGCGATCCTCAGCGCCCCATGGCTGGGAACCCTTCGCAAGGGCTCTGGGGGGGCGCGTACGATCGCACCCCCTCTCCATTCGCTGGTTCTCGGATCGCGCCCTCGGGAGCTCCCAAGCGGCACGTCCGCCATTTAGATCGCCGGAACCAGAAGTCTGTTATCATAGATTTCAATCCGTAGATTTCATTGCAGCACTTGTCTTCTATTCTTCTCTCCTTTGCTAAGATTTTTATTTGCAGCTCTGTGAATGCTGGTTTGCCTCCTCAGATTGCTTTCTGTAGTGATCTTGAGACCTCTTCCTTGATCTTCTTCCTTCCACCTTCCATTCAATTACACCTTAAGTTTGTGCCACTTGTTTAAAGGTATACCAGTCATACACAGTCTCTTGACACTTAACTCTGAGGGTCCTTCTTCTCTTCTGATATGCCTTCCCTGCTTTCCTTTTCTCTGCCTCCCCAATTCTGTTCTTTGTTACCTCTTTTCTGTGCTTCCCACCCTTATGGAACTGTACTCTGTATGTATCTTTTTCATAAATGTCTCTTTCAGAGTTAAACACTCCTTCAGTCAGCAGGTGCTCCTTACAAAATGTCTGTTTCACAACAATTCAATAATTCCCTCTCTCAAGCTCCCGCTCTCTGTTTTCTTGGTTCTCTGGAACTCTTGTACCCATTTAACATGCTTCCTATCTATGCATAGATCTGCTGCAGCAGGAGGCATTTCACAAAGTACCTTTGCTTTATTCTCATTTATTTTTAGGCCATAGTTCAGGGTACTTAATATGTTCTGCAGCGTTCCTCCTGTGTCTGTCAATACCACTATATCAGCAGCAAAGCATAGCCAATTTATTTCCTTCCCATTAAATGCCAGAGTCTATTACTTGTCTTTTTGGCCACATCCTCTGTAAACAGAAGAAGCAAATCCAGGGCTGAGGAATATCTTTGATCAACTCTTTTATTAACATTGGTTCTTCATTTAATATAATTTACTGTAATTGTGGCTTCTTGTGTGTGTGTGTGTGTGTGTGTGTACTCTGTTTTCCTGAAAGGAAGACTAGATTGTTTCCCACATGTTTCCTCAGGAAAAGAGGGAGCCATCTTAAATTCACAGACAAGTTACAGTTAGGTACAGTAATAAAGATTTTGTATAAAACGTTTTTTAGGAAGGTCGTCTTCCTTTCCTGTAAATGTGATATAAATGTACATATTTTTCTGCTGAAGAGCTTAGGGTCGCATAAACAGTCTCCACCCCCCCCATCTTCTCATGATAAGCATGTGCTGAAAGGGAGTGATTAGCTAAAAAATGTAGGACAGTCTAACACCACAGTGGCTGTCCTCATCTCCTGTAGTGTGGTGAATTTTATTCCAATCGATGTGGTAGAACTGTGGTTGGTCCCCCCCCCCCCCCTTCTTTCTCTTGGTCAGTAAATGCTTTCTAAGCATCCCTCTCAATTACTAGTCTTCTCTTGATCAGTCAGTGG
>NW_015164668.1:583748-613879 GCF_001447785.1 Gekko japonicus
AGTCTTCTCTTGATCAGTCAGTGGCATGCCTGTGTTCTTTGTGATTTCCTACAACCAAAACGATCCTCAGTTCATTTTATTTTAGTCCTCAATCCTCTGTTTGATCTCAGTATTTTTGTGACATGTGGCTGAATAAGTTTATAGTACCATGCTGTTTGCCTTTCTGCATGCATCCCTTTGTGGGGATAGATAAGGTTTTATGTATATATGCCTAAATCGAGTATGTTTGCTAGTCATTCATTTCTTTGATCAGTTCACCTAGAAACGCTTTGAAGTAATTTCTGGCTTCTTCTTGCTGGGATATTATCTGCTGCTGACATTTCTTCCCTATTCTTAGACTCTGGCAAATTCCAACCTTAGGGTTCAAGGCCTTTTTCTTTTGTTTTCAACTGCTCCTTGTCTTTCCATTCCATTGCGTGCAAGCTCTTCTCCCGCGTGTGACTTTACCACAGGCTCTTCCCATATGTCTTTCTTTGTCTTCCTTTTACCCATCTTTTGGTGTCCCATGCTAATTCTTGGTGTCGAGCTACTCTTTGGCTTCATTCATGTTCCTGATAATTGTCTGTTAAGTTGTCTACCTTCTGCTGGTTCCTCTCAACTTGCAAAGTGTTTAGATTTGGGAGGTGCTGTGGCTCAATGGAAGAGCCTCTGCTTGGCATGCACAAGGTCCCAGGTTCAAGCCCCAGCATCTCCAGTTAAAGGGTCTGGCAGCAGGTGATGAGAAAGACCTTTGCCTGAGAACCCGGAGAGCTGCTGCCGGTCTGAGTAGAATAACACTGACCTTGATGGACCAATGGTCTGATTTAGTATAAGGCAGCTTCATGTATGTTCATATAGGTTTGATTTGTTGCTTATTTATTTACTTAGAAACCATTTATAAGCCATCTTAGCCCAGCGAAGCAAACAACAAATCACTATTTTTAAAAAGTCAAATGGCAATATGCGGAACAGGAGCCTTGTTACCAGATATTGCTCCGAAATGTCCTCTAAATGCTCTTTGAACTAAGAAGTTTTTTACAGCTCTGAAAGTAAGTAATGATGAAAGCCTGTGGTCCTCCAGGGGGTGCTCATTCAACAGCTGTGAGGCAACTATGGAGGAGGAGGAGAGATTGGATTTATACCCCACCCTTCACTACCCGAAGGAGTCTCAGAGCGGCTTACGATCTCCTTTCCCCTCCCCTCCCCACAACAGACACCCTGTGAGGTAGGTGGGGCTGAGAGAGCTCTTTTGAGAACTCCTCCTGAGAGAACAGCTCTGCAACAACTTGTAACTCACCCAAGGTCACTCCAGCAGCTGCATGTGGAGGAGTGGGGAACGAAACCTGGTTCTCCCAGATTAGAGTCCACACTCCTAACCACTACACCAAACTGGCTCTGAAGGCATGTCAGCAGGTTATGGCCAACCATGCTGCTCTAAGGGAAAGGCAGGATTAACGAAGCATCGGTCTGCAGAATGTAATTGATGTGTGAGTTCATAAAGGCAGAGATGGACCTTCAAGGATGTGGCTAAAAGTGTGTGAACAGCTTTCAAGGGTAGACACCCACATAATGAATTGAAGATGGAGAGTGTGCTGTTGAGTCGCAACTGGCTCCTGGAGACCCCATCCACAGGGCTTTCCAGGCAAGAGATGAGCAGAGGTGGTTTGCCACTGCCTGCCTCTGCACAGCAACCCTGGCCTTCCTTGGTGGCCTCCCATCCACGTGATAACTGGCTGACCTTGTTTAGCAATCAAGATCTGACAAGCTTGGGCTAAACCAGGCTATTCGGGCTGCTAATGGAGTGAGCCTGGAAGCAAACGGGAAGCCAGTGGGAAGTGTTTGAGAAGCAGCACCACATGATGTCTCTTCCCTGTTAATAAATAAGCTTTCTGCTCTGAACTTGGAGGAAGGGGACATGGCTCAGTGGTGGAGCAACTGCTTTGTATGCAGGAGGTCCCGGGTTTGTCCTCTGGCATCTTCACTTGAAAGGATCAGCTGCTAGTAGGTGATGTAAAAGACCTCTGCCTGAGACCCTGGAGAGCTGCTGCCAGGCAGAGACGACAGTACTGACCACAATAGTCTAATGGTCTGAGTCAGTAGAAGGCATAGTTCAAGTAGCTGAAGCTTCCAGGTTGCCTTCAAAGATATTCTTGCGTAGGGTGTGATACGCTAGTCCAGCCAAGAGGATACTGGGGATGCAGTGATAACCTAAGAATCTGGTAGATGTGAAAAAGGAGGGCCTGTTCATCCCTGCGACCTAGGGTTGCCAACCTTCAGGTGGCTGGAGAACTCCTCGGATGACAGCTGATCTCCGGATGACAGAGATCAGTTCCCC
This sequence comes from Gekko japonicus, assembly GCF_001447785.1. Classification (NCBI taxonomy): domain Eukaryota; kingdom Metazoa; phylum Chordata; class Lepidosauria; order Squamata; family Gekkonidae; genus Gekko; species Gekko japonicus. The sequence goes on from NW_015164668.1 coordinate 586,063, forward strand.
TGGAGAAAATGGCCACTTTGGAAGGTGGACTCTATGGCATTGCACTCCAATTAAGTTCCTCTCTTTCCCAAACCTCACCCTCCCCAGACTCCACCCCCCAAATGTCCAGGGATTTCCCAACTCGGAGCTGGCAATCCTACTGTAACCTGTTTGTCTAGAAGTGAAATAGGGTCTAAGAGTAGGGCCTTTTTGGTTGACGCACAAAAAAATTGAACTTCCCTCTCCAGGAAGATTTGTCTTTCTTTCTCTATTGTTGTCTTCCCACCTGTGCATGAAGACTGTTTTCATTTGGCATTCCCTCACTAACTCTCATTGACTCTCCTCTCTGTCTGTCTCTGTGTTTGGGTTGATATGTTTTCTGTAATTGTTTTAAATGTTTTTATATGTATTTTAACATTTGTTTGGATTGATTGCTGCCTTGGGGGGAACCCTGAGTTGGTTGGAGAGGTGGCATACAAATGTTTAAGTAGGGCTCCTACAGGATAATTCTTTGCATACGCGACTCTGGGCTAAGACCACTGACTGGAGTGAACTGCACAGAATTACACTTAGGCTCCTAACAGAGCCCGCTAAAGATCAAGTCACGCTATCAACGAGAGGCAAATCAGTTCCCTCTAGCAACTTGGTCTTCCCTATTAGCAACACCTCTGTCTCGATCAAATCAGTTATTTCCTTCATTATCCATGCTTTCTTGAGCCCTTTCTTTCTCAGTTCTCCGTGGTTCTTAATAATATTTCAAGCTATTCCGTATTGACATTAATGCAATCTCTCTCTCTCTCTCTCTCTCTCTCTCTCTCTCTCTCTCATTCCTTTTTGTATATTTGTTTTCTGTATAGTTCTTCTCTCTGCAACTAGTAGAAAATGCTCAAATTCTATTTTTTCCATTTAACTTTCTACTTAGCTTAAAAAGAACACAGCCCTGTGCATATCTATTCAGAAATACCCCATAGCGTTCCATAGGGCTTACTGTATGGTGCCCATTTCCTTGTCACATACAAACAAATAATTTGTTACTTGCCGGCTTAAATGGCCCTCTCAAAGTTTTGACAACTTCTGAGAGGTTTCTTCCCACCCCCTACAGTTATGGGACATCTTTTCTTTGTATAAGAGAAGGAAGGGATTTCCCCCCGCCCCAGTCTTAAATTCTTTAGTATTCCAGTAACTTACATAACCGTTCCCTCTCTGTAATTCTCATGTTTTGGCATCTATCTTAAAAACAAATACAACAACTGGGCTTGTTTATAAATGCCAGTTTGCAGAGCATAACATACTAATCTCTTAATTTCAGGGTTTCCTTTTAGTTTGCCAGTAGTTGGCGTATAGCATTGTGACTGCTGCTAACATGTGGATGAGAACTACCTGGTTCCTTTAAGACCCATCCTTTTAGCTGTGATGATAAGTACGTTCCTGGATCTAAAACACAGTTGGGTCTTAATGTTAAATAAGCTTGACAATTTGGATCCAGTTTTTGTTCAGACCTAAATCGCCTAATGCAGGAGTGGTCAAACTGTGGCTCAGGAGCCACATACGGCTCTTTCCCACATATTGTGTGGCTCCCGGCAGGGTGGCTGGGGAAGCTGAATATTATTAGCAAACAAATATTATTGGGCAAATAAATATCATTATCGATATCTGCTTTTAACTCTTGTTATTATTTTTGGCAGTCTCGTTTAATGTTAATAAAAAGCAGTTTTGCATGTTTTTCAATAAAAACATGTAATATCTGTTCATGACTTGTGGCTCTCAAACATCTGATGTTTATTCTATATGGCTCTTACGTTAAGCAAGTTTGGCCACCCCTGGTCTAATGATAAAAGGGGGGGAATGTAGCAGAAACAAACAGGAAAAGAGGGAAAGGCTTCTAGGTGCCATGAAGGCCTTGCATGTGTGTCTCTGCCCCAAACTAGTCTTCTGCCGAGCTCCAGGCTAAGAGGCCTCCTGCTTTCTCCTCTGAGCTTGCCCGGACCTTAAGTATCTGCAAACAAAGAAGAAAATAGATGTTACAAGTGGGGGTCCTTAAGATTTATGGGGGGAGGAATCTCATCTTCCTGCCTGTTGATGAGCAGGCACAGACAATGATCTTCTATTTTGGGAGGGATTTCAGTTCTCCAATGTATTTTTTTTTTAATTTCTCAGATTTTTCTGCAAGCCTGGAGGGTCCCCCAAGTTTTCAGAGCTGTCTGTTTACAGTCACTGTGATCCCGATCCACAGATTTAGACATCCATAGACTGGGCTACACTCGACAATTAGAATATAATAATCAGCTGCAGCGAGCCAGCTGTCTAGCAGGATCTTCCCCATTTCCTCCCCCACCAGAAACAATACATATCAACAAGGCATAAAGCTGTTTGACAACATGATCACACTTCAGATATTCACTGTGGTTCTTGTAAATCTCTCGCTCCTTCCACAGAGGGGCAATTGTATTCTCGCTGCTTCTGTAAAATGTAGAGGTACCCACTCAGGTAGATTCTCGGTTCTTTATTCCATTTCCTCTTGTGGATATACCCCTGCAGCCCAAGTGTTTTTTGCTGGCATAATAATGCAGTAGTGATGTAACTACTGCTGATTTTTTAAAAAATAAATGACTGGGGGCGTGTTTCTTGCAGAATAATTTCCTTCCCACCTAAATCTCTTAAAAATCAAGCATGTTCTTACAGATCCAGGACAAAAATCTTGCACAGTGGATTACACTGGCTTTTACTGCCCCCTCTTTTATACAGGCTCCTCTTGTGAGTGAAGGCACTAAGCCAGACATTGCATCTACAGCTGTCAGAGAATCAGGAGGGCAAGGTTCAAGCCAGAGCTGGAGCTGGGAAAATGCTGGGGAAAGAATCCTAGAAATGCACAGTTCCTGCTAGGATAGTGCCGAGTTCTTCTGCGTTGTGCCGGGCAAGCTCCTGACAGGTGGAAAACTTTTCCAAGCTCCACATAAACAGGGAAAGAATGGGAGCAGTGAGGCTAAGCCAGACTTTACATGCCAATAAAGGTAACTGGACTGGACTAAGTGGGCTAAGCCAGACTGTGCTGGAGTATGAAGCGGAAGTCAGAGAGGCCACATGTCATGAACACCCCGGTGCCTCTTCCGGGTGGAACTACCCTGAGGCTCAGAGCCAACATCATGCAGTCGAGCTTCCAGAGAATATTGTCAGCCCAGGTGCACAGGCGGTTCAAAGGCGGAAGCATCAGTGGAGGCTCATGCACTTCGGGATCAGAGTCCAGCAAGAGCTGATAGCTAGGCACAAGGCTGCAGGTTGATTTGTGACCATCTCATGACTGTGTGTGTCTTGGTGTGGCTGATAGGGCTGCCAGCCTCCAGGTGGGGCCTGGAAATTTCCCAGAATTACAATAGATCTCTATACTACTACGTTTCCCTGGAGGAAAATGATTTCTTTGGAGGGTGGACTCTGTGGTAGTATACCTTGCTGAAGTCCCTCCGCAGGCTCCACCCCCAAATCTCCAGGAATTTCACAACCTAGAGCTGGCCATCCAATGTGTTGGCACAGGTAGCCGCAAGTGGAAGTGAAAAGAAGGCAAAGAGGACCGGTAGGGAAGGCTCAACAAACAGTCTTCGCCTTTGTTCCTTCAGCATCTGCTTGGCATGCAGAAGTTCCCAGGTTCGATCCCCAGCATCTTCAGTGAAAAGGACCAGGCAGATGGTGATATGAAAGACCTCTGCCTGAGACCCTGGGGAGCTGCTGCCAGTCTGAGTAGACAATACTGACCAAGATGGACCAGTGGTCTGATTCAGTATAAGGCAGCTTTGTGTGTTCATGTGTTCCTCTTGCTAGCCAAAGGAATTTCCCTCCACATCAGGCTGGGATGTTTGCATGCAGAAACCTGCTTAAATAATTTTGGGTGTGCTTTGCCAGCATGCCTTCATGGCTAGCTGGCTATCTTGAGTGGATTTCCCCCCTCTCTTCCCCTTGGAGCGTGTGGCCTGGCTCGCTTGCATGAATCATCTGGAAGTACTGCTCGGTATAATGCCTCTTGCAGGATGCTTGCTCTCTGGAGTACTTGGAAATTATTTCCTTGGCCCAGCCCAGTGAATAAGACAGCTCAGAGAGGCAAAGTTCCTCTTTCGCCTGTTGATGAGCAGGCACAGACAATGATCTTCTATTTTGGGAGGGATTTCAGTTCTCCAATGTATTTTTTTTTTTTAATTTCTCAGATTTTTCTGCAAGCCTGGAGGGTCCCCCAAGTTTGCAGAGCTGTCTGTTTACAGTCACTCTTATCCCGATCCACAGATTTAGACATCCATAGACTGGGCTACACTTGACAATTAGAATATAAGAATCAGCTGCAGCGAGCCAGCTAGCAGGATCTTCCCCATTTCCTCCCCCACCAGAAACAATACATATCAACAAGGCATAAAGCTGTTTGACAACATGATCACACTTCAGATATTCACTGTGGTTCTTGTAAATCTCTCGCTCCTTCCACAGAGGGGCAATTGTATTCTCGCTGCTTCTGTAAAATGTAGAGGTACCCACTCAGGTAGATTCTCGGTTCTTTATTCCATTTCCTCTTGTGGATATACCCCTGCAGCCCAAGTGTTTTTTGCTGGCATAATAATGCAGTAGTGATGTAACTACTGCTGATTTTTTAAAAAATAAATGACTGGGGGCGTGTTTCTTGCAGAATAATTTCCTTCCCACCTAAATCTCTTAAAAATCAAGCATGTTCTTACAGATCCAGGACAAAAATCTTGCACAGTGGATTACACTGGCTTTTACTGCCCCCTCTTTCACACAGGCTCCTCTTGTGAGTGAAGGCACTAAGCCAGACATTGCATCTACAGCTGTCAGAGAATCAGGAGGGCAAGGTTCAAGCCAGAGCTGGAGCTGGGAAAATGCTGGGGAAAGAATCCTAGAAATGCACAGTTCCTGCTAGGATAGTGCCGAGTTCTTCTGCGTTGTGCCGGGCAAGCTCCTGACAGGTGGAAAACTTTTCCAAGCTCCACATAAACAGGGAAAGAATGGGAGCAGTGAGGCTAAGCCAGACTTTACATGCCAATAAAGGTAACTGGACTGGACTAAGTGGGCTAAGCCAGACTGTGCTGGAGTATGAAGCGGAAGTCAGAGAGGCCACATGTCATGAACACCCCGGTGCCTCTTCCGGGTGGAACTACCCTGAGGCTCAGAGCCAACATCATGCAGTCGAGCTTCCAGAGAATATTGTCAGCCCAGGTGCACAGGCGGTTCAAAGGCGGAAGCATCAGTGGAGGCTCATGCACTTCGGGATCAGAGTCCAGCAAGAGCTGATAGCTAGGCACAAGACTGCAGGTTGATTTGTGACCATCTCATGACTGTGTGTGTGTCTTGGTGTGGCTGATAGGGGCCAGCCTCCAGGTGGGGCCTGGAAATTTCCCAGAATTACAATAGATCTCCATACTACAAGGATCCGTTTCCCTGGAGGAAAATGATTTCTTTGGAGGGTGGACTCTGTGGTAGTATACCTTGCTGAAGTCCCTCCGCAGGCTCCACCCCCAAATCTCCAGGAATTTCACAACCTAGAGCTGGCCATCCAATGTGGCATCAGAGGTAGCCGCAAGTGGAAGTGAAAAGAAGGCAAAGAGGACCGGTAGGGAAGGCTCAACAAACAGTCTTCGCCTTTGTTCCTTCAGCATCTGCTTGGCATGCAGAAGTTCCCAGGTTCGATCCCCAGCATCTTCAGTGAAAAGGACCAGGCAGATGGTGATATGAAAGACCTCTGCCTGAGACCCTGGGGAGCTGCTGCCAGTCTGAGTAGACAATACTGACCAAGATGGACCAGTGGTCTGATTCAGTATAAGGCAGCTTTGTGTGTTCATGTGTTCCTCTTGCTAGCCAAAGGAATTTCCCTCCACATCAGGCTGGGATGTTTGCATGCAGAAACCTGCTTAAATAATTTTGGGTGTGCTTTGCCAGCATGCCTTCATGGCTAGCTGGCTATCTTGAGTGGATTTCCCCCCTCTCTTCCCCTTGGAGCGTGTGGCCTGGCTCGCTTGCATGAATCATCTGGAAGTACTGCTCAGTATAATGCCTCTTGCAGGATGCTTGCTCTCTGGAGTACTTGGAAATTATTTCCTTGGCCCAGCCCAGTGAATAAGACAGCTCAGAGGGCCATTCCTCTTGCCCTACCCAAGGTTCATTTTAGCAACAAATTCAGGGGTGGATGAGCCAACCCTGCAGCCAGTGAAAAAGAGCCTTAAAGAAGTAGAAATGTTGCGTTCAGCGGTCTTCTTGCGCCTCTTGATTTAATGCAACATGTTTAACATTTCCTGCTCAAAAGGCAACTTAAGTGTTTTAGGTGAACGTCATTTTGCATTTGTTTCTTTAAGTGGTTAATCGACAGTCCCAAACAAGCCAGAATGCCACAGTATCATAATTTGGCAGCTGTGAAGTGCCTTTTAGGGGAAACTGACATCCCATGTCCCAGAACTCAGGCTGCCCAGAGGAGCACTTGTGTGTCTAGTTCTCCATATTTTAATGGCTGTTGTCTTCATATGAAGAAATTATCTTGATACACATGCTATAGTTAGAAAGCCGATAAAAATCAACACACGCTCTTCAAATGACAAAGAGATGGTGTATTTACAATAAAGTACCCCCCAAAGTGGGCTTTTGAACCCTGCTGAAAATCTTTTCCTCTGACGTTGAACTGAAAGAGTGCTCCCAGTAGTCCTAAAGAGATTGGCACAAGTGAATGGATGGTACACTTCTAAGCAAACGTTCAGAACAAGAGGAAGAAAAGAACACATTTATAAATGCAAGCACAAATAGGCAAAAAGCTTCAGATGTGGGTGGGCCGATGTGGTTTAATTATTAGTGTTGGACAGAGACGGGGTCCCCCCCCCCTTGTTGAGCCTGTTGGGTGTTTTGGGATTTTAAAGAAGAGTACCAGGCAAATGACTGTCATGGAAGGAAGGAGCAATCATAAAATGGCTGCTGAGGGGGAACATGGCCAATTGTACAATGGCTATCGTGTGGCAGGGTCTGCTGTTTTCTTTGAGGCAGAGATACGGTTTGGTTTCAGGTTGGGGGGGGGGCACTCAAGGACAAATCACCAAGCCCTGAGATGCAAGAAGGTCTGTATCCACAGTCAAGCCTGAGTGTCTGTGACTCTGATGTGCCTGTCTAGGATGAGATCGGTGCTTTTCTAGTCAGTCAGCTGATAGGCCAAAGTGCCCATGGGGATCTCTGGACTAGGTTTTTTGATTCCCAGCTGTGGTTAGAGTGGTCTGGAAGACCCAAGTTTGAATCCTTACCCTGTCTTGGAAACTTGCTGGGTGAGCTTGGGCCAGTCACACACTCTGACCTACCTCACAGGGTAGTTATGAGGTTAAAATAAGAGGAGCGGAGAGCCAAGCTGCATTGGGTCCCCACTGAGGGGAAAACATTAAAAACTAAGTTTTAAAGTTCTCAGTCTGTCATGAAGCTAGCTGAGTGACCTTGGGCTAGTCACCCTGTCTTGGTCTGTCCTGATTAACAGGTGGTTGTGAGGATAAAATGGGGAAGGGAGAGCCATGTATGTACCTTGTCCTGAGCTTCTTGGAGGAAAGTTGGGATAAAAATGTTATAAAGGCGTTGTGGTCTGCTGCTGAATTTTTAATGGAAACCTGCCTTTATGAATGAGGAGTGTGCTCTGGTGGATCTTGCTGTGCGATGGAGTAGAGGGCGGAGAGGAAAATTGTCTGGTGAGCTCAGCTGAAAGGGAAGTCGCCTCTTCAGGTTAGACCCCTTTCCTGCATTTCTCTCCAGAGCTGAAAAGATGCCTCAGCCGGCAATTGCAAGAACAGGTGTGGAGCTATTAAAGCGGCAATGAGCTCATGGCCTGGCAGATGGCCGGCTTCCTTTCAGCCTCACACGACTTTAAACTGTGTTCCCATTGGGTCTCCGGTACAGGGCTGGTGGGGAGGGAAATGAATGCGGGTGAAGTTGTGTGGGGTGTGTGTGTGAATTGTCATTGGCCTCCAGAGAGTCAAGTAGAATTATGGGCTTTGAGTTTCCGAACAAAACAGGCTTCCAAAGATTTGCTGTAATAAAAGCTTCTTGAGCTCTGAAAGTGTGCCAGGAGTTGGGGGGGGGGGAGAGGGGGAGCTTTACCAGACTTTGTAGCGTGTCTTCCCCTGGAGCTGTGCTTTGCCAACGACTCCGGCAGAGCTGTCTGCCACGTCCCTTGAAGGTTGCCTTGCCAAAATGTCCTTTGCTCACGCACTACTCATTTCTGCTGGGTGCTTTTGGGGGCTTTGCAGGTGCCCCCCTCCCGTGTCCCGGTCTCGTTCCCTGCTGATCAGAATGACAATATGTTTTATTTTTATAGCACTCCCCCACTGTCATCTGATGCCTGGCTCATGTTTATGTAAGAATAATGCAGCAACATACAATAAAACCCACCTCGTTGTGGGTTTTTTTAAGGGCGGAAGGGTAAAAAATAGACGGATGGACAAGATCCACTAACATAAATGGAGGGATGGTTCTCTAAATACATCTGGAAGACAGGAGGGACTGATTTTTTTAATTAAATGAGCCCTCGCCTTTTGCACCCTGGATGGCCCAGGCAAGCCCGATCTTAATCAGATCTCAGAAGCTAAGCAGAGTTGGTTCTGGTTAGTCCTTGGATGGGAGACCCCCAAGGAATACAAGGGGCATGATGCAGAGGCAGGCAATGGCAAACCACCTCTGAAATGTCTCTTGCCTTAAAAAACAAGTCTAGCTCGCCACCTGGTGGTGCATGCCGCTAAAACAGCTAGAACTTCTGGCTGTCAGACAATCTTAGGAACTCCTGGCTGTACTACACACACTGCCATATGATAATTAATTCTTGGAGGGAGTGAATTCTCCACTAGAGGCACAAAAAAGTGCAGTGGGATGCTAGCTGGCCAGACTGCCCCCCCACCGATGCAGCTGATGTCTGTATGCAAGCTGCTAGCTTACAGCATTCAGCAGAATTTGTGTTAACAGCAAACCTTTATGGAGGAAACCAGTTTTACAAGGCTACGAGAAGCAGAGAGCAAGCCGGGGGGGTGTGTTGGTGGTGGATCTCAGCACCCCTTCTCACTTGACCCTTCTGCAGGAACTGGGTGTCAGTCTCCTATATTTCAAAAACTTCTATGTTTCTGTTTCTCTTTTGAAAAGTAAGACAAAACTCCTGTGCTGTCTTCTCTGCAGGATTTGGGAATGGAGTCCACTTCGCTGGACGATGTTCTGTACCGCTATGCCAGCTTCAGGAACCTGGTAGATCCCATCACGCACGACCTAATCATCAGCCTCGCCAGATACATTCATTGCCCCAAACCAGTAAGTTTTCACATTCATGCCTGTCAAAGGGAGAAGTGGGAAGCCAAAGTGTGTTGGTTAAGGCTGCTTCAGTGTGTTCCTTCTCTGTGTCATTGGATGCCTGGTGCGAGCCGGGGATGAATTCCCCCCACCTTCTGTGTTGTTCATAATTCACTGAATTCCTGATGCTGGACATGTTTTTCCAACCCCCTTCTTCGCAAAAAAACAATCTCTGTGCTTTGACAGACCATATGTAGATGGTGGAAGAGAGAGCTGTGTATATGTTGATCACAGAACTTGATGCATCTTCTGATGGGACAGGACCAAGTTGTGGCTAGTCAAGAAAGAAATCTTGGAGTTGTGATGGTGAAAAGGTCAGCCCATTGTGGTGTGACAGTAAGAAAACCAAATTCCTGTCTCATTCTTGCAGCCAAATGAAAATACTCCAAGTTTGATTTTAAAGCCTCATGTTCTTCCTTTACGGCCTATCTATCCAAGGACGTCCTGTCATTGCCACTGAACTAAACGAAATAAGCTGCATCCACACATTGATAGCTGGATATTGCACTATAGCAGTGAATGATCACTATAATGCAATGATAGTGCAGTATCCAATATGACCCAGTATGTGGATATGGCTGTGGTTTAATATTTGGGAGATGCAAATCCCCATGCTTTTTTTTTTTTAATTATATATTATTTTGGCAGAGATTCTCACTGGTTTTTCCAGCCCAGAGATTATCATCTGCCAAGTCTCAAGTGTTGCAGCTTTAGCTTCCAAAGATGGATTTATAAACAGAAATAATAGCTTTGGGAAGATAGTCTAAATTCCTAAATGTCTTTTTTGGCTTCAGTCTCCAACGGTTTCCATTCACATTACAGGTTTATATGCATTCTACGTATTTAACACCCATCCATTCAGATTTATTGATATTAAGTCCTATATCTTGCTATTTGTGAAAAGGTTTCCAAAAGCTGGTAACAGCAGTGATGGATATTGGCCAAAGTGATTTTATTTATTTTTAGGCATTTCTAATTCTGTTTTTCTCCTGTATGAAAGTACAGTTTAAATAAACAATTTAAATGAACAGAATAAAATTTTAAGTAAACAAACAAAGCAACGAAGAATATTTTGAACCACATCCCAGAAAGCTCTGGCTTCCCTGGGCTGTTTCAAACAAGGCCACATGCTGTAAGCCAAGAGCCCTTTGGCTCTGTCTCTTTGGCTCATACCTTTGGCCCTGCCCAGCTTAAACACCTGCAAGCAGAGGAGAAACAAATTCAGCCGAGATCTTATTCAGCTGCTGCTAGCAAGATGTTAGGGCTATATTGTCTGCACTAGAAATAAGGCCCGTTGTGGAAATAAATACAACGGGATCTAGAAAGAGGCTCTGGGAGAGTGCTCTGGCTTTGGGCAAACAGTGTCAGTCTGCTTTTAAAACATGAACCTGGGACCTGCACACCACCAGAATACAGCAGATTCCATATGCAACTGACATTCCAACTGCCTTGCGGGGCGGGGAGTTTGAGGTGTGGAATGGAGTGAAGTCCAATCAGCTTCCATATGCAAAAGACCAGGTTGTCGCAGCAGTTGTGGTGTGGGCGGGACCCGGGCTTTGCCTTCTGATTGGTGGAGATATATGCTGAGGAACAGTGCCATCAGCCATACACTAAGGGAGTGCATTTTAGAATTAGAACTTTGGCACCCACTACTCAATTATATATAAGGAGGGATTGTCTGCTGTGAATCTTGAAACAGAAATACATTCTGTAAGAGTGAAAGCAAAGCTCTCTCTGAGTAATCCAAAGAGTAATTGTAAAAGTGGAAATCCTTGATGCCTCACCTAGATGGGAAACACAGACAAGTACCCATTAACCAGAACATTAATAATAGGCATATAGCACATTGAAGAACCTCATTCTTTAAATGTACTACCCATGTTAATGGTCTAAAACTGACTGTAAATACAACCACTCAACATGATTAAATACCTTTTCTGCATCCAAGCACATTTGTCATTGAGATTATTTGCCAATGTAATTATGTCCAACAGTTTTATAATATTAGTTGCTATTTTACCATCTCTGATGAGCCCTGGTCATGGTCAACGTGATTAAAAATCAGTTCTTTTAATCTGTTTGCAGTCATTTTTGTTAAGATCTTAAAATCTTGATTCAATGAAGATACGGGTCAGAAAGACTAAACACATGATAGAACTTTCCCTGTTTTAGGCATCTCTTTGCTTCTTTCTCAAATCTAGGCAGCTTTTTAGTTGATGAGATTTCCATTAAGATATTTGTCAACGTTCCAAGATTTTATCTGAGAAGTTCTTAATAATTACAAGGAAATTAACCTAAACTTTAATCATTGGTAAGTGGCAGCATATTAAATGCTAATTCATCTCATACATTTCCAATCCAAAGGTAACCAAATGTATAGCATAACCAGGGCTCTAGTCGGGGGGGAGCTCTCAGGTACGGAGCTCCGGAAGAGAACCTCTAGGGGGCGGGGCGGTCACGTGGTGAAGCCCCGCCCCCTTCTTTACCCCGCCCTCTGCTTCGATCCTCATTCTGTTTGGGAATGAGGATGAAGCAGGAGGGTAAGTAGCCGGGCCTTCTGACACACTTCCGGTGATGTCAGGGGGTGTGGCCTTCTGTCACTTCCGGTGATGTCAGGGGGCATGGCATATACAAATAAGTTATGCTAATGAGTTATGCTAATGAGCTCCGGCAGCTCTTTTTTTACAACAAGACCCCTGAGCATAACATATTAGTAATAAGGTGGTTTTGTAGTCCCTGAAATGATATTTCAAAGAGAGGATTAAACTGTGATTAGTTATCGAAAGAACAGGAAAAAAAGTCAAGAATTGAAGTGATAGTAGGGTAGTTGAGACAATAAATTTCAAGAAGGATTGTTACTAATTGACGCAAGTGATATGTTTATGAGCAGTCATTGACATAAGAAATCAGACTTGTAAAGTGCTGGATGCTTTATCTGACTTCCTAGTTATCAAACAGTACAAAGTCCGGTCAGGGTGGATGTGCTGCTGTAGAAAACAATCTTAAGCTGGTCTAGTTAGAAGTAAGTCCCATTTTATTCAACAGGGCTTACTCTCAGGGAAGTATACTTAGGGTTGCAGCTGAAGTGCAATATCCAATCCTAATTCTGACCTCAACAAAGTTAATGCCAACTAATTTAGATATATTTCCCCACTGAGAACTGAGTGCTACAACCAAAATTCAGCTCACCCAACCAGAGGGACTAACATAGGGGTTAGCAAAAAGAGAAAATGTCTTCTTTTTCCATGTTATCCAACAGGACTCCTTAATGAAGCATAAAACAATTAATTAGCAGTCATCTCCCAAGGAATGTCATTGATCTTAAGACGTATCCGTTCATTAGTTCAATGAGCAGAGAAATGCCATAGAAGGTTCTTCAGAAAACACAGAAAGGGATGATTCACCACCATTGTCTGTTCCACCTCCCGTTAGGTATATCTCAGCAGAATTCGAGCAAACACAGTCTGTCAAAGTCAACTGACTGTGGTTACTCAGCAGTGTTGAAAAGGTGTTCAGCACATGCTCTGAGATATTGCCAGCTTCAACCAGATAATGCTAATGATGTGAGTGACATGAGCCCTGGTATCAAAATGTTATTTCCAGAGTGGTGCCTGTCTCTGTCTCTCTCTGTCTCTCTCTGTCTCTCTCTCTCATATATATGTGTGTGTGGCCAGTTTTGTAGACAAACCCTTGAACTGGGCTGTAAGAGCAATAAGGCAGTATCACTATAACAGGGAATTTCAGATAAGCTTACTTGGGGGGTGACCTTGTGCCAGCTGCTGTCTTTCTCACACCCACACATTAACACTATTCCCTGTGGCTTTCAGAGTTCCTGGTCGTAGATCTACCCAAGCATCTCCGCACATGTAGGTGATTGGCACCTCGATTGCCTGCATTCCTGTGCCTCTGAGCACAGGGAAGAGTAGACTGGGACAGGCTGTCTTGCAGAGCCAGCCACTGGCTTAGGGTGCATCTCCAGTGGCGTTTGTTTACACATTGGCTTGGTATTGCTGGTCTCCTTGCTGGCCTTTGTGGTTGCTGCACTGATGCCTGCGTACTCCTGGGCAACACTCCTGGGCAATTCTGCGCCAGATTTTATTGTGGGACAGATTCTCAGGTACGCCAGTACAGGTTCTGGCGTGGATGCTTGTGACATCCAAACTGTTTGTTCATGGTATGAGCCGTGCTGACCAAGAAGGGGGGGGGGGAAGCCATGAGCGCTGCTTGGCAGGGAAAGGAGCAGGATAAAAATCGAATGAATAAATAAAATATGCTGGTGGAGACTGGCTCTTGCCTGACGCTTGGTCCGCTGGCAAAAATGAACAAGTTGTTTCTTTTTGTCCAGTGGTGAGCTCTGTTACTGACCGGGAGTGCCGTAGCGGACTGAAGTTTTTCAAGAGTAATTGCCATTTAAGTTCAGTTCATTTAATAGCATAATTTACCAGACAGATAGGAAGCATATTGATCTTTACCCTCTTGGGCGAATCTTGCAGCTGCTATGTTTGACAAGTGGCAATGGAAACCTTTTTGTTATTTCAGAAAAAGCCCATGCCTATATAAAGGGAGAATTAGGTAGCTGGTGAGTGGAGTACAGACTCTGGATATTGTCATTCTGCTTCCACTCCTGTGGTGAGCAAGCAAGCAGCCAGTGATTGAAGAGTAAATCGAATTTGGATGAGAAGACAATGTTTAATGATCTGGCTGCAGCAGAGGGAAAAAGACAAGCGTGAGGGAGAGCACATGGAGGAGCATGTGTACACCGCTAGGTGTGAGGGTACATTTGCAGGTACAAACTGAACTAACTGCTTGGCTAAATGAGCTGCATCCACACATTGCACTGTAGCAATGGTTTGCAACTATATTGTCTTCTTCACGTAGGAAAACCCAGTTATTGGATGATGACTGCAGTGCAATTATAGTGCAATCACCTCTTAGTAACAAAATGGACTGCTGTGTGTGCTGTATGGTGGGTCCCTGACCCTGACCCAGAAGCAGTTTCTGCAAAACCAGCTGTTCTTCAGTGGGTAGAAGTAGGGCCTTTTGGACCCTAAACCGCTCTGCTTCCTCGAGCCACAACGTGTTTCTTGAATAACAGGCTGCCATTTTATGACTGTACCCTGCAACAAGTACAGAATTTGGCTTCATAAGCAGAGTTTAGCACTGAATGCATCTTCACTTTCTTTCTTTTACATTTTTAATAGACTTGTCGCTCTTAGAGATAAAACTCATTTTTAAAAACCTATTTAGGAGATTTATAGGCTGGCTCTCCCGCGACATACTAGAAGTGACTAATAAAAATTCAAAAAAAGCAACCCGTGCATGCATAAAACACAAAACCATAAAAACCAGCAATAAAAACAGCCATAAAGTGATTCATAAACAGCCAAACTAGCAGTAGTCATAAAAAGCAAAGAAAGTGGATGACACCTGCAGAGGGCTATAGTAGAATTTGTATTGCTCCGGCGAGGCTTCTTGGGCTTTATCCCTCCCTGTGTTTAGCAAAAGCGGGATAAACTCTGCACAGTGAAAGCAGATCTATAAGCTTGTGAACTTCTTGCTGTCCACAGAATTCAGTTTGATTTGGCTTCACACACACACACAAAAAAGCCCGGAGTGCTAACCTAGTTACTCCATTGCATGGATTTGCACACAGCACCGTAAACTTGAGCCAGCCCCATCCCTCAGCATTATCTTCAGTATCCAAGTTGGGCTCACACTGTGACCTGTTTTCTCAGCTGTCTCTCTGCCGAGTCTCCTTGACTGTGAATGTGCTTCTCTAATAAACAGTCCAGCTGTGCAAGGTATTTTGTGTGCCCTCCTTTAGGTTTCTGTGCAAGGCGTGAGAAGGTTGGAGTTTTTCCTCCAGCCCAGGGGTCATTTCGTAGAAAAAGAGCTAGGGGAAACTCATTAGCATAACTCATTAGCATATGCCACACACCCTGACATCAGGGGCCCAGCGGTGGACCTGCAAGGCCAGCGGGAGTGCGAGGAAGCCCCGCCAAGGCCCTCCCTGGCCCCAGGCAGGCAGGGGTGGGGAGAGACAGGGAGGAAGCAACTTACCCTCCCTCTTCTCCTGCCTCCTCCTGGCTGAATGAGGGCTGGAAGCATGGTGGCCGGAAGCAGGGGGCAGGGCTTCGTCATGTGCCCCGCCCCCCTGCACCTCACCCGGGGGAACTGCGATCCCCCGCGATCTCCCCCGAAATGACCTCTGCTCCAGCCTAACCCCAGTTGTCGTTCTTTCCCCTGCTCCATTCACTTGTATGGAATCAGAAGAGAGTGGTTTTTCTAGTTTGTTTATAGCCCCTGGAGATGTGCCACCCCAGGCAATGCCTGCAGTGCATCTTGGGTAGGGCTGGCCCTGCTCCCCTTGTCTCTTTAGAGCAGCTTTGCAGACACCTTCCTTTCTTTTGTAATGGACCAGCTGTTATTGGTATATGTCCAAACATCATGGAAATCCTGGGCAGGGAAGTCTGCTGTGATTGCAAAAGAGATGCGTCTCTCAGCTGGGGGCTTTGTTGCCAGAAGAAGCAAGCCCCTTAACCATGTTCTTGAGAGCATCAGAGCAGGCCTGCTGGATCAGACCAGTGGTCCGTCTAGTCCAGCATCCTGTTTTGCATAGTGACCCTGGAAGGCCAGCAAACAGGATGTAGAGGCCAAAGCTTACCCTCTTTTTTTTTATTGTGTGTGTGCATGTGTACGTATTTCAGTGTGTATGCACCTGGAAGTCATGGCGACCTCTCGTGACTGTCACCTACTGGAGGCCTGGAGGATATTCAGAGAGGTGGCTGAATAAAGCCTACCCCCCACCTCCCACCTCTGGTATTCCAAGGAGGTCTCCCATCCAAGTACTTGCCAGAGTCCACCTTGCTTAGCTTCCGAGATCTGACAAGATCAGGCTTGCCTGGGCTATTCATGTCAGGGTCCAAAGCTTCCCCTTATGTTACTTCCATATATGCTGCAGCCTCAGCCAGATGGACAGCTTGGGTAGGCCTCTGCCCCATTGCTTCTTGTCTTCCTCCAGGGCCTTTCCCTCCTGTTCAGTCGGAGGGCACTCCTTCACATCTAAATTTTTTCCCCTTGTCTTCCCTGTAGTACTTGGTTATCTTCCTTGGATCCTTTATTGGAGAAAAGTTGGGCTAGAATGGAAGGAAGAACAGCTGTGGAACAGTGGGGAGAAACGGGCTGACCGCACTGTGCCCCTTTGCCTTGCTGCCATTCAGGCCAGTTGCCAGCACTGTGACACAAATCTCTTCCACCTGCCCCAGGCACAGGTTGCTTGTGGGTAGACGGATCCAGACACTCCTGGCTGAGGGCCAGTGTCCCCTGACCATCAGCCCTAGAAGGCTTCCTCCGTGGAGCCTGTCGTGCTATCTTTGGATCTGGCCACAAGGCATGTCTGCCTTTTCCTCTGTCTCCTTCCCAAAGTGTAGTTCTTCCCCTCCACAGTGATCCGTTGCGGTAGATGCAGCCTGAACAGCACAGCACAGAAGAATACATGAGCTGGACACAATGCCTGTGGCCAAAGTCGTGTTCTGCCTGGCTTTGAAGGAGTGCACACATTCTTTCTCTCTCTCTTTTATTTTTATTAAGAGCAAAGGTGGTGTGGGAGCCAAGAGAATTCTTGCAGTTGTTGTTTTCTAATGGCTAGATTTTTTTCACACCCAGCCTGACTAAAGGTCCATCTCACCTGTTGGTCCAGCAGCAGCCAGACAGATGCACTATGCCTCTGTTCTGGGTCCTGTCTGAACACAACCAGCAGTAGCCAGACAGATGCACTATGAAGTCTCTCAAGGAGAGATGCTAGTGCCTCTGTTCTGGGTCCTGTCTGAACACAGAGGTTTGGCCAGCAGTGAGGAGTCACCACGAAAAAATCCCCAGGATTTCACTAATCCCCTCTTCAAGCCATTTATGCAAGAGCAGTCGTATCTTTTCCCAAGGCTTCCTTTCTCCTCTCCTACATCTGAGGACAAAGCCAGGATAGTAGACTCTTTGGGGGCAGTGATCATCGCCCCCCCCCCAGCTGTGGCACTTCTGGCTTTCCCCATGATAGCCGTGGAGCTTGTGGGTGTCCGTGCGTCGCAGCCGCAGATCCTGTTTCCGGGTTGGTGCTGTACGTGTGTCTGTTCGGCTTGGCAAAGCACTTTAAAACATTGTGTGTCTGCAAATGGCTTTTTTGAGATTTGGCAGAGCATTACGTTGCTGCCTCTGTCAAAGGATACGGCGAGAGATTTTGGGAGGCAAGATGCAGTGTACTGCTGCGTGGGTGGGAAGTCTTGGATAATGCCAGGGACGGGAGCAGGTAATTTGTTCTAAGCCTCAGTGCCTGCTTTCCTTCCTCAGCGGCTGCAGGCAAAGCTGTGTGTATTCTAACATTTCTGGGCCTTAATTCAGCCATTTCATTAAGGCAGCGTGGCGTAGTGGTTAGCGTGTCAGACTGGGATCTTCAGGACCCCAGTTCAAATCCCCACTTGTGCCATGGAAGCTCACTGGGTGACCTTGGGCCGGTCACACTCTCTCGGCCTAACCTACCTCACAGGATTGTTGTGAGGGTAAAATGGATGAGAGGACAACAATGTAAGCCACTTGGGTTCCCTGTTGGGGAGAAGGGTGGGAAAGAAATAAAGTAAATAAATATATAGAGTTCGGCATCAGAATTCAGATTAGAGCGAGGCAGTTCAACTCCCATGATTCAAACTTCAGCCTTGGGGCACTTTAAAGACTAACAGTTTTTATCAGGGCGGGATCTTTTTGGGGACTAGAGACCATCTTTGCAGATGCATAAAATGTCGTGTTCTCAGTTAGCAGATATAGTATACATTGATGAAGAAAGGAGAGGTTTTGTTATTGCTTTTTTTTAAAAGTTGGCAAAAGGGCACACAATGCAAAGAATAGCGAAACGAAGTACACAGGATAAGATCAGCTCCCCATTCACCATATCAATCCCTGGTGACAATACAGCTGTTCTTGCTATGTTCCTAAAAAGAATTCTATTCTGTAGTGGCTATGCCTGGATGGAACAGAACTGAAGTCGCTGATTAAATTCTGGCAGTTTCATAACAAAAATGCATACTAATTACTTGATGTAATCATTACAGTGTGGCCTTACCGCTAAACAAACATCACACAGGCAGTTTCTTAAATTCTGAACGATATTTTGTTCTCTTGGAAAATGGTTCATCTTCCTTGTTTACTGAGTCAGATAAACTCTTTGCTTGTATCAAGTTGCAACTAACCAGAATCTAATTCTGTACAACAGAAAACACAATGGTTGTGTTTGTATTTCAGTGTTCTCGGCTTCTGTATGCCTCGGTCTCTGTGTGCACAGGAACCTGTGCATGGTCATATACTTGCTGGTTAAGTGCTTGCAACTTTTGAGGAAAGCTCAGTACAGAACAGTTTGTCAATATTCATTTTTTGCGTCTGCGTTGAATGTCAGAATTTAGATTGTTAGCATAAAAAAAGAGTCTGAAATTTCTTAGGTAGGCTCAGTGAAATACAGAACGGCATCTTCTGTGATAATTTCTGGCCTCCACGCTCACCGTGTCAGAACAGCAATCTCTCTTACAATGATCTCAAAAGCCAGACCCTTTTTTATTTTAACAGCATTTATATTCTGCTTTTAAAAAGACTTGGCCGTCTGCTGAAAGCGGCTTATAACTAATCAAAGAATTTAATAAAAATGAGTCATATCAAAATAACACAAAATACAGGTGCAACAGATTGGAACGAGGAGAAGCTGAAAACCACAGCTGGTAAAGAGAGCAACCAAATTCACACTGGAACAAAAGAGATGCCTTTGCCAGGCACCTAAATGCTAGCAATGAAGATGCCAAGTGATATGACAGGGCTTTTTGTTTTTGTAAAAGAGGTGCCAGAACTCTGAAGAGGGAAACGACATTCGCAATCTGTATACTGAAAACTCATGAACTTTTAAACATTTTAAAAAAAATTTAAAAAAGAATTTTGTCAAAGAGGTTCCGGAACTCTATTCCGGCACGTTCCCCCAGAAAAAAAGCCCTGGGTGTTCTAAAGATGTGAAGCCAGAAAAGCCCGGGTCCCTGCTTTCTACCTGTCTTCACCTCAGTGGGTGGGAAAACCCTCAGAGAAGAGTAACTCTTGGCAGGCAGCCGGGTAGGCTTATATGGGAACAAGATGACCTGAGGCCCCTGGTCATTTTGCCATGATTAATTGCTGTGTTTCCTGGAAAGGAAGATGGCCCTGATTATAAGATTGACCTCTTTTTTTAAAAAAAGATTATAGACAGAGAGGTGTTTTTTTTATTACAGCATGTACCTAGAGCTTGCATGTGAATTTAAGCCCATGCCCTATTTTTCTGGATGGCATTCCCGTGGGGAAAAAACTTAAGTGTTCTTTTCAGGTGAGTGATCAGGGTATTTAAACAGAAGAGAAGTCTGAGGGGGGCATTCGGATTTAGTGACATGCTGCAATTAAACTCCAGGCGGGCATTGATTCAGTGTGTTGCCATGCTCACACACAGCCCTTGCCCTTCCAGACTCTTTCTTCCTCCGGCACTTAGAATCCGATTGACCACTTCCCGGCTCAGTCGAGCTTCCATTTGCTGTGATGTCTGAGGGCAAATACTTTTAGTGAACCAGGGTTTGTTAATTCCACACAACCCAGGATTTGGTTGCATGCCAGCACAGCCATGTGCTGTGTTCAAGTCCACTTGCAGCTTCTTCGCAGTTTGTTGTGTTGTCTGACTCTTTTAAAAGGAAAGATTACTCTGATGGAATCTTCTTTTAAATATGAAAAACCTGATCTTATTATTTTTTTTAAATGTGGCATAATTCATTGCAAGGACGAAATAAGGTTAAAAACTCTAGTGAGGAATGTCAGGCTAGGATCCCGGCCATCACGTGGTGATTCGGAAGGCCAAATGGGGAGGGGGAGAATCATATACACTGCTCCGAACTTCCCTGAGGAAGAATAATAATAATAAAGCGCCATCAAGTTGCAACTGAGACGTTTTCCGCAGTGTCAAGTTTCCCCATGCCTGTACTTGTATCCATCCGCTGCTTTCTCTCATTTCCACAGACGTTTTCGCAGTCCCAGGCACAGAAAACGCAGTTTGTTCCCTGCTGCTTTGCAGCATCAGACTTCCCTGGCTCCTGGAATTCCCATGCTGCGCCGCTGTGTTTTTGCTCCTGGGAGGGAGAAATCATCTGCAGAAACGAGGGAAAGCCGCGGATGAACAGAAGAGCAGGCAGGGGGAAACTTGACACTGCAGAAAACGTCCCACATACAGTGACCCCCTCATGGGGTTTTCAAGGCAAGAGATGAGCAGAGGTGGTTTGCCAGGCCTTTCCTCTGCATAGCAACTCTGGTTTCCTTGGTGGTTTCCCTTGTTGGAAAAGACAATGTCTGGTGTACAAAGAAGAAGAAAAGACGCTGAAGGGGGCAAGAAGAAGACAGATAGGGTAGTGAAGACAGCACCTGCTCTCTCCTGTTAAGTGTCGTTCCTCGTCTGTCTCCAGATTAGTTGTAGATTTTCCGGGCTGTATGACCGTGGTCTCGGCATTGTAGCTGTGCCTGCCATCCTCAGAGGTATAGCACAGAAAGATGGAGTACTCTCTGTGTCAGTGTGACACATTCACCCTCCATCTTTCTGTACTATACCTCTGAGGATGTCAGTCACAGCTGCTGGCGAAACGTCAGGTTCTACAATGCCAAGACCATGGCCATACAGCATGGAAAAGCTACAACAACTAATGAACACTGGCCATGAAAGCCTTCGACAACATATTGTCTCCACATTGCTACTCTCAGGGCAATTTCCCCCTTCTTCTCAGAAGTGCCACACTCCCTTACCCTTTCTCTCAGCTAGAGATGTAGTTAGTGTTAAGTTGCGAACTTAACAAGGAGTCGGAGAGTGATTCAGCAAGAATGCGGCTTTTATTCTTCAGCTTCGTTACAACTCCAACACGGTACAACAATCGCCAGCCAGAACCCATCAAAGTTCATACACTAGCTGCTCTGTATTTAAACATTCCCGGCTAATATAGCCATGGCCACTGTACAAATAACAACCTATCAGGTTGAATAGATAAAGGCCAATCACAAGCGATCCCGCTCTACAAGGTGATTGGATGACACATCCTGGGCTAGTGCTCCTATTGGTTACATTAGGATCCTAGCCCAGGCTGAAGCTTAACATGAGATGGCAATGGGATGGTTCACATACATATGCGTTCAATGTCAGCTATTGAATACACTACAGTTAGGAACCTATCTCTGTCTCTCCTCTTTCCTATCAAGTATGTTAGTTCCTAAATAAACCTTTATCTACTCTTTAATCAGGTTGTGCACCGTTGCTGTGTCAATTACTCTGCCAATAGCCCTGACCCTCCCAACCGTGGTCTCCCATCCAGGTACTAACCATGGTTGACCCTGCTTAGCTTCCAAGCTCTGACAAGCTTAGGCTAGTCAGTGGACTATTGAGGCTGCTCCTTGGAAGAAGGACAGGTTAAAAAATGTATCTAGAACTCTTTGCCAGGTAGAGTGCCCATTCCTTTTTAGCTTAGCCTGTTGTGGTTTTACAAACTTCCTGTTCTACTTTCCCCCCACAAGGGACGCATGGCTTTATTTTAGTGGGCTGTGTCTGCTACATTCTTCTCTCCCCCACATCTCTTTCTCGGTTCCACATTGCTAATTAACACATTGTGATGTGTTGCTCATTTGGCCTCTGCTGCGGCGTGAGCTGCTTTTGCTGATACAGTTGTACTTGTGCATGACAATCGGCTGCCATCTGCCAGTGACAAACAGGGATCATGGGCTCCTTCCATGTCCCCAATAAGATGTTAGAGGAGAGGAATGCTGAACCCCCTCACATGTTCTCCCAATTAACTGGGAGCCGATAATTGGTCTCCAGCTGTTTGTTCTTGCCCATAGGTGCACGGGCTACATTCAGCTACTGTTTGAATTAGCTGTGCCGCGTAGCTTTTCATTTGCGGACCACGGAAGGAAAGTACATAGCACTGGGAAAATGCACCAGGTGTTCTACTGGTCATGAAGGCCAACCAGGACAGCCAGGAGTGGAGGATGGGGAGGGTGATGTTTCAGGGGGATTCTTTGTCTGGGGTAGAATTGCCAACCTCCAGGTTGTGTCTGGAGATCTCCTGCTATTACAACTGATCTCCAGGCGACAGAGACCAGTTCCCCTGGAGAAAATGGCTGCTTTGGAGGGTGGTCTCTATATCCTTGAAGTCCCTCCCCAAACCCCACCTTCTTCAGGCTCCACCCCCAAAATCTCCATGTATTTCCTGACCCAGAGCTGGCAACCCTGGTCTGGGGGCCGAAGGTGGCTCTGAGCACCTGGTCTCTGCCAGACCTTCCCAGATGTGATATTTTTGCCTCTTCAGCTTGGGGAGCCATTGTGGTGTAGTGGGTCAGTGAATTTCACTACGATCTGGGAGGTGAAGGTACAGATCCCCCCCTCTGCCATGGAAACTCATTGGGTGACCTTGAGCCAGTCACTTTCTCAGCCTCACCAGCCACACCAAGTTGTTGTGAAGACGAAACAGATGGGAGCATAATGATGCTGTGTAAGCCAATCTTAGGTCGTTCTCACCCATTTTTGCAGAAAGCAATTGTTTGTCAGACACCGTGCACGTTTGCCCACGCACCTGGCTCATTTTGTAGCTCCCTGTACTTTTGTTCACATAACCAGCAGTGCTGCAATGCGGAATCACTTGCATGATGACCCATAACTACTGGGGCAAGGGGGCTTTGTCTGCTTGGCCCGGTACATCAGCTCAGCTGCAGTCGTGTTTACATCGGGTTACTGCAGCTATCAGCCAGAGTTGTCATTTGCTCTGTGGGTGAGAGCACGGCTTTCAGGCTGCTGGAGCTTTTAGGTGGCAAATTCTTTACAGTTGAGTGTGCAGATACAGTTGCCCTTTGAGCTCTCCAACTGATGGTACCACGAAAATGCCATGGCCCTTGTTGCTGCGTTTTACTAATGTATTACGTGCAGTTCTCCCTTTCTCCAAAGAGCTCTGAGTAATAGATTAGTCACCCAATGACCCTGCAAGGTAGGCTTCAGCTGTGAGCTAAAAGTCTTGCCCAAGAACACACACACACCCCAATCTTTGTAGTCAAGTAGGCAGTGAATCTGGGTTTCTTGCTGTAGGTGGTGTGTCATAATAGGTAACTGGAGGAAGAGGGTTGCATGCATGGTTGTGCGGACAGGGGGAAAACGGGGCTCTAAAGGAATTCCAAACATCATCCTTTAAAAAAAAAATAATTGCTAGATGCTGACAGTTCACACCAGAGAATATCTGATGCAGCAGGCTTAAACCAGGCAGCAGAATCAAATTACTGCCTTGGAGAATTCATTCCCACCTCTTCCACCAATGGTCCCCTACTGAAATGGAGAGTCTGCCACAATCTCACCCGCACTCGAGGACAAAATGGTTCAAAAGTGTGCATGACTGCTCCTTATATATTGGTTGTGTGCATATATGACTTTAATTCTTTAAGTGAAAGAGGTTGGGTTGTTTAGTTTAGGTTTGTGGGAGGGGAAGAGGGCCATATGGAACCCAAAAAGGCTATTGTAATGGTGTAAAAGCACCTTAAGAACATAAGAGAAGCCAATGTTGGATCAGGCCAATGGCCCATCTAGTCCAACACTCTGTCACACAGTGGCCAAAAATACCAGGTGCCATCAGGAGGTCCAGCACTGCCCTTTATTCCAGACCCTACACTGTTCCTTACAGTGGGCACAAAACACAATTTCTTCCAGTTTCCCATGCAAGTGCTGCACCTATCGGGTCCATATGTTTTGTAAAATAGGTCACAGTGAATATTGCATGAGGCCTGATAAAGAATTCATGCTGGAATTCAGTAGGGGGGCTGATCCACACCGGGCAATTAGTCATTTCCCTAAGTGTCATGAGGTGGGGGAAGTTACACAAGGAAGCTGGCACAGACTCCCCAGCAGGGGCAGGTCACAAGCCTCTGCTTGAAGCCCATCTTGCTGTTTGGGTCGAGAAACAGCAGTGGATTTGGAGACTTCCTATTTGACCCTGTTTACTGCTTGGTGCATGGACGCTGAACTGCAGGCTGTGGAAGGTCAGTAGTTCAGCAGTTCGAGACCCGAGTTGCCGCATGACGGAGTGAGCTCCTGTCTCTAGTTCCAGCTCCTGCCAACCTAGCAGTTCGAAAGCAAGAAACTGCAAGTAGATAAATAGGTACCACTTTGGTGGGAAGGTAACAGCGTTCCGTGCGCCTTGGTGTTTAGTCATGCCGGCCACATGACCACGGAAATGTCTTCGGACAGCGCTGGCTCTTTGGCTTTGAAACGGAGATGAGCACTGCACCCCTAGAGTCGGACTCGACTGGCTTTCGAGCAAGGGAACCTTTACCTCTACTTTTACCGCTTGGTGCATGCTGACCAGTCAATGGTTTCGATGCAGCTTGGTGATCTGTAAACGTGTGAGTTCGGTGTGGGATGACACGGAATGTGCTCCTGGAACATGTGACTGAACAATGATGCGGGAGTACGTGGGAGCCCAGTGACTCCAGCTGGCCATCATAAGTCGGAGGGCAGAGTTAGTGTCAGTGTTCCTGGAAACAGAGAACAAATGTCCGCTCAGCAGTAGAGAGCCGAGCAGTGCTTTCTGAGAAAAGGGAATATTTGATTTCTGAATCAAGACTGTCTTCCTTTAGGGATAGCAGTGGATTCAAAATGAGGGCAAGCCGCCAGGGCCGCATGATGCCTTTCGTGGGCCCTGGGCACTTTTGCCTTTATGCATCCCTCCCACCATAATAATATCAATATTAAAAATTAGTTGCTGTAGATTTTCCGGGTTGTGTGGCCGTGGTCTTGGCATTGTAGAACCTGACGTTTCGCCAGTAGCTGTGACTGGCATCCTCAGAGGTATAACACAGAAAGATGGAGTACTCTCTGTGTCAAGGTGAATTAAAAATTGTTTTTGATAGAACTTTAAATACAACATTTTGTGTGTGTGTGTGTTTTAGGCAAAATTTAAAACATTTTCATGGGCCCCTAAAAGTATCATGGGCCCTAGGCACTGTGCCTTCTGTGCTTAATGGATAAGTCAGCCCTGGGGAGCCAGAGGTGTGCCAGCACATAAAGTGGTGGTGGTGGTGATGGGGATGAGGGTGGTATTCTGAGACATGCTTGAAGCAAGCCAAGCCTTCAAGGCACTGCCAGCATCCCAGGTATTTGCCTTGAACTCAGCTGGTAGCTGTGCAGATCTCAGAGGCGATGATGGGCATAAGCCATGCCTGTTGCTTTTTCCCCCACTGCTGGTTTGCTTGGGTGGAGACTTGGCCCAGGATGCCAAGCAAAATGGTCTGGTGCCACAGGCTGCCCGCAGTTGCAACTCCCAAAGAGCAGCAAGACCCACAGCAAACACATGGAATTCACTGCCACAGGAGGTGGTGGCGGCTACAAGCATGGACGGCTTCAAAAGGGAATTAGATAAGCATATGGAGAAGAGGTCCATCAGTGGCTATTAGCCACAAGGTATAAATAGGGGCTCTGGGGCAAGTGATGCTCTGTCTTCTTAGTGCTTGGGGGGGTCAACAGTGGGAGGGCTTCTAATGTCCTGGCCCCACTGGTGGACCTCCTGATGGCACCTGGTATTTCTGGCCACTGTGTGACACAGAGTGTTAGACTGGATGGGCCTTTGGCCTGATCCAACATTGGCGTCTCTTATGTTCTTATGTTCTTAACATTTAGTAGGGGTGAGGTGGGGAGAGCAGCAGCTGGAGGTGGAAGCCTGGAAGAGGCAGGTGCGGCGTCTTCGCTTGCTAAGAAGAAGAAGAGAAGAGATTGGATTTATACCCCGCCCTTCACTCAGAGTCTCCAAGCGGCTTACAAACTCCTTTCCCTTCCCCTCCCCACAACAGACACCCTGTGAGGTAGGTGGGGCTGAGAGAGCTCTTGACAGAAACTGCTCTTTTTCAAGAACAGTTGTGCCAGAACTACGGCTTGCCCAAGGTCGTCCAACAGGTGCAAGTGGAGAAATGGGGAATCAAACCCGGCTCTCCCAGATTAGAGTCCGTGCACTTAACCACTGCACCAAACTGCTAAACCCAAGGGGGCAAAGTCAGCCGAGGCTTATGTCAGTAAACAGATTGGGGCACCCCTGTCTCCTCTTCGGCCAACTCTGGGCAGCCGCTAGGAGGATGGCATTCATTAAAAAAAAATTAAGTGCTGTCAAAGCTGCAAGTGACTTATGGCGACCCTGTAGGGTTTTCAAAGCAAGGGATGAGCAGAGGCCTTCTTCTGCATAGCAAGCCTGGTCGTCTTTGACCGTCTCCCATCCAAGTACTGACCATGAGTAACCCTGCTTTGCTTCCCACATTGGGCTGTTCGTGGCACTGATGTTCATCAAAGAGGGGACTAAAAGGTGACCTGGCTGGTGCAGACTTAAAAGCCCGCCTGATCAAGCTTTGCAGTTCAGCCACGACTTGGCGTAAGCAGAGGACGAAGAGCACTGGAAGGTGCTACCGGCAGGTGCTCCCTCTTCTTTGAGATCATGTGTTGATGGGCACTGCAGAGCAGCCGTACTCGATAGCCAGCTCCCAAATCATGGTCTCGGTTGCCTGCCAGATTTGGGACCGTAGCCTTTTGCTATGGCAACGATCCCATTTAGGGTGCGATCAGATGGGCTGTTTGGTCCAATGTTGTCCCTTCTCCCCTACCAGATTTACTGTGTGTGTCCTGACAGCAACATCTGTCTTCTGTTCCGTTCCCCAGTTGTCCCCCCCCATCCTCACCCTGGACTTCCTGGACACCAGAGAAAGTCCGGTATCCAAGGTCGGGGACAAAGGGTGTCCCCGACAAAGGGTGGCGATAGGGGATCAGCGGTCCCGGAGGTGGCCTCTTGAATGTGGGGTGCCTCAGGGGGCGGTGCTGTCCCCGATGTTGTTTAACATCTACATGCACCCCCTTGCCCAGATTGCCCGGAGTTGTGGGCTTGGGTGCCATCAATATGCAGATGACACCCAGCTCTATCTGATGCTGGGCGGTCGGTGGGACTCCGCCCCGAATGACCTTCATCGGGTGTTACAGGCCGTGGCTGGTTGGCTCAGAATGAGTCGGCTGAAACTAAACCCGGCAAAAACGGAGGTCCTGGGCCTGAGTCAGATCAGTTCGGGGTTGGGGCTCCCTCTCTCGACCTTCGATGGGGCTCCTTTGGTGCCATCGTCGGAGGTTAGGAGTTTGGGTGTGCTCCTGGACTCCTCCTTAACGATGGAGGCCCAGGTGGCAGCCACCGCCAAGTCGACCTTTTACCATTTTCAGCTGGCGCAGCAGTTGGTTCCTTTCCTCGACCGAGATTACCTGGCTACAGTGATCCAGGCGACGGTCCCCTCGAGGCTAGACTACTGTAACGCTCTCTACATGGGGATGCCTTTGTCGCAAATTCGGAAGCTGCAGCTGGTGCAGAATGCTGCAGCCAGGCTGTTGATGGATCTTCCTAGACGAGATCACATCCAGCCTGTG
>NW_015164668.1:613909-623545 GCF_001447785.1 Gekko japonicus
TTTAAAGCCCTATATGGCCAGGGTTCGGCTTACCTAAGGGATCGCCTTTCCCCACATGTTCCCCCAAGGGCACTACGGTCGGAGAATCAAAACCTCCTGGATATCCCAGGCCCCAGAAACATCAAATCTGCTGTCACCAGGGCCAGGGCGTTTTCGGTGGCGGCTCCTACCTGGTGGAATGAGCTCCCAGAGGACATCTGGGCCCTGCGGGACCTGTTGCAGTTCCGCAGGGCCTGTAAAATGGAGCTCTTCCGCCAGGTTTTCGAGTAGGAGCCGCTGCCACCATTATTCCACCACCGCCCCTCATCTTCGCACCTTGACCATCGGTGGAGTGGGTATTATTGGGGGCGTGAGGCGTTCCTTGGCAGATGACAGTGCAGTTGGGACGCACATTGTGGGTTATTGTTGTGGTATAAAAACTCCAGAACCCCATCTTGAAATCTACAGTTAAGAAATTCTTGAGCACCGATATTTTTTAGTGTATTATACATATTGTATTTTATATTGTTTTATATTGTTCATTGTTTTAATCAGGCATTCATGCCCCTTGTGAGCCGCCCTGAGCCTTCGGGGAGGGTGGGATATAAATGTAAAGATAAATAAATAAATAAATTTACAGCTTAAATTGTCTCACCGTGCATTTCCATTTGTCTAATCAACCCATTTTGTGCTCAAGATGTTTGGAGGTCTGGGGCTTCCGCACCTGGCCACCATTCCCCCCCCCCCTCAGCAAGGTAGAGGGTATTTTTTAAAGAATGGTGGTGTGTCTGGTCAGTCCCTCTCTGGAACAAATAGCTCTGGAAAGATTAGCGGCATGGCCAGACTGCACCAAGCCTGCCATTTGATCGCAGCCTTAGAGAAACACCTTAGATTTGCTTGGTGGCTGTGTAGTTCCCTGCTTATTGTTCTTTTTCATGGTGTTGGTGGGTTGTTCTTTTTCCTTTGTTTCTTTTTGTATGCCTCTGCCTTGAGAAATCATCATGTAGAAAGGCAAAGTGTAAAGTTTCAAAACAGGCAAATAATGAGATATGATGCAAGCAAAAGCAGGTGCAACAAAGTACTCCTCAAACATGGTGATCCACCAGGCAGGCCTCAAGTATGAGCAAAACTGACTCACTGAGTGCATTGCTGGCTATGGCACCTCACCTCCTAAGAGATCCCACTGCTAACACCATTCCAGCCTCCTGTCTTCCACTGTGACAGTGTTAGAGATGTAAGTGGGCTTGGGAACTGAGCTGTCGGATGGGGGATCCTGGACTAGTTTAGAATGACCCATCAATTAGGGTTGGCCCGACTCCATCTCGGCACCTTAGTGTAGACTTTGTGAGGGTTCAGTAACGACACACCACAACAGATTTCTTGAAGCTTACTGACCAGCTCTGTCTCTCTGTACCAAACTGTTTTCTGACTGCCTGTCAGCAGTGTTTTATTCAGAGGAAAAAGCAAGCTCACGCATTGTACAGTGAAATCGTTACTCTTAGAAGTCTCTAACTAGAATCACACTATGTTCTTCTCACAGCTCATATTATCTTCGAATGTTGCAAAGTTTGTGCTCTCAGTAATTCATTGTGCTCTCAGTAACTCAACAGACTCATGCAGAATCAGAAGACCTTGTGCATTTGCCAAGCCAATCTCCTGGTAAGAACTTGAGAACTCCTGGGCTTGCCTCACGGGAGTCTCTAATTCCTACACCTTAGCTGCGTGTTTTATGTGGCAGAGTTAATGGAACAAACTGTCTTAGCTATCGCCAAGCGAGATGGGATCAAATTATGTTATTATTATTTAATATTAAAGTAACTGAGCTGTGCCTTCGATTTCTTTGGCAGATGGGCTCTGTCTTGTGTGTGTGCTTGCCAATGCTGAAAACTGATTAAACATCCCTTTTTCTCCCAGCATAATGCCGAGGCTATATAGCATTGCAGGGGCTGGAGAAGGGAAAATTAGCATCTGGCAGACTGAGCGAAGCTTTCCCGTTTTTTGGAAGGCAGTCAACTTTGACGCTGGTAGCTGAAGCAAAGGGTCGTTTATTCCCAGGCTGTGCCCAGTGGGAAACAGACGTTAAGCAGCAGTGGATCTGATTAGAACGAGGCCACTGCCCCGTGCTGGGGAGGGGAGCGATGGCATCCGGGTCTGAGTGAGACAGCCCAGTAAGCATTGCAGGCATTTGCGGGTGTGGGGCAATCTCCAGGCACAGTTTGGAGTCAAAATCTCATCACGGAAGCAAACTCCGTGCCAGGAACAGCCTGCCGGAATGCATCCTGGACTCCATAGCTGCAGCTCACTGCCTGCGTTCCTACTCACGTCTGACGAAGGGAGCTTCGACTTTCAAAAGCTTAAACCCCAAAATCTTGTAGGTATTGAAGGTGCTCCTGGACTCAAATCCAACGGCTTTTAAGTAGTATTCCTTACACTTGCCTCTCCGTCCTGAATAAATTTACTTGAGAATGCCTCTTATTTCCATTTGCTGTGGCTTTCAACACACAAGTCTTGGGACGCCTTGGAGATAAACAGATTTACTGTGGCAGTAGAAAGAGTCCCGCAGCACTTTAAAGACGAACAAAATTTGTGGCAGGGGATGTGCTTTTGTGAGTCGTGAGCAGTGACTCACGAAACCTCATACCCTGCCGCAGATTTTGTTCGTCTTTAAGGTGCTACTGGACTCTTGCTCTTTTCTATTGCTACAGACAGACTAACACGGCTACCCATCTAGATTTATTGTGACATCGGCTTTTGTGGACTAGAACCCACTTCCTCACTCGGGAGAAGTATATAGGCAGGCGCTCTCTCTCTCTCTCTCCCTGTCTCTCTCTGGCTAGATATAGTCTGGCTATCTATTGGTCTAAAAAACATATAGTGAGATTATCTGTCTCCCCTGCAAAGAGCAGTCTGGATTTGGGCTCTGTTCTCCTCTCCTGTTCACACAGATTGGGTACTTGGAGTTCAGTCACAGCGGAAGGCGTCTGCGCTCTTGAATGTCAGCGGGCTCTGTGGATGACTCATGCTTTGCTGTGATTCTGATTTTTTGTGTGTTCTCAGCTATCATGTTACTGAGATGTCATATTGGCAGTGAGACTACAAATGTTTGCAGTACCTGTTTCTGAACAGACTGCCTGAAACAATGAATGCTTGGGTGGAGGGTTGCCCCTCGCCAATGTGTTGCCAGTGTGGCCAGATGTAAAGTCTGCCTCTGCTGACGGGTGCAGTAAGCTTGGGGAGTCTGGCAGATGAAGACTTGCTGGTCTCCTCCAAAACTTTTGTGTCGGTTGGAAACAAAAAAAAGGGGGGGAAATGGATGATATGTTGCATTTCTGAACAGCCTGCAGGAGCTTTTGTGCTGGATTTGGGGTGTGTGTCTGTGTATGGCAGCATCTCCTCTTCGGTGGGCACTCTTCCAGGCTTACAGGCCCTAGGGCAGGGGTGTCAAACATGCGGCCCGGCCGGAGGGCTTCCATCGAGCCCTCAGTGGAACTGGCCATCTCCTGCTTCCAGTTCTGCTGCTGCTGCTGCAACATAGCTTGCTTTGCCAGACTCTCTTAATCACTCAGCCATTTCATGTTTTAACCAGGGTCCTAGACTCAGAACTTTGCGCATGAGATTTCTGTGGTGAATGTCAATAAATCAAAAGTAGGTTTGCAGCTTACAGAGCTAATGTTTTAAACATGTTTTTATTTTAAAAACCTTTGTGTTTGTGTCCATTATAAAGTTTATGTCTCTACTACCTGGCATTACATTTTATGACACACATGGCCGGGTCCAGCAAGGTCTCATTTATGTCAGATCCGGCCCTCATAAGAAATGAGTTCAACACCCCTGCTCTAGGGAGGCCTAGTGACTCCAGGGAAGCCTGTACTAGAGTAGCTATCAGGGCCAGAGGTCATTTCGGGGGGGATCGCGGGGGAACGCAGTTCCCTCGGGTGATGTGCAGGGGGGGGCACATGACGAAGCCCCACCCCCTGTTTCCAGCCGCCCCGCTTCCGGCCCTCATTCAGCCAGGAGGAGGCAGGAGAAGAGGGAGGGTAAGTTGCTTCCTCCCCACCTCTCCCCACCCCTGCCTGCCTGGGGCCAGGGAGGGCCTTGGCGGGGCTTCCTCATCCAAAAAGGGGTGCGTCAGCCTGAGGTCAAATACCTAGAGAAGGCTAGGTCCAGTATAGTCAGACACCTAACGTGTTTCTTATTTTGCTGGTATACCTGCCTTTACTGTGCTCATTTTTCCTACACGTTATTGAATCACAGTTGTTGTTAAACAGTTTGTTACTCTGCCTGGGTCCTCACGCCTCATTTGATCACTTATAAGGAGGAACCTGCTGGGAAAGGAGTGTATAAAGGGATAGGATGGGTGTTCTGGGCCCTCCCGAGGAGACCCATACCAGAGTGGTGGCAGCTAATGCTCCCGCTAAGCTATGGAGTCCTGTGAGCAAAAATTCTACTTTGTGAGGAACTGGCATTAAAGCTGTGACTGAGCGATTTGGCTACTGCATCAATATAAATTAGTTTGCTCTGGAATCATCTTTCCTGAGCTAAAACAAAAATGTGTGAAATGGAGGCTAAAAAACTGTGAGCTAGCTCACACTAACAAAGCTTAGAGGGAACATTAGTGGCAGCCATTAGAGAACCTTTCTAGCCGCTGCCCGTGACACATGTAGTGTCAGGTGCTGCTTAGGTCATTCAGTCCAGGAGAGCCAGCATGTCAGGCTAGGAGACCCAGATTCAAATCCCTGCACTGTCATGGAAACTGCTGGAGTACCTTTGGCCAGTCACTCTCTCAGGTTAAGCTTCCTCACAAGGCTGTTGTTAGGGTAACTTGAAAAAAGGCAGAATGACGTCGTAGCCCGCTTTGGTGTCCCTGTTGGGGAGAAAGGTGGAGTACAAATAAAATTAAAAAATAATCCTCCTAGTGCTTCATGGGAATCAACCACAGCCTTTGTTATCATGATGAAGTCATCCCACTGGATGCCGCAGTTGTGCTCTTGACTTTTCCCCCTCTAGAATGATCCACACACTCTTTGTTAGATCGCGCTAACAAAGGACTCGTACAGTGATTCAGCAAGTGATTCAGCTTTATTGGAAGTAACGAGCAAGCACTAACTCAGTAAGAAACCAGAACAGAAAACAGTGGGAGCTTATGCTCCTTTTAAACATAACCGGGCTAATGTAGCCACGCCTATTTACAAATAACAACCAATGAGATTGCTAGAATAAAGACCAATGGGAGTCTTTCCCTCCTAGGGAATGGTACCGTTCTGATTGGTCGCTGTTACGAAGCGACCAATAGGAAGTTCGCTCAGAGGAGCCCTGGTCTGGCTCGAAGCTTAACACGGGAGTCCTATGAGGTGATTCATGTAATCATTTCAATACATTACAATTCCTCCCCCCTAAGTTAAGCCATCATCCCAATTGTTTTATTATTTACAAACATGCAATCAACCTTTGTACATCAGTTATTCCAACAGTATTTACACTCATAGTCCTTCAGATAAGTCGGCATTTGCCGCGAACGCTGGGACCTGCGGAGCGGTGCAGGCTCCACGGGCAGACAAGGTTGTGGGTCAGAGTGGGGTTCACTACAGCCTGGATCAGGCACAGACTCGACTGGGATTTCAGCCCCGCACACAGGGTTCTGCCCTGACTCGGGGACAGTACCGGGCCTTTCGGTACTCACCGCCTGCTCTGGGGGTGTCCACTCGACATCAGGGGATTCAGCCGTCGGAGAGTCAGCGCTGTCCCTAGCCCAACGTCTCCTTAACTGATCTATGTGGCGCCGCCATATTCGACCGTCAGCTAACTGCACCACATACATTCGAGTACCCACAGAGTCGGATATAACCCCAGGAAGCCACAAGTGCCCGTTTGCATAATTTCGTGCGAAAACCTTGTCCCCTTTTTCAAACATGCGCACCTTCGGTTGCGCAGTGGTACGCTCGGACTGATCTTCTGTGAGGTCTGGGTGCATTCGGTTCAAACGGGTCGTGAGTCTCCGCCCCATTAACAATTCGGCCGGACTACGGCCTGTAGCACTACAGGGGGTGGTGTGCTGCAGCAAAAGAAAGGAGCCCAGCCTCTGGCTCCAGTCCCCTTCGTCCATTTTACCCAGGGCCTCTTTGGCCGTCCTGACCATCCGTTCGGCTTGGCCATTAGATGCCGGATGGAAAGGGGCCGAAGTCATTTGGCGTATGCCATTACTCGTGAGGAAGAGCCTAAATTCCTCAGACACAAATTGAGGCCCGTTGTCACTGACGATGACGTCAGGCAACCCGTGGGTGGCAAAAAGTCGGCGGAGCGCATGGATCACAGCAAGTGATGTGGTCGATTTCATATGCACGACCTCCAGCCATTTGGACATAGCGTCCACCACAATTAGGAACATTTGCCCTTGGAGAGGGCCAGCAAAATCTATATGCAATCTGGCCCAGGGTTTACCAGATGACTCCCAGCCTTGGGGTGTAGCTTGTGGGGGATCGGGTCTGACTTGCTGGCATTTGGGACACCCTCGTACCCATTCTTCGATCTCTTTGTCCAGCCCCGGCCACCAGACATACCCTCTGTATGCCATTCAGTCAAGGAGAGCCAGCATGTCAGGTTAGGAGACCCAGATTCAAATCCCTGTACTTTCATGGAAGCTGCTGGAGTACCTTGGGCCATTCACTCTCTCAGGTTAAGCTTCCTCACAAGGCTGTTGTTAGGGTAACTTGAAGGAAGGCAGAATGACGTCGTAGCCCGCTTTGGTGTCCCTGTTGGGGAGAAAGGTGGAGTACAAATAAAATTAAAAAATAATCCTCCTAGTGCTTCATGGGAATCAACCACAGCCTTTGTTATCATGATGAAGTCATCCCCCTGGATGCCGCAGCCGTGCTCTTGACTTTTCCCCCTCTATAATGATCCACACACTCTTCTTTCCTTCCTTTTTCCCTTTGCAGGAGGGGGACTCACTTGTCTTTCCTTCCCTTTTCCCTTTGCAGGAGGGGGACTCACTTGGGACCATGGAGAAGCTCTGCCGGCAGCTGACCTACCACCTGAGCCCTCACTCCCAATGGCGGCGCCAGGGCATCGTGAAGAGGAAGCCGCAGGCCTGGTGAGTGACCCTGAGGAAAGTAAGACACTGGTGGCCTTCTGTATTCTGGGAGACATTTTGGAGGCACAGAGAGGGAGACTGAACAGCCAGAACTTGGCGGTGCAGAGATGTTACGTCTGTAGAGGGGAAGCCTCCCATAGCACTTAGGGGGTTGAGGACAGAGAGGAAACTGCAAAAGAGGCTCCGTCTCCGTATTTAAAACTGTTTTAAAAATTTCCACAGTCTGCCCCTGAGGTATCTTCAGTAAAGATTTGGCAGCCACGTCTTGAATTTCGAAACAGGATAAAACCTGAGGAAAATGTTGAGACAGAAATTCTACGGTGAATCTGAATTAATGTGTAATTAGGTTTATTTGATTTGCAGCGACATGACTATGAGACGTGTTGAACAGGCGGCTATCCTGCCTCCTCATTTGATTTTCCTCTCATAGGTCCATTTTTCTTCTTTTTCCTTTCTCTGTGTTTTTCTCTCCCCCCCACCCCGCCTTTATTTCTGGTTGTTCGTTTAACATGTATTTATTAGCAAACTGAGTATACTGGAGAAATGGATCGTATGCTATGCTGTCTGTTTTCTGTGCAGCTTTTATATTTTGATAAGGACAGTCTTTTAAAAAAAATGTCACAAGCTGCTTTGGAGGCCCTAGATAAAGCTGAAAGGCAGCATACAAATTAATGGAAAAAGAGTTGTGGGCAGGGCAGACCCTGGTGTACCATCTCGACAGCAGGGAGAAGAAACACCCCTGGTCCCTGTGAAGGAGCGGAAATGCACTGTTACATTCCCAACATACACACACAGTCCTACAGAGGAGGGATGCTAGGAACCAAACGAGCTATAAAAACACAGTGGCGTTATTGTTTATTCACCATCCTCTGTTAAATAGGATATATAATAAATTGTGTTGCCATCACTTCTCCTTCAGTGGGGGGGAAGTCATCACATCTCAGCCGACTTATGGTGACCTCAGGACCTGAGGTTTTCAAGGCAAGAGACAAGCAGAGTTGGTTTGCCATCGCCTGCCTCTACCTAGCAACCCCAGTCTTCCTCAGTGGTCTCCAATCCAAGTACTAACCATGGCCAACTCTGCTTAGCTTCTAAAGGTAAAGGTTTCCTTGCTCGAAAGCCAGTCGAGTCCGACTCTAGGGTTGCGGTGCTCATCTCCGTTTCAAAGCCGAAGAGCCAGCGCTGTCCGAAGACGTTTCCGTGGTCATGTGGCCGCCATGACTAAACACCAAGGCGCACGGAACGCTGTTACCTTCCCACCGAAGTGGTACCTATTTATCTACTTGCAATTTCTTGCTTTCGAACTGCTAGGTTGTCAGAAGCTGGAGCTAGAGACGGGAGCTCACTCCGTCATGCGGCAACTCGGGTCTCGAACTGCTGAACTACCGACCTTCCACAGCCTGCAGTTCAGCGTCTTAACCACTTGAGCCACCGCAGCTTCTAAGCTCTGATTAAATTGGCCTAGGCTTGGGTCGGGTATACTTACTTAAAAGTAAGAATTGCTTGATAGGATCTTGCTCTTCAGCTGTGTCGTTTTCAAACAAGCTGCAAGATAGGAATAAATCATTAAAAAACTTGAAGAAATTTATCCTGGCACAAGAAGGATTGTCAAAAAACTGTCTGGTTTAAAGTGTGGGAGGGGAGAGGTGCGACGGGAAGTGCACTTTACCATGGTAGCTGATATAATATAAACTCTGGTGTGTAGAATGAACTGTTTGTGTTGTGTTGTGTTGTGATCTCCTACACAGGCGGTACGTGTTGCTTGTCGAAAAGGTCAGAATGGAAAACAGATGAGTAACTCCGACTTAGAGGAACTTGGGGATCAGGGAAGGAAGCCCGAGGGATTTGGGTCCGTGGGATGCTGTTAATGATCTGTTCCAGAAACAAAAGTTGTGGTCACGCCGTTTTATTAGGACCAATTAAAAAAACATCACGAAACAGCACGCAAGCGTTTGAGTCCTCTAGAACTCTTCACCAAGCTGGCGGGGTTCAGTACAAGAAAGTAAATTTGCATTGGAATTAAGGGATGAATACGGAACTTCCTCCTTTAGTTTGCTTTCACTGGTTGCAGAGAGGGCCAGGCAGCATAGGGCCCTGTTCCCAAAAAGAAATGGAACCACTGCAAGCGTAGCTGGAGAAGCCAGTGTACCATTCCACTCTGCTTAGAGCAGCTTTTCTGCTCCTCCTGAGTTCCTGTGGGAGTCATTCTGGGAATACAGCCTCATTGCACAGTTGCATTGCCCCATGCCACTGCGTGAGGAGATGCAACAGGTTGCCGCTTTGAGGAGTTCCTTTGACAGGTGGCCTAATGGTAACAACCCTGATCCAGATAGCCCAAGCTAGCCTGATCTCATCAGATCTCAGGAGCTAAGCAGGGTTGGTCCTGGTCAGTGTTTGGAAGGGAGACCACCAAGGAATACCGGGGTTGTTACACGGCAGGTAATGGCAAACCACCTCTGAAGTCTCTTGCCTTGAAAATCCCATGGGGTTGCCAGGTAGCCCCTTTCTGGGTAAAGTCTATACAGGTGCCTGGTTTTATATGACCACATGCCTGTCTGCCACTTCCA
>NW_015164668.1:625175-625293 GCF_001447785.1 Gekko japonicus
TAATTTAATAAATGACAAAGGAGTGTGGCAGAGCTTCGGCCATCTTTGAACCAGCAAAGCCAGAGGTTCGTGGAAGGTCAGGAATTTTTTCCCAAGCTAAAGGAGGAAATGGCCACCG
>NW_015164668.1:625583-651529 GCF_001447785.1 Gekko japonicus
TTACCAGTCCTGTTTTTAATTAGCAGCTTCTTCTGTGTGTGTTTCCTGAATCCTAACAAGCTTTATTCAATTATTTCCTTTCAGAGATGTAGTTAGTAGCTATAGGCCTTGAGGACTTTTTCTGGACTAAGCCCCAGTCCAAAAACAAATCTGCGTTTCTTCTCTCCACTGTGACAGCTTTGCTCTTCTCACCTCAGCTGCCCTGCAAGTGAGTTAGGCCAACAGCACCTACACCTGAGCGTTCTCTGTTGCGGCCCCCACCAGGCACAACAGCCTGACTGATGAGGTCAGGAGGGCTCCCACACTACTGCCAATGCCACAGAATGCCAAAACAGAGGCATTCAGGAGGGC
Organism: Gekko japonicus; assembly: GCF_001447785.1. Taxonomy (NCBI): domain Eukaryota; kingdom Metazoa; phylum Chordata; class Lepidosauria; order Squamata; family Gekkonidae; genus Gekko; species Gekko japonicus. The sequence continues at coordinate 625,935 of NW_015164668.1, forward strand.
ATTTTTCATACAGGGTTGCCATTTTAATGGACTGGTTTGCCAGTTGTACGGCTGTGGATAGGAAAGCACTCCAGAGAGTTATCATCACAGCCCAGAAGATCATTGGCTGCCCCCTCCCATTCCTGGAGGAATTGTACAGTTCTCGATGTTTGAAAAAAGCAAAGAACATTCTGCAGGATTTGTCACACCCTGGACATTCCCTGTTTGAACTGCTGCCTTCGGGCAGAAGATATAGGACAATTAAAACAAGGACAAACAGATTAAAAATAGTTTTTATTCGAGAGCTATTACTGCCTTAAATGCTGTATGAAATTGGAATTTGGGTGACATTAGTGGTTTTAAGTTGCTATGTGAACCTTAAGGGAGTTATGAGATAGTTGTGAATGGTTGTGTGAGTGTATATGAATATTGTTGTAGATCGCCAAAATGATTGCATCTTAATTTCGTTGTACTATGTACAATGACAATAAAGTATATTACCATTACTTGGGTAGTCGCATTCCCTGAGGGCCTAACTGTACATTATGTTTTCCTCACATCCTCCCCAGGTCCACAGTGTAGGATTGCCTACCTCCAGGTAGGTCCCGGAGATGTCCTGCAATTACAAGTGATCTCTGGATGACAGAGATGAGTTCCCATGGAGAAAATGGCGGCTTTGGAAGGTGGACTCTATGGAATTCTACCCCCATGAATAATGAGTTCCCTCTCCTTCCCAAACCCTACTGTCCCCAGGCTCCACCTCCAAAATCTCCATGAATTTCCCAGTCCGGAGCTGGCAACCCCAGGTCCTCTGCAAAGACATGCCTTGCTGGGAAGTCGGTTGCTAGGCTCATGTGGGATCGGAACTGCAGCATGAAAGGAGAGTGGGTTTCAGTCTCCCACTCTGTGCCATTTTCCTGATCTGAAATGGCCCCAATGAGTTGCTTTTTTTTTCCATTAGAGAAACTTGCATGTACTGATAGATATACGTAGTTTCCCCCCAACAGGGCAACTGGTGGCTTCCTGGGGCCTTCCGGGTTGGGAAACGCCATGCCACAGGAGGGAGAGGGTGAAGTGTCCTCTCCTGATCGGAATTGGGTCTGTGTGCGTCGAGGAGTTGAATTCCCAGCACAAAACGTACAAGGCATGTCTGAGCAACAAAAAGTCCTAGGGGCAGACCAGGAGAAGGCACAAGGATACTGTAATGTAAGCCATGGCCAAAACTTATTTCACAGGGTTGTTACAAAGAGAAAATAATAGATGCTGCCCTGAGCTCCTTGGAGGAAGGGTGATTAAAAAATAAAAGATATGGACAGAGAATACCTCGGAAAGCTACAGCTTTTTAAAATGGAGGCAGTATGGGGGGAGGGATCCCAGCTTTCCATCTCAGGATTTTATGGAAATGGCAACGGCAAAGAAAAGAGTGATGGGAATTTAAGGATTGGGACACCTTCCCTGGGAGGAAAAACAAAATTGTTTGGGACTTCTTAACGTAGAAACAAACTGACCAGGACATGGTAGAGGTTTAAAAATTACACCTGACATGGAGAGAGAACTTTTTCTCCCATTGCCGTAATACTAACATTTGGAGGTAGCCAATGAAACTGGTCAGCAGTAGATTCAGGACAGACTGTGTATACCATGAAGATTATGTAGGGTAATCTATAGCAAACCTGTCGTGGGGGGAAGAAACTGCAAAAGGTCTGTTGTTGCATGTGCTCTGTCACATATATATCTGCAGTCTAGTTTGCAGGCTCTTACGTCTCTAAAATCCATGAATAGGCAAAATAGTACAATTTCATTTGCCAAGTTATGAATAATGTATTTCAATTAGTTGCTGTAGATTTTCCTGGTTGTGTGGCCGTGGTCTTGGCACTGTAGAACCTGACGTTTCACCAGTAACTGTGACTGGCATCCTCAGAGGTATAAATACAGAAAGATGGAGTACTCTCTGTGTCAAGGTGACACCTGTGTCAAGGTGACACCTGTGTCAAGGTGACACAGAAAGATGGAGTACTCTCTGTGTCAAGGTGACACAGAAAGATGGAGTACTCTCTGTGTCAAGGTGACACCTCTGAGGATGCCAGTCACAGTTACTGGCGAAACGTCAGGTTCTACAGTGCCAAGACCACGGCCACACAACCCGGAAAATCTACAGCAACTAATGAACTCCGGCTGTGAAAGCCTTTGACAATGTATTTTAAGTTTTTAAATAAAAATAACTGTAGCTTTCATAGGAAGGTAGAATATTCTTGATACTTCAGTCCTGAGAAAGAAAAAAACCCTGGTTTTCCCCATGGCTTCAAAACTTCTCTCTCCCCCACAACTAAACTGGCTTATGAACAAGAGTCCAGCAGCACCTTAAAGACTAACAAAATTTGTGGCAGGAGATGAGATTTCGTGAGTCACTGCTACACTCTTCAATATGAGCTTTCGTGAATCACTGCTCACTTCTTCAGATATCTTGACGATATTCTTCAGGTATCTGAAGAAGTGAGCAGTGACTCACGAAAGCTCATCCCCTACCACAAATTTTGTTTGCCTTTAAGGTGCTACTGGATTCTTGCTCTTTTCTGCTGCTACAGACAGACTAACACAGCTACCCATCTTGATCTGACTTATGGAATTCATTACCACAAGATGTAATGATAGCCACTAGCTTAGATATTTTTAAAAGGGAACTGGCATAGGTCCATTAATGAATTAGCTATGATGGCGGCATTGAGCCTCCCACATTCAGGGGCAGTATATCTGAATTCCACTTGATGCAGAGAACAACAGCTGGAGGATTATTGCCCTGTGTGTGCGTTTTTCAAAGTGGCTCTGACCCAGCAAGCTATGGAGATATGTTCCTAAGCAATCCTTCGTGTATTTGCGGTAAATGGAAGTTTGTGCTTACTTTTGAGAAAAAAATAGACTTGAACTTGAAAATACAGAAGACCATTAGTGATTTTTCTCAGGCCTCTGTGGGGTTGCAGTTTAAAATCCTTGTGTGCTGGATGTTCTTGGTGATCTCAAAGGTTGGATTCTCCTCTGTCACTCATAAAAAAGCACCACAGTTTCAACACAGATAGTATAATGGAGTGATTGCAGAAGGAATTACGTCCTGCAAATGTTGCGATGGTTTGTGCTAATTTTCCTTGGTTCACCGACGCATCTCATGAAGAATTAAAGACTTAACAAACACACACCAGGCTCGTTAGCAATTATTAGCAAATAATCTTCTAATTCTGACTACGAAATGAAAGCAACTCCCACCCACCCCAAGAGCATAGCGATGTGATCGTTGCTCCCAGAGATGCGCCGGAGAAATCCATTTGTTCCCGCAATGAGCAAACATAATCTGCTGTTCTTTTCTTTGCCTCGGCGGCTGTGATAGCTGTTCCCATGAGAGGGGAGGATAGCAAGGCCTTCTATTTAAGAGCTGGGGGGGCTCTCAGAGCTATGGTATTCTCACAGTCGATCACCTTTCCTGCGGCAACCTTGGATGTGTGGCATGTGGGCCTCATAACAGGGCAGTGGTGCCTGTCTGATCTGGTTATGGCCCTGCCCAGTTTGTGTGAAAGAAGCATCCCCTAGCGCACCAGTGAATCTGGAATTGTACTAGCGGCGTGCCCTCTCCTTCCGGTTCGTTCTTGCCATTGGAGAACTTTCTTTTGGGCTGCAGGACATGTAGATAAATGAATGCTTGTGTATGTGTGGAGAGAAGCAGAGCAATGCATATGAGCAAGCTAATTTTGGAGGTGCATAAAATTCAGGAAACAGAGGTGCCCTGCTGATGATGGATCTCTTTCCGTTTTGTAAACACCCCCGTCACTCCCACGCTGAAGAGCCTCTGTGCCGGCCTCCGAGGGTCAAAATGGCTGGGCTTTTGCAGCCGGTGTGTTTTTCTCAATTGCTTGCTCCTCACGTCCTCTTGACTCTGCATGAACGTGTGCTTGTTACTTTAATATGCCTTCAGATGTCACGGGCTCTCCATCCTTCTCAAAGCCGAGGCTTCCTTCTGACAGCTCTTGCTGCACGGAAGGGGAGAGGAACAAACGAGAAATGCAGTGCACGTTGCCGGGGTGTGTGGGAGCTGCGAAAAGCAAGCTGGCTGGGTGGGGACGAGAGTTTCTCCCCTCTGTCGCTTTCGGGAGACGGTGTCGAGTGTTGCCGTCTGTGCATCCCAAGACAAGAACCAGCAATCTCTTCCCCTTCCCTCCCTCCACCCTGAGTAGCTTTAGCCCTCCTTGTCACTGTTCAGATGAATTTGAGACTACTTTCTGCACGAATGTTGGACGTCGGAATTGAGAACGCTTTGAAGCTTCTCTTGAGGGGGAAATCCGGCCACTCTTGAGGGACACAGGCAAGCGGATCGGACGCTGCCTGCCTTGGCATTTGTTTAAATGAAGGTTCCCATCTCGTCTGTCTTCTCCCCCATTCCTCTCTCTCTGTCCCAAGACTCCTGGAGGCACCAGGAGAGTTTTCTGAGGGGAAAATCCGGCCAGTCTTGGGGGACACAGGCAAGCAGACCAGACGCTGCCTGCCTTGGCATTTGTTTAAATGAATGTTCCCATCTCGTCTGTCTTCTCCCCCATTCCTCTCTCTCTGTGTCTGAGTCTCCTGGGGGCACCAGGAGATTTTTCTGAACTGAATGATGTGTAGTCATTACCCAGTGACGGGGCATTGGGGTGCTCAGCTTAGAAAGAAAGAGGTCACACAGATCCTCCGTGTAGCTTTCTCCAAGGTCCTCTTCTCCCAGCCTAACATCTTTCTGCCCGAAATCTGGGGGTGCGTGTATGGTGTCATGGGTATTTGCAAAGTCAGGCAGCGGCATTTCCTCTGGAGCTAAGAACCTGAGGGAGTGGGGGGAACCGGAGAGGAAAACCTGCCCTTACTCTGCTGCAGGCGCATTCTAATCTCTCCCGCTGTCAGTCCAGGGATTTAAAATGCCAAGAGAGGAAAACGTCTGGGAGTCTGGCCGCCTGATCCTATTTATTTAAGATGCTTATGCCCCGTGCTTAGCGTGTCGCTCTGAAGGCAGAGCCTTCCCAAGAACCCTTCTGTGTGCGTGCAGGGTTTAGATAAGGAAGCTGGGAATATTGTGTAGATCTTTCCAACTGGCATAGCCCACAGTTAACCGCCCAGTTGGAGACAACGCCTGAGAGCATCCTTCAAGCCAGCTGGCCAGTTTGAGCATTGCTTGGAAGGTACAAAGCTGGGGAAATGCTATTTTCTTGGATAAGTTGGCATCGGCACAGGCAAGCGGTGGAGAAGGACTAGAGGAATTAGGGGGCTAGTGAAAGGGCAGCTAAGCGTATAATTTCTTTACATTTCCTGGCTTGCCCTGAACACACACCCTGGAAACCAAAAACCCGTGAAAATTCTATTTTGTGTGTGTGTGTGTTTGTTTAGCATATTTTTATCTCTAAGAAGCTCTGGGCGGCATACTCGGATCTCTCCTCCTCATTTTATCCTCATAACAGCCCTGTGAGGTAGATGAGGCTGAGAGAGAGTGAATGGCCCAAGGCTACCTAGGACATTTCATGACAAGAGGGGGTTAGTCCGATATTCTGCTCCACCACACTGGCTCTATTGCAGCTATGCTGCAAGTGTTGGTGGAAGGTGCCGTCAAGACACAGCCAACTTATGGTGACCCCTCATGGGGTTTTCAAGGCAAGGGATGAACAGAGGTGGTTTGTAGTCGCCTGCCTTTGTGCAGCAATCCTGGATTTTCTTGGTGGTCTCCCATCCAAATGCTAACCAGGGCCAACCCTGCTTAGCATCAGAGATCTGGGGAGATAGGTTAGTCTGGTCCATCAGGCCATGAACATGTTGACATAATGGTACCTTCTTGCAATTTTAATTTCCAAATGTGGAGGCGCTGTGGCATTTCTCCAGTCAGTTTCCCAGAAATGCTAACTAGGGCCAACCTTGCTTAGCATCGGAGATCTGGGGAGATAGGTTAATCAGGCCATGAACATGTTGACATAATTGTACCTTCTTGCAATTTTAATTTCTAAAGGTGGAGGCGCTGTGGCGTTTCTCCAGTCAGTTTCCCAAATTTCTGCTTCCTTCCACCCTCTTCTGAGTCAGATTATCTCTTGCCCCTCTTGAGGAAGGAATTCCTGAGGATGTGGAGGTGCTAGAAAGAGGAGACAGGAACGGAAGGTCTCAGTGCTGGTTGTGCTAACAGAAGCAGGAAAAGTCCATCTCCTTTTGACTTGCTTTGGTCACACTCACATAAGGGAGCATAGTAGAGTCTTAGTAGGGCGGGCCATGGCTCAGTGGTGGAGCATCTCCTCGGCATGCAAAAGGTGCCTGGTTCAATCCCCAACATCTGCAGTTAAAAGGATCAGGGAGCAGGTGATGTTAAAGACGTCAGCCTGAGACCCTGGGGAGTTCAATCCCCAACATCTGCAGTTAAAAGGATCAGGGAGCAGGTGATGTTAAAGACCTCAGCCTGAGACCCTGGAGAGCCGCTGCCCGCCTGACCTCGATGGACCAAGGGTCTGATTCAGGACAAGGTAGCTTCACGTTTGTTCATGTGTTAGTGCTGTTTGGAGTTAGATTATTTTTCTCACTGCTGCACGGGCTGGCTCTGTCAACCAAATAAAGCAAAGATGTATTATGCTGTATTATGCTGGAGTGTCATTTTTGGATAGCCCTCCTGGCAGATCTGTTGCTGAAAGGGTGTGACTCACGGCAGACAAATGGTTGGCGCAAAGCATCGCATTCTGCTGGGATAATGCTCTCTTCTGGCTGCTGGCTGCAAATAAGCCAGCTAGGAGTGATAAATGGAGGGAGGAAAGATTTGTTTTGTTGTTTGTCTCTAGTAGCACAGATGGGCACTGGAGAGCCAGGGCTTTAAAAAAAAAAATGGGCCCCCCCCCCCCCCTTGCTGTTGACTTCAGATTTTGCATCCTCAGACTGCAGCTTGGGAAAATTATCCCACATTTGTTAGTTAGCCCAAGGTGTCTTATGTATAAGATCACAGGACCCACACCACACCTGAAAACCACCACATCTGAAATATATAACCATGAAACAAACCAACAGCTTTGATTGGACCAGGACTTGGGAGACCCCAGTTCAAATCCCCACTCTGCTGTGGAAGCTCTGTTGGGTGACCTAGAGCTGGTCACAAACTCTCGGCCTAACCTACCTTACGGGGTTGTTGTGAGGGTAAAACAGAGGAGCGGAGAGGATGGTAAGCTGCTGTGGGTCCCCACTGGGGAGAAAGATGGAGTATAAACGAAGTAAATAAATAAAGCAATAACAAAAAGCATGCTTAAAGTTCACAGGACAGGTTACACATCAAGGCACGTCTCTATCATAGAAGAGCCCCCCGTAAAAAGGCTGTTTCCAACACCCTGCAGAAGGCTGGCAGCTTCAGGACTGCTTGTGGGAGCAGAGTGGGGAGAACACTTGGAAACACTGGGCAGGAATGGTTACGGTGTGCACGGATGGTGCCTGGGTTCATATAACCCCCACGGATGAGTACAGTGGTGTCCCGTCAACAGGCAGTTCCCCCTCCCTTACATTTGGTATATGAATTTTGTAATTTATTGGGTTGAATAAAGATATTATTTTTTAAAAATTCCCAAACAGCAAATTGCTGCACAGAGCCGAACACTGGCCAGAAGTATCAGGCAGGATTTATGGAGAAGGGAGTATTAAAAGCCTCCTCCTCCCCGCATTGCATTTACTATCAGACAAAACATTTGAGACAGCTATAGTTAGATTTCCAGACCAGGACTGGGGAGCCCTGTGTAGAGATTCCCACTCAGCTATAACTTTCTCTGGTGACCTGGGGCCAGGCACTCTTTTTCTCAGCTTAACCTTGCCTTGCAGGGCTGTTGTGAAGATAGTCGGGGAGAACCACATCGTCCACTATGAGCTTCTTGGGGGGGGAAGGAGCAGGACAGAAATGTGAGACAATGAAAGGCAGTGGGGTAGTCCTGTGCAATGCCATGATTTAATTTACGTTGTTGTTCTCGCTGTTAGTTTGTTTCCCAGGTCATACTTGTGGTACTTGAGGTCAGCCCAGATATCTGAAATCAGACCTTGTGCTAACAGGGGAGAGCTCTCTTTCTCCTTTGGACAGACAGGAGAGCTGGTGGCATCAACAGGGCCGTTGGGGAAACTGAAGCTATTTCACTGAGACCTCTCTCTCGCTCTCTTGCAGCTTGAAAGCGATCCTGGTGGGGAATCCGCGGGACAACACAGTGGACCTGTCCGGCATCCCTCTGACGATGAAGGAACTGGACCGGATTGTCTCCTACTTGCAGAACAGCGCGGAGCTCATAGAGAACGTGGAGCTCTGCTTCACCGAGCTGACGGATGAGGTGTTCCTCCAGCTCTTGCCGGTGCTCAGTGGCCTGCCACACCTCATGACTCTCTCCCTCAACGGCAACCGGCTTACCAAGGCCATCCTCCGGGACCTGACGGAAGCCCTGAAGGACCCCAAGAACTTCCCCAGCATGACTTGGATTGACCTGGGAAATAACGTGGACATTTTCTCCCTGCCACAGCCTTTCCTGGTCAGCCTTAAGAAACGGTCCCCCAAGCAAGGCAACCTGCCGACCATTCTCGAGTTTGGCGAGGGCCAGGTGAGTGACCTGGAAAGCCAAGAGACCCCAGTGGAGAGCCAAGAGTATCCATGCTCGGAGGACGAGGACAGAAACGATCGTGTGGACGATGCAATGCTCAGACAGGTACGGACATGTGAGGTGATTGAAGTTCGGCTGCTGCCGAGTGACTCCCCAGCTCCAGGGGAGGCCATTCCTGTAACGATTCAGACATGAAGTGCCGCCACCTCTCGTTGGACCAAGATGCTCCAAATAGATACCTCAACAGCAAAAAGTTCTTAGCCAGACTCTTGTGAGGCTACAGTTGTAACAAGGAATGCCAACCCCAGTTTAGTTTTAGAGGACCAAAAAGTAGGGACCAAATTGCAAACCCTGCTTGTACTCTTCGAATTCCGAGTGGGGCAAGCTACGCTTTTGATTGGTTAAGACCCAAAGTCTTGTCACTGAGGCAGATGCGACCGTTGTCCAAAGTCTTGTCACTGAGGCAGATGCGATCAATGTACAGATGACCGTTGCCTCACTGGTCCTAAAAAATGAGAGACGAAAAACCTGAAGAGACGCTTTTTAAGTCCCCTGTGGTTTCACCGGGAGAGGGAATCCGTGGGATTTTAAAAGGTTAACCTTTGGCAGGAGTGCACCTCTTCTGTTCAAAGGATAGCTTTTGCACGATCCCTGTTAGGCTCTGTGGGAATAAAGGTGAACAGCCCGATAGCTTATGGGTGACAGTGCCAGATGTCCGTTGCAGGTCTTCTCTGTGCAACGGCGGCAGTTCCTTCGTGCCATCTCGTGATCAACCCTGTCTAGCTGCTGCTTTCCATTCCTTGGATTTCCCACCACTGTGACAAGAGAGGAGAGGCTGCGGAGAGGAGTGTATATCCCAAACTCAGCTCTGGGGTCTCAATTCTCACTAGCCTTAGAGGTACCTCCTTCCTTTCGAGTGCGGAAGGGAACTGCTGCCTTCCCAGGTCTTGTGGTATTCCAATCCCCTGTGGAATAAACGTTGGATTCTCTTGGAGGTCATTCGCCTGTATCGGTTCTCCGTGTGCATTCAGTGTTGTAGTTTTTGTAACCAAAAGTGCTTTCCTTCTCCCCCCCTCTCCAGAATCTTTGAAAAGAGCTGCTTTTTCTAAAGGAAGCAAGACCACTGATTTTTTTTCCCAAATAGGGACAAGCCTCTGTCCCACCAAAGTGCCAGATGTAAATGGGAGCCTAGTGGCAGATCGTTCTTTCAATAGCAAAAGGACCAAAGAGGTTTCCTGGCTCCTTCCGTTTTCAAAACCGACATCCATTTGCAACGTGCTGGAGTGCTTGCTGCCTTGTACAAGCCCCCCTTCCCCATTCCAAGGCACAAACGCAACCCACGTCTTTGGTCTGCCGGTGTTGCCGTCTGCAGTGTCTGCGCACGTCCTTTTCCAAGGGCCATTCCTGCCTTCGGTAGGAATTGGCAGCTCCAAATTCTGTCTTGATTTGCATGTAGCTGAAACTGTTGTTGTTTTTTTTAGTAAGCTTTATCAAACAGGTTATAACAATAAAACCTCTTATTTGAAATAACAAATGGCTTCTCTGCAATCCATTTTGAAGAATGGTGTCAAGAGGAGGAGGAGACTTTGGTTTGTTTCAATGACTGGTAGATGCAGCCTGGAAGGGTGCTTGCAATGACTAGAGAGAAAAGAGGCTATGCTATAAGATACCTGGCCAACCAGTTGACACAGGGGCCAAATACACCCACAGGCTGCCCCTAGGATATGTGGGACAACACGGGAGCTGGTGCAGCTTTAGTGGCTAGACTAGTATTGGACTAAGAATGGGGAGACCCAGGTTGAAATCCCCAGTCCCGTGGAAGCTCACTTGTATGACCCTGAATCAGTCATTCTCTCTTGGTCTACCCTACCTCACAGGACATTTGTGAGGACAGGACTGGAGAACTGTGTAGATGGCCCTTTCTTGGATGAAGAGCAGGATAACAATGCACTATATGAACAGATATGCTTATATGTCCCTTTTATGCTGCTGGGTAGATTGCCGCAGCTTGAATTCCCCATGGCTCATTGGCAGGGCACACTGTCCTATATGGAAGCCTGGGTTCAAAGGCTCTTAGCAGCCCGGCTCACAAAGACCTCTCATTGCCACCAAAACCTTGGGAGAGGTGTTGCCATTCACATTGCGCTAGGTGACTCACGATGCTGGTTCTCTGTGTTCAGATACGTTCTGGTCTTTTGAGAATTTGCCATGAGCCGCCCTTGTGTTTTTGGACTCTGCTCTCCATGGGGCTAGAAATGTGTCCTGAAAATGCGACTATTCCTAGAACGCTGCTCCCGATACTGAATCCTATGATCACAGATGTGCAGACTCCCCTATGAAAATAGCCCTAACAAACTGGGGCAGCAATAAATCAAAGAGTGGCGACACCACAGTGATCTTTTGAAAAACAGAAGCACTTCTTCACCTTCTCTGTGGAGGCACCTGTGGTCTGCTTCATCTTCGTTTTGTGGCCATTTGTACCCGAATGAGCAGCCCACTTGCTTCGGGAAGCGGAGCAGAAGGCGAGGGAGAGAGAGAATCTTGTAGGCTCTGCCGTTTGCCTGAGAAGTGCACGGTGCTAATTACTCCCTCGTCTGTTGGCGGAGCCTGAGAAGGATGAGCGTGTGATGGCTACATCTGCCCTTCCTGCAGGCAGAGGAGGAAGGCAACAATGGAAGGGTCTTTGGTTGCAGGGCACTGTTCCCTCCTTATGCCCCTGTGAACTCGCTGCACCAGAGGGGAGAGATCTGGCTCAGCCAGCCCTAGCCCTGTACCGGCTGCTTTGTACTCTTTTGCACAAAACTTTTTGCTGCCCTGCCTGCAGGCGAGCGCTGGCTGCCCAGGCCATGAGAGAACACAGAACTCAGAGGCTTGAAAAAAAATGGCACAGATGGCTGATTACACAGGATGGGCCAGGCAACTCATGAGAGGCCTAATTACAATGATGCACAGCTAGATGTGTCCGGAGAAATCTACAATTAGGGTCCCACGTGGTTTTTCAGAGGCTAACGTATTGAGAAGAGAGGGAGGGGGTTCAGTGAGGACGGTGGTACTGGGAGAAGGGTTTGTTCGGGAGGGACGGTACATTCCCCCCCCCCGTACCAAAATAGCCCCCTCAGAGCTCTTCTTTGCTCTGTGGGGAAACTTTGGAAGTTGAACCGCTGTCATGCAGGGAAACATCAGCCTCATGTCGACTGCATAGAGGGAGACGTACTGGTGAACGGTGGAAGCTGACATGCAGGTAAGGTAGAAAAGAGCAGAGGTCCAGTGGCACCTTAAAGACTAACAAAATCTGTGGTAGGGTGTGAGCGTTCATGATTCACTGTTCGCTTCTTCAGATACATACAGCTAGAATGCAGGTAAGGATTCAGTTATCCAAGCTGACTCTATCCCATCGAAAAGCCCACCCATTTTCTGGGCTCTGCAGAGGACGATGGTGCAGGCCCTGGGGAAGTGGTGTACAGAAACTGGCGTACCACTGCTGCTCATTCTGCCCTCTCGGGACCTATCTGCAACCACAGTTTAGGTCTACCGTCCCTCAAAATTCTCCAGTCCTTTCAGGAGCCTAGTCCTACCAATGCTTGTTCTGCAGCTGGGGCCCCTGGACACAGCGTGGAAATAGCCCGCTTGGTCTGTTTAAACACACCAAGGCTGCATCTTTGAACCACCTGCTTCTGCCCAGTGCAATCCAGGAGACTCACGTCTAGAAGTGTTTGATGGCTTTCTTTAACCATTACAGTGCTAGCACAGGAACCAGTGCCTCCGACAGAACTAGCAGCCATTGACATTAGGAAGATCTCTTTCTAAGGCTGTGTGTCTGGCACACTGCTCATGCATACCTACAGGTGGAAGTAAAAGTCTTGCCTTCTTCCCAATTTTAAAAGCTTTTGGGAAAAGGCCCGGCAATTTTCATAAACGTGAGATGGAAGTGTGCTGCACATGATGGAACCTAGCCATACAATAGGCACAGAGAGTCAAGATTTGTAGTGCAAACAGTAAAGGTAAAGGTTCCCTTGCTCGAAAGCCAGTCGAATCCAACTCTAGGGTTGCGGTGCTCATCTCCGTTTCAAAGCCGAAGAGCCAGCGCTGTCCGAAGACGTTTCCGTGGTCATGTGGCCGGCATGACTAAACACCAAGGTGCACGGAACGCTGTTACCTTCCCACTGAAGTGGTACCTATTTATCTACTTGCAGTTTCTCGCTTTCGAACTGCTAGATTGTCAGGAGCTGGAACTAGAGACGGGAGCTCACTCCATCATGCGGCACACTCGGGTCTCGAACTGCTGAACTACCGACCTTCCACAGCCTGCAGTCCAGCGTCTTAACCACTTGAGCCACCGCAGCCCCAGTGCAAACAGTAGCCTATCCCAAAATAGCAAAATAGGAGTTCTGGGGCGCAAGAATTGTATTTGGCAGCAGACACATGAGAACAATAAGAGGCCAGATCCTGCTGTAATGTTTATAGTGCCTATACTGGGATGGGTGAAAAAGGACAAGTTAAAAGATGCAGCCAAGGGCCCCGGATTATGAGTGGGCCTTTAAATATATGTTCTTTTTTAATCGAATGATCAGTTTTTGGGGACGCTGCTAAGCTTGACCTTGCATAGGGCTTCATCTTGTCTTAATCCCTCCCTGTCCACCAAGTGGGTCTGGACGGCCCAGAGACCCTCTTGTCACAGAAACAAAAACTAAGAACCTTGTACTCTTTACAAAATAAAATGACTACATAAGGTAATTCCCCCCTGTGTTACTCTACCATGGTGCCAGCACAGTAGATCTTCCTTCTTTCTTTTGGGGTGTAAGATCATCAGCATACCAGATTTCATATCAAAATCAGACTCTGCGACTTTCCCAGCCTGGGAGGAATGATTTACATATTCTCTCCTGCCGAGACTCAGCATTTTGTAGGGCTCCGGGAAGTGAAACAGAAAACGCAAAGGAGTTGTTAATATGCAAGAAATTCTGTGGCTGCAGGATTTTACATAATTGAGCTTCTCCTCCAGGCAGAGGGATCTGTCTGCCAGTGTTCTAAGAGCTCATGTCAAGATTTCAGATGCAACAATCTGATCTCCCAAGTACTTGGAATGAAACAAGATGGGTTGACCTTGACTGTAAAAAAAAAAGCTTCAAAAAATCAATCAGACAGAGCAGCAAGGAGACCTAACAAGCTAACTGAGCAGGCAGTTAAGATTTTATCTAAGGAAGAAAAAGTAGAAGCACTGATTTAAACCCCCCCCCCAAGAAATCTTGATTTTGGAAAGAACCTCTGGTCAAACATGCTGCTAGAGTGTAAGGACATGGCCTTTTCGGGAAAGCAGTCCACAAACAAAAAGGTCTTGGTGATTAAAGTAGCTTTCGAAGCCATGGAAAAACATTTTCTGGTGTTAAGAATGCCACAGATTATACAAGAATGCAAAGTAGTAATACCACTCTGGACACTGCGTCCTTGGCCGCTGGGTTTCAGCAGATGAAGCTTACGGGCTAGTAACGTCCCTTGCCATCAGAAAAGTTAACTGCTGAGGGTAGTCCATGCTAATTCTTCAACAACAAAAAAAGTTAGCCGGGTGAGCCCTAGTTGTCGCCAAACATTTGGATTCAGTTAATCCCATTGGCCAAATTCCCTTCTATGTGAATATTGCCATAATAGGCAGCAACAATCTAGTTAATTAACTAGTCCATCATCTTAATTGGAATAGCAGCTAAACTCTAAGCAAAATATTTATTCTGCAGATTGCAGTCTTGGGTGCAACGGGAGGCAGAACCGGGCATCTGTGTTCTGGAGAGCTAATGGTGGAAAACAAACCTTCCTTGCTCTTTCTTAAACTGATTCTAGGATTAAAAAATTACTGTAAGAGAAGACATAAGACACTTGCAAACAAACCCATGTGTCACTGAGCATGGAATTGATAAAAGTAAGCCATGGGTTAACATCTGCCTCGTCGTACGTGTTTCTAATAGTTTGCTCCCTTAGAAATTCCATCTAATGCACCCATACTATGCTTGGTCTTTAAGCTATACATTGTGTCTGTGCCAAATACTTGTTACACACGGCCCCGATAGGGTTGCCACCTCCAGGACAGGTTGGGAAATATCTGCATATTTGGGGGGGGGGCGGAGCTTGGGGAGGGGGGACTTTGGGGTATAATGCCATAGAGGCCAACTTCCAAATCAGCCATTTTATCCAGGTGGACTGATATGTCTCCTGAAGATCAGTTGTAATAGCAGATCTCCAGCCACCACCTGGAGGTTGGCAGCCCTAGCACCCAATGAATGTCTGCAGCAGGCATGCCTAACTGTATTACTCTTCCACTTTCAGTCTCAAGGGCCCTGCCCCGGGTTTAGTAGCAAGTTGTTGATTCTAGAAATTAGCAGGGAGATGTACTGCAGTTGCCTTGGAGTACAGGCAAAATGCCTTTCACTTTCCCATGAGCACGTCTTCTCCTCTTCCCAGGCAGAAATGGAACAGAAAAGGCTTCGAGAGCAAAGGGCAGGGCTGGCTCACAGCTCTGTTACCCTTTCAGGAATTAAAATCTGTCTTGCCTCCAAGTACAGAACTATAGAACTCAGGCTGCAGAGTTACTAGGAAGCAAGATTTATTAATTAAGAGAGTTCTGAGTAAGCATGCCCAGGAGCACTGCCACCACCCAAGTTTCCTCTAGCGCTTCCTCCCCAAAGTACCTCTCCAAGAATTTTTAATCCATCTCTTTGCTTGGCCATCTCCTGGAATTACAACTGATTTCCAGACTAGAGCTCAGTTCCTCTGGAGAAAATGTCTGCTTTGGAGGCTGGCCTCTATGGAATTATACCCTGCTGAGGTTTCTCTCATCCCCTGGTTCTACCCCCACCCTCACCCCCCAAATTTCCAGGAATTTCCCAATCTTAAAACATGCATGCAAAGGCTGAAATCCTGCCCCCAGTAATAGTAAAGCATCTCCTTTCATTGGCATATGAATTTGGTATCTTGTTCTCATCTGGGTCCCCAAAGCTGCCCAAGCTCAGGTTTCTCACTGAAACTAGTGAGAGGCATAGATTTTTTTGCACCTGATGTCCCCCCCAGCTGACAAGCTTCAGTTTTGGCGCAGTGCAAAGTTACTGGGGGAAGTGGGAGGGTTTGGTTACTGCCATGTCATCTCTTTTATTCAGGCCAACCCAAATGACACAAAATAGTGTGCAAGTTTTTGAGTGCTGTAGAACCCTTCATCAGGTAGATGTTACGAAAAAAAAATTAAATGGAGGGTAAAAGCAGGTGGTTTGTCATTGCCTACCTCCATATCGTGACCCTGGTATTCCTTGGTGGTCTCCCATCCTAATATTGGCCAAGGCCGACCCTGCTTAACTTCCAAGCTCTGGTGGGATTGGGCTAGCCTGGGCTATCCAGCTCATGACCGTTATGCCAGCCTTTGATGTTGGATGCTGGCAGGCAAACAGTTTGATTGCGTTCCGGCAATTGCATTCTGGGAAGAAGAAACGAATAATGGAGGGTCATCATCTCATTTGAAAAAACAAGGAGTCCAGCGAGGTCCAAATGTAAACCCATGTGAGAATCGCAGTTCTCTTTGCGGTTATTGCAGCCTTTTCAACACGTCTCTGGTGCACCCTGCTGGCCATGATGTGTTCTGGAGCCAAATGGTTGCTCTCTGGTGCCTTCTGGGGTATGTGAAGTGTAACTCCAGCACTGTTACGGCAATCCATTGTGGTGGCCAGGTGTAACTGAAGCCACGCATTGCCTAACTGGTGAATCTTGGGGCGTCGCGTTGGAGGAGAGATTTATGGATACCATGGGCCACCAAAAAGACAAATAGGTGGTTCTAGATCAAATCAAACCTGAACTTTCCCTAGAACCTAAAGCGACTACACTGAGGCTATCATCCTTTTGGTCACATTATGAGAAGACAAGACTCACTGGAAAAGACAATCATGCTAGGAAAAGTTGAAGGCAGCAGGAAAACAGGGAGACCCAACATGAGATGGAAGGACTAAAGGAAGCCACAAAGGCCCTCAGTTTGCAAGACCTGAGCAAGGCTGTAAACAATAGGACACTTCGGAGGTCATTAATTCATAAGGTAGCCGTAGGTCAGAAGCAACTTGCCACACAGCAAGCCCCCACACCACTGCAATCCACAAATCTTGGTCAGGGGGACAACTGGGATTTTAGGTAGCCCGCCCCTTCTTCCCACTGGCAATGACAGCCATCAGAGGAGCTGGTTTATACTGTCCACTGTGTCCCGAAGATTTCTCCTTACAAATACAGAGAAAACAGGGATCAAACCATAGAGTTAGCTGATGAGTGGTTCCAGGCACACCTTAACTTGCCCCCAAATGCCCAGGGCAAGGCCACCTCCAGTTGAAGCAACAGTAGAATCTTGCCAGCGCCTGGGTATAGGGTTACTACTAAAGGTGGTAGCATCCTAACAAAATTTTCTGCTTCATTGTGGCAAAAAAAGAAGAGGCAGTATAAGGAGGAAGTGGAGATGCCACGCCTGCTGACTTGGCTGCTACCAATGAAAGGCAGTGTTGAGGTTCGTGGCACAGTTTCAAATGGAGAGTGTGGGAATGCACACTTATATGGGAGTATTCTATGGAGTTCTATACACACACTCTTGCTTTCCATTTGGAAAATTCTAATAGCAAAAAACAATATGGAGTGGGGAGGCAGCAATGGAGCAATAGAGCCAGTTTGGTGTGTTGGTTATGGCAATCCATTGTGGTTAAGAGCATTGGACTCTAATCTGGAGAATCGGGTTTGATTCCCCACTCCTCCGTATGCAGTCACAGTTCTCTCAAGGGCAGTTTTCAAGAGAGCTCTCTCAGCCCCACCTACCTCACAGGGTGTCTGTCGTGGGGAGAGGAAGGGAAGGAAATTGTAAGCCACTCTGAGACTCCAAGTGAAGGGCGGGGTATAAATCCACCTCTTCTATGCCTGGTGGAGTATGCTGTCCACTTGAGAGCAAAAGGGCCTTGCTCTCTGGACACAATGCCTGTGTGGGGGAACTTTAGCAGGAGCCTGCTTACAGTAAGAGAAGGTGTGGAGAGTCCTTTGCTCAGAAGGATGAGCTGGCTGAAAGGCAGGAAGTGAACCCTGCAGAAGAGTATGAAGGTCAGGTTCTGGGAAGGGGCCAACAAAGCTAACGGATCTTCATCTGCATTGTCTTGCTGCAGAGAAAACTAAGATTCTGAACCCAGATAGGTTATACCAAAGAAGGCTGTAGTAGTTGCATTATTTGTCAGCCTAAAAAGCTGGCAAAATTGTATTCCACCATCCACTTCTGTGGATTAGAGCCCGCTTTTGCAGATGTAATAAGTGGGCCCAGGTTATAAACTGCATAGTGTGAATCCATTAATTGCATCTGAAAAAGTTGTTCTAGTCCACAAAAGCATATACTGTAATACAATTTTAAGTCTTCATAGTGCCCCAAGGCTCCTGTTTATTTTTCTGCAACAGATTAACTCATCTCAGGCCCTGGTTACATGGGCCGGATATCGCGCGCGGGGTGTGTGTGTGTGGCTAATTGCCCCGGCGCAGTTTGATCCGCGATTACGCGATCAGACGCGCTGGCAGCACACCACAGGTCCTCCCCTCGGCACCAGCGGGTAAACAAGGGACCGGAGGGGAATGCCGCGCGCCGGCACGATCACACCACAGGCGTCTGGAGGCAGCCCGTGGCAAACGTTTACTAGTACCTTGGAGGTACTAGTTTTTTAACGCACATTGTCGGCGGTAAGCCACTGGTGCGCTCCACTTCCCAGATGTTGGGGTGTGATCGCGCCAGATAATCCGCCCACCATCCGTGCCTCTCCCGTGGCAACTTTGCCGTGTGACCGGGGCCAATATATAGTACTTAAGTACTTTTTGTACTGAATCACTTTTTAAGATGCTGCAAGGCTTGTTGGGGTGACAGATTTGATTTTCATTCTGCCTCTTTCCCAAAGATGTCTGGACACCTTACACAGGTTTCCCTTCGTGTTTTTACCCTTGTACCAACTCTGTGACCTAGGTTCAAAATACAGTTAAAAGGTCCAAAATCACATCGCTCAGTGAGCTTCCTGGCAGGGTGGGGATTTCAGTCTACGGGTTTCCAAGATCGTTGCCCAGTCCTCTAACCGCTACACCGCACTGTCTACCAGTTATTTGCAGAGATCAATCAGGCTGTTACGAACTAACACGGAGGCCTGCTTAGTCTCCCCTTCTCCGAAGCGGGAGAAACAAACCGGCCTGCCTTGCAGGGTGGGTGTGACCAGTTCTCTGCCAGCACCCTTCCCACCAGAAAGCTTAAAATGTCGCGTCTGTCTTCCGAAGCTGCGTTAGCGCGACCGTTTCACAAAACGCAGAAAGGAATTCTTCCCCCTTCCAGATAAATTGCGGATCGACGTTTACATCCGACGCATCTAAGCTAACGAAGCGAGGCAAGTATCGCGAGACCATTAGCGGCTTCGAAAAGGAAACCGGAAGGTCTATCGGTGCGCCACCAATGGTGCGCTGATGAGTAGGAGCCGGGCAGACATTTCGGCTTCTTAGACTTCGGTTCCGAGCTCCTGTAATGATTGCCCAAGAGCGAACTCCGGTCGCAAACGCAGGTCGCCGGTGCTCGGAGGCGGACCTGGCGGAGCCTTGAAGATCGGCGAGCCAAGGGCGGAGGGAGCCTCCGAAGGGCCGCTTTTTGTTAGACCCGACGAGATCGGATTCTGTCGTCCTCCCAGGTAAGCAGGGTAATAGTCTCTGTGGGAGGGAGTGGCTTAAGCTCTCCGCGCTGCTGTGGTGGTCATACAACAACCCTGCAAAGCAGGCCAATTTGAGTACTTCGTGTCGCAGTAAGGGAGACCGAGAGGGCCATGCTGTGAGTTCATAACAGGCTTCCCTGAAACTGGCCGAATTGGGCAGTAATAGACCAGAAGGGCTGCGCAAGCTGGGGAAGGGATCCAAATGCTGCCGGTGGCGCTCTCCAGGCTCCCCCCACAAAAAAAATTCTCCAGTTATTTCCCAATCCAGAGCTGGCAACTCTAGCACAGTGCCTGAACACTACTATTTATTTCTTTAAAAATAAGTAAGCAGTGATTCAGGACAGGCCGTACACTGCCACAAATTTTGTTAGTCTTTATTAAGGTGCTACTGGCTCTTTTCTGCTGTTTAAAAAGCAGAGCAGAAAGCTCTGGGATATTTATTTATTTATTTAATTCCGTTTCAAGCGCGCTCTTCCTGCATAGCGGGTTCAGAATGGGGTACAACAAGTATAAACATAGACAATCATTCATTTATTATCTTCAATTTATCGGCTGCCCTTCCCTTCAAACAGGGCCTAGGGTGGCTTACATCAAAGGTAAATACAATATAATTGGATTAAAACAGCATTATAAACAGTACTAAATCCAAGATGATGATAATTTCCACCAGCCCCCTGGGTGGAGGGGATACGTAGGACTAAAAGGGGAGGTTGGAGTATGAGAGTGTTAGACTGTCGCTATTCTCAACCAAAGGCCTGGCAGAATGTCTCTGCCTTACAAGCCCTATGGAAAGGTAGTAAGTCCCCTGATAACATAACTGACATCAAAAGGATTGGGAAGGGCAGGGGATCGCATTGCGAGGTGGTCAGCACAATTGCTCCGTTTTACCTATGAGATGGAATATAAACCAGGAGTAGAAAAGGTAACAGCTGATTGTTTGTCCTGGCTGCCCTTGCCACCCTCAGGCGTATTGCCAGAAGAGGATGCAGAAGTGGTTGTACTGCTTTGAAGTATTCCAGTTGCGGTTACACAGGAGAAATTTCAAGCTGCATGTTTAGCATGCCCAATCCAGCAGAAAGTAAAAGGATTTTTGGTGAATAAATGACCTAATAAGGAAAGAGGAATTAAGCCAGAGCTATTGCCTTATTTTAGAGTACGTAATGAGACCCGAGTGTGCCGCATGACGGAGTGAGCTCCCGTCTCTAGTTCCAGCTCCTGCCAACCTAGCAGTTCGAAAGCAAGAAATTGTAAGTAGATAAATAGGTACCACTTCAGTGGGAAGGTAACAGCATTCCGTGCGTCTTGGTGTTTAGTCATGCCGGCCACATGACCATGGAAATGTCTCTGGACAGCGCTGGGTCTTCGGCTTTGAAACGGAGATGAGCACCGCAACCCTAGAGTCGGATTCAACTGGCTTTCGAGCAAGGGAACCCTTACCTTCTAAGGAGCTTTCATTATAAACTGGCTCTATCTTATGAGGTACACACCAGTTGCTTATCCCAAAGGAATTGGTGCCTACGGAACCTTTACCTTTACCTTTTAATGAGCTTTCATTATAAAATGGCTCCATCTTATGAGGTACACACCAGTTGCTTGTCCCAGAGGAATTGGGGCCTATGTTTATATCTCTGGCCCATGATACACAACGGGGAATTTTATGCACTAAATGATTGCAGGACTTGTATTGGTGGCCTGGGGTGGATTCCCAAGTGGAAGTAGCTATTAAGACTTGTGTCACTTGCAGCGGTAACACACCCAGCACCATTATAGCCAGTCGCATTCCCACATTCTGCTTGGGAAAAGGTTGCCATTGATATGGTGGGACCTTTTGAGACTGCTTCTGTTGAATGTCATTATGCTATTACATTAATAGATTACTTTAGCAAATGGCCAGAGATCGCATTTGCGTCACAAGCCACATCTGCTGGTGTGATTAAGTTTTTGACTGTAGTTTTCAGTAGGAAAGGGGATCTAAAGAGTTGCTCTCTTAGATTACTTTAGCAAATGGCCAGAGATCACATTTACGTCACAAGCCACATCTACTGGTGTGATTAAGTTTTTGACTATAGTTTTCAGTAGGAAAGGGGATCCTAAAGAGTTGCTCTTTGATAATGGTGCCCAATTTGAAACTTTTCTTGCAGAGGGAAATACTACACATAGGAGGTCGTCGGTGTATTATCTGCAAGCTAATGGGGAAATTGAACGGTTTAATAGAAGTTTGAAAGATAGCTTTCAAACAGCTACATTGGAAAGAAAGGCATGGATTGTTTTTACAACCAATTTTTTTGCAAGCATATAGGGCAACAAGGCATGCTACAATGCAAAGATCTCTGGCAGAATTATTGCATGGGAGAGAGATGCACACTAAGTTAAATGTTACTGCAATCTTAAAGGCAAGGGCTGATGTATTGTCAGATTCTGAAATGAGAAAAAGAGTGGTTCAGAAGCAAGAAGAAAAGAAGAGATTGGATTTATACCCCCCCCTTCACTCAAAGTCTCAGAGTGGCTTACAAACTCCTTTCCCTTCCCCTCCCCACAACAGACACCCTGTGAGGTAGGTGGAGCTGAGAGAGTTCTTTCCAGAACTGTCCTTGAGACAGCAGCTCTGACAGAACTATGGCTTACCCAAGGTCATCCAGCAGCTGCAAATGGAGGAGTGGGGAATCAAACCCAGTTTTCCCAGATTAGAGTCCACGCACTAAACCACTACACCAAACTGGCTCTCTGAGAAGTATAGGGCTTATGTAGATAGATGTAGCAGTGCTAAGGATGTTAAATTAGAATGTGGTTCATTTGTTAGACTAAGAAGACCTAGGGTTTTGCAAAATGGGGAATGTAAATTTATTTTGCCTCGTAAGATTGTGTAAAGGAAAGGACCATATACTTATAGATTATCATATGGTCATGTATAGAATGCTGGAGAAGACTCTTGAGAGTCCCTTGGACTGCAAGAAGAACAAATCAGTCAATCCTCAAAGAAATCAACCCTGACTGTTCCCTGGAAGGCCAGATAATGAAACTGAAGCTCAAATACTTTGGCCACCAAATGAGAAGGGAGCACTCACTGGAAAAGACCCTGATGCTGGGAAAGATTGAAGGTCAAAGAAGACGGGGACGGCAAAGGATGAGATGGTTAGACAGTGTCATCGATGCAACGAACATGAAATTGAGCCAACTTCAGAGGACGGCGGAAGACAGGTGTGCCTGGCGGCAGATGGTCCATGGGGTCGCGAAGAGTCAGACTTGACTGTGCGATTGAACAACAACAGATAAATGTAGCAGTGCTAAGTATGTTAAATTAGAATGTGGTTCATTTGTTAGAATAAGAAGACCTAGGATTTTGCAAAATGGGGAATGTAAGTTTACTTTGCCTCGTAAGATTGTGTAAAGGAAAGGACCATATACTTATGGATTATCAGATGGTCATGTATAGACTGCTTCTTGTTTGGTACCAGTGTATTCTAGTGGGAGTGAAATGAGTTTTGAATTAGATGATTTCCTTTGTTACCAGTGTCTAAAAATGATGTTCGGCCTGTTCAATCTAAGTCGTCAGTTGGGACCTTCAGTTAAGTCTCGAGAGACATTATCACCACCATTAGCATTATCCCAAGAGGTACCATCAGCTGTAGCAATGGAGAGGAAAGGAAGAGTGGGACAACCACCTCACTGGATGAAGGACTATGTTATGGATTGAGAAAAGGGGGAGATGTGGTGTACATTTCTTTAAGAGGATTGTATATAAGTGAGGAGTCCGAAGTGGGAGTAGCTGCGAGATGTGTTTTATATTTGTGTGACTGAGATGAGATGTGTTTTATATCTGTGTCACTGAGAGCAATAAAGACTGACCAACATGGAGGTATTATTTACAAGATCTAACAGGATCCTTGCATCATTAACTGTCATTTTTCTCTTCATTGCATATCTTTCTGTTGTGTATAGTCTGGACAGTACAGGGAGGGAAGCAGTTCCTATATAAATTGTAAAGAAGCATCCTAACGCTGTTTGATTTGCTTGTGCTTGTGGGGAAAAGTGTAAAACGTGATCAGCGCTATACTTTATGTGAATAGTCCACTCACTGCTTCCTTCATGTGTCTTTAGCAGGATTTGTCTGAAACGATGTGAAGAAGGAAGAAGACTTCCAGCCGGCCACCATGGAGCTTCCAAACTACAGCCAGCAACTGCTTCGACAGCTGTACGCTTTCTGCAAGGAACAGCAATTCTGCGACTGTAGCATCTTGGTCGGGGAATCCCATTTCCGAGCACACAAGCTTGTGCTAGCAGCAGCCAGTCTGTTGTTGAAGTCCCTGCTGGAGAGTACGGATACTATCTCTATTGATGCATCCGTGGTGGCCCCGGATGACTTTGCCCTGCTGCTAGAGATGATCTATACGGGCAGACTGCCCCTTGGGAAGCACAATTTCACCAAGCTAATCTCTGTGGCGGACAATCTGCAGATGTTTGACGTGGCCGTCAGCTGCAAAGCCCTCCTCAGGGACCTCCTAAGCCGCTCAAATCAAGACCACACGCGGAGGGACTTCTCCGTTCAGACAGTCGGCGTATCCAGTGAAAGCACTGCTATGTCTAACTCTTCCCAGGCCATGGTGCTCGATGCCAAAGTTGCAGTGGACTCACAGCCTTCTGTTAGATCTCCTCGTTCTGCAGACTCTGTTAACACTGTCAAAATAGAAGGACAGAACGCACATTCAACCTCGACTCATGAAGGAGCTGTGGATCAGGAGACACTTCCCAATTCTCGTACCTGGCATTCTGAAATTTGCCCCGGACAGTGTCCCGATGGACAGGGCATCTGCGAGGGAAGGGAGAGCACAGAGCCCCCAGAAGAGAGGGGCGTGGTGGAAGGTGCAGGTGAGATTTTAACACTGGCAGGCCTACTCCTTATAAATTGTCAACGGATTTTTACTTATTTTTGTGCGGTCTGATAGTTCACTGAGATTAATCTGCTCTGTGTCTTTCAGGGAAATTTGTGTGTGGCCTCTGTTGTTTTTGGTCTGTGGTGTTTTAGTCATTTGGGTGGTGTAAACTTCCCTCAGAATACAGTAGTTTCTTTTGCAGCTACTGTGTTCTATTAACAACTCATGCGCTTGTTGAATCTGCATATATTCCCACCCAGATATTCTATTGTTTCCAACCCAGATATTCTACTCAAACCACTGATTGGCTTTTCCTCCTTCAGTACAAGGCTGTGTTCTCAAGAGCTCTGTCCAATGCTGGAGAAGTGCAAGAACAATGAGAAGAATCAGAGAAAATGAGCAATCCAGAAACGGGGGGGGGACTTTCTAAAACCTGTGAATGCATTAAATATGGTCAGGTTGCTTCCAACTTACGGTGACCCTATAAATTAATGACCTCCAGAAGTCTTATTGTTAATAGTCTTGCTTGGGTCGTGCAAACTGAGGGCCGTGGCTTTCTTGCTGGGGTTAGTCTATCTCCTGTTGGGTCTTCTTCTTTTCCTGTTGTCTTCAACTTCTTCTAGCATTATGGTCTTTTCCAGCGAGTCTTATCTTCTCATGATGTGACCAAAGAACGATAGCCTGAGTTTAGTCATTTTATGGAGAATTCAGGCTTGATTTGATCTAGAAACCACTTCTTTGTCTTTTGGGAGGTCCACGGTATCCCCAAAACTCTCCTCCAGCACCAAAATCCTGTAGCAGCCATCTAGTGACTATGTTCTTCCATATGTGACAAATAAATGTAAATAAATAAGCCGCACTGAATACTTGGAGAAACCCAGGCTAGCTAGCAGAAGCCCCCCCAAAAGAGAGGAGAAAATCTAAACCAACAAAGCACAAACCTCCAAAGAATGTTTAGAAAACTTATTGAGAGCCAAAAGCTAAGTGTACAAAAGAGTGTTTATTATGAAGACATAAAAACATAGTAGGGGCCCAAATAAAGTCTCATAAAATGTTCAAAGTTACAAATACACACAAAAAAAGACAATATATGAGAGAGCCTTCTTCAGAGGTCAAATAGTGCAAAATACAATAAGTAACAGAGTCCCTGTAACACATGTAAGGCAATTAACAATAAATAAAATAGGACCAAAATTGGAATGTTCCAATATGGAATTGAATGACACACCAAAAGTTTCTATTTGGGGCCACAAATATATCTGGCCTTGTGTCAGAAGTAGTTGTATATACTGGAACTAATATGTACCTTCCAGTTTAGGTCCTAAGAGTGCAAGTAAAATTGCCTTGTCAGGGACAGTGTGCCATCAATATGTAACGGTATATAACCTAGCGGAAGCCTCCTGTAGTTCTGTTAACTTCCAGCTGTGCTTTGC
>NW_015164668.1:651559-697015 GCF_001447785.1 Gekko japonicus
ATTCCTGCCACAGTATTTGTGGGGGGTTCTTTGTACCTAGGCTCCAGTTGACTCTTAGCCCAGAGAGGTCTGACCCACCCCACCCCCACCCTTCTCCTTGCACCCCCAACCTTTCCTCCTCCTTCTGTTTGACCAGGAAGCTCAGGAGAGAAGAAGGTTGCAGCTGCTCTGCTTCAGAAAAGAAGGGAAGAGCTTGTTCAGAACGTGACTGAGTTGGGGCCCATCCGAGATCTCTTGGGAAAAGCAGAGGAGGATTTCCTTCCTGAGACTGAAAAGCAGGTATACAGGAGGAAAGGGGAAATGTTCAGAGGTTGTGTGTGTGTGTGTGTGTGTGTGTCTCAGCCACGTGCTTGCAAGGTGGTTTGCTCTGGTCTGCTTTCTTGATCCTGCTTTTCCTTCAAGGAGCTCAGAGTGACGCCTGGGTGGGAGGGGGAGTTTTGAAGTTGTCCTCACAACAGCCACGCAGAGTGATTAAGCTGAGCCATAGTGGGTTGCCCAAGCCCCCTGAGTGACTTTTGTTGCCAAACATGGCATTTGAATTTGGATCTCCCGGGTCTAGCAATCCACCCCCTAGGGCCACCAGATTGCCCACCCTTGGTCATGGATGCCCTACACTTATGAGAAGCCCAGGGCCTTTCTAAAACCTGGACACCAGGGTTGTCGGAAATGATGTTCAGCCATTTTCTTATGGTCAGCGATTAGACAGTAGGAGGCCAGAGGCTGGGGGAAGGAGTAGAATGTGTGAATTCTCAGTCTGGTTTTAAATAGGCTGTTTTAGGCAGGGCTATTTTTGGGCAGGAACGGAGTTCCGGCTGGCTCCCAAGTTGGCCACGCCCAGCAGGAACTCATTAGCATAATAGGCCACATCCAACAGCAGAAACTCATTAGGATTGGCTACAGTAGGGGTATGTGGCCTAACATGCAAAGGAGTTCCTGCTACAAAAAAGCCCTGGGTTTTGACAACAAACAAGGTAAACAGAATAACAAGCAAAAGGTGGGTGTGGCTGGATAACCACACTTAGGTGCGGCCTAATGTGCTAATGAGCTGTGCTGTCTGGGGTGTGGCCTATTATGCTAATGAGTTCCTGCTGGGCTTTTTCTACAAAAAGAGCCCTGGTAGGTATATTTCAAGGTTTGCGTGTGTGTTCTCTTGTTATGCCATACCCTGTGCAGTTTGATACTGAGTGTAGAAATCAACATCCTTTAAAAAAAAACAACAAATTTCTAGCCTTTGTGGCTGCAAAATAAGACTGCCCTTGTTCAGGTTTAATAGCCCATAAGCATACACCAAGAAAAATATTTAAGAATTTAAAACAACAGCAAAGTAAACTTTAGCCACATCAACTGTGCAAGCTTTACAAAAGCCACTCAGAAACAGAAGTGTCTGAGTATTTTAACAACCATTTCGCAAGCTATTTCTCCCTGATGACCGTGTGTTTGGAACAATAAAAGAAAACTCGCGATAACGAATCAATCATTGACAAGGCAAAATTACAGAAACATCATTCTCCTTCAGTGAGGGAAGTCATCCAGACTGGTTAGGTCAGGCCTCCGCTCACTCTAGGCAGGGCTACACAAATTTGTGTTGACTGTGTTGGCTCAGAGAGAGACTGACCCTCCAGTTTTGATAGCCCTGCCACTCCAGCAGGACGCTTGAGCCTAGCTCCGCTTTCTTGGAGACTCTTGCCTTACTGGTATGGAAGACGGAAAAGACTTGAAAAAAGGCCCCATTGCCGGTTGTAAAAAGAAAAAAAGAGAGACCATTAAGATAAGCCTCTCCCGCCTGAGGTTCCAGGCATCGTAGACTGGCCAAGGGCAGAAACATCTACAGCACCACAAGCCGCCATCAGTGGGAGACCATTGTGGCAGGCCTCTCCCACCTCAGGCTTCAGGCATCAGAGACTGGCACGGGCCTCTGTCAGTGCTGCCAGACCCAAGGCTTTGGGTCATTCTACAGCCAGCCCCCCGACTGCACTGGAAATATCCCAGCAGAGCTCTACTGGGCCCCATACAAACTCAGAGGCTTCCGGGCCTACAGGGAGTGAGAGGGTTGGAGCTGAAGATCAGATTTCCTCCCCAGATACATCGGGGCAGTGGGATAAGGGCCCCCAAGGTGAAAAGGGGGTCGATCCAAGCAGGGGCAGCAGAGCAGCTCCCCCCTGCAAGCCTCTCTGAGGCCTTTTCCCCTCACTTTTCCTGTCCTACCTTTGCAGATTGCAGGATGCAGGCCTTTGGTCTGGCCTGGGCCTCCGCCAACCCTGTGCATATGCAACCAGGAATCATGTTGGAGGGTTTGTAGTACAGTCTGCATGGATCCTAATATGACTGTTGGGAAGGGGAAAACTGAACAGTGTTTCTGCTGGGCAAGTGGCAAGGCCTCCGATCCTCTTCAGCTTTTGGCCCCCCCCCCCCCCCCCCAGCTAGGCAAAGCAGCATAAACTAGGCAGAGTCAGCCATCTTGAGCCAGGGTGTATGTGTTTTAACAAGTAACAATAAATGTCACAGTTTGCATAGCTTCAGTTAGGGTGCAAAATAGGACTTCTTGGGGTGGGAGCAGTCCCCCCCCCCGGCGCAGTGCATTTGAACCTGTGTGTGCGTGTCCATCTGCCTTTGTCATCAGTTCACAAATGACTTGACTGTTTTGACAGGTAGACATGCTTTCCTTAGTCTTGACATGTTGTCAGCATTTCCTTTTGGAAGAAGCCTTTGAGCACATGAATATTTTGATGGTGCAGATTATGCCTAAATCCAGTGCTGGTGCCTGTTTCTAAACCTATGAAGGGGAAATGTCCCATTTTTGACCAGCTCTTAGAGCAGAACAAACCTTACCTAGGAAAGGGGGGGGGGAGAAAAGTGATGTCTTCTTGCTCTGGACAACTTGTGCTGCCAGAGGGGATCTGTGTGTCCCGGAACTTGTTTCTAACTTGCGTGCTTGTCTCAGTAGATGATACTGGGCTGTTGTCAGAACAGCTCAGCAAAGGAGGCTGTGGAAAATCTGATAAAAGCAGCAGTGGAGGAGAAAACCCTGAAAGCAGAGAGTCTGCTCAAACTTCTATTTGCCCTGAAAGCATCACTCCCCGGCCTACATCATGTACTGAACAACTGGGAGCCAGCAGCAGTCGAATCTGATGGCACAGGTACTGCGGAGTACAAACTAGGTTTTAAATCTGTTTAGCTTTAGAACATTTGGGTTTTAATAACCTGGCAGTCATCTAATGCTGATCTAGTTGTTTAAAGCTCACTGCACAATAGGTCTTAAATGTAGACAGGCAAGGAAAATCCTACTGACAGATTGTCCAAATATGCCCTTTAATAAACGTACTCAAAGCACGGCGTCCCTCTTTGTAACTGTCTTATGAAAATCTGCTATCGGGGATCACATTCTACTGCTGGGACGTTTATTTGTCTCTCAGCCAGATGGAATCTTGAAGCCTATGGGAAGAACCTCTTGAGACACCACCAGGCCACTCTTGCCGGATTTGTTGTCGACCCCCAGCTGTTGCAGAAAGAGCTCTCTGCAGTGCGGCATCTGGCGGCTGGAGACCGAGAGGTGAGCAAGGATGACAGCAAGGCCGACTGGCCTGACCAGGGCACGGAACTCAAGAGGAACATTTGACACAGTTTGTGCAGTAAGAGGCTGAGCACGTTGGCCATGTTGCATAAGAGGCAGAAAAGAATCTGTGTGACCATGAAAAGCACACTTTATTCTCTAGCAGAGAGGTGCCGAACTCATTTGTTACGAGGACCGGATCTGAAATAAATGTCACTTTGTCTGGCCAGGCCATGCATGCCATAAAACGTAATGCTAGGTAAAAGGTAAAGGTTCCCTTGCTCGAAAGCCAGTTGAGTCCGACTCTAGGGTTGCGGTGCTCATCTCCGTTTCAAAGCCGAAGAGCCAGCGCTGTCTGAAGACGTTTCCGTGGTCATGTGGCCGGCATGACTAAACACCAAGGCACACGGAACGCTGTTACCTTTCCACCGAAGTGGTACCTATTTATCTACTTGCAATTTCTTGCTTTCAAACTGCTAGGTTGGCAGGAGCTGGAACTAGAGACAGGAGCTCACTCCGTCATGCGGCACACCCGGGTCTTGAACTGCTGAACTACTGACCTTCCACAGCCTGCAGTTCAGCGTCTTAACCACTTGAGCCACCGCAGCTCCTAATGCTAGGTACAGGAGATATGAACTTTATGCAGAACCCAGGCAAACCCAATTAACAATATTAGTTTTTACTCAAAATACAAACGTGTGTAAAACACTAATACTCTTACAGTATTTCCTTAAAGTATCTCACAGATGCCCACCCTCCCACTTCTACCGCCCATTACGCATTAGCACTGGGACAGGATACAGGGACATAATGCACGGCCTCTGTCATCTGGCAAGAAAGGTAATGACCAGTTGCTCACAGCCCGGATAAGAGCTCTGGACAGACCAGTTCCAACCCACCTCTGCTGTAGCATGACTGCTCTCTCACAGTCCCTTGGATCTCTGCAGTACTTTGAAGGAGGGATGATTTCTAGTCCTCATGATTGTAAAGAACAGGGCTATTTTTGGGCAGGAACGCACAGGAACGGCGTTCCGGCTGGCTCCTGAGTTGGCCACGCCCAGCAAGAGCTCATTAGCATAACAGGCCACACCCAACAGCAGAAACTCATTCGGATTGGCTACATTAGGGGTGTGTGGCCTAACATGCAAAGGAGTTCCTGCAACAAAAAAAGCCCTGGGTTTTGACAACAAACAAGGTAAACAGAATAAGAAGCAAAAGGTGGGTGTGGCTGGATGACCACACTTCTGGTAACATGTGGGTGTGGCCTAATGTGCTAATGAGCTGTGCTGTCAGGGGTGTGGCCTAATATGCTAATGAGTTCCTGTTGTTGGGTATTGCCTATTATGCTAATGAGTTCCTGCTGGGCTTTTTCTAACAAAAAAGCCCTGGTGAAGAACCTGCTCTAGGAACAGAGGTCTTAGGGTTTACCCAGAGCTTTGATACTCTGGGCTTTTCTACAAAAAAAGCCCTGGTGAAGAACCTCCTCTAGGAACAATCAGCTGAAGTCTTAAAATCCTGACAGGGTTTACCCAGAGCTTTGATATTGGTGGGATGAGTCTTCGAGCCCTTGCAGAGCCTGTCCTGCAGGGAAACATCTCTACCCAGGTATTGTCTATGTAGCACCATTAGTGTACATGGTGCTCAGCCTGACAAGATCCCTGTCCTAAGGAGCTTGCAGTATCAGTGCTGACAGTGGGGAAAGAATGAGTGACAGGAGATGAACGAGAACTGTGACTTGTTCTTGGGGTCATTACACGCAAGGCATGAGAATCTGGGCGTCAAACCCAAAGGTGGCTTTCAAGGTGGGCTTTGAAGGGAAAGCAGGAACGGGGCAGCTTCAGAGTGTGAGATCTCAGTGGAGGACCTTTCAAGGGTCAAGGTAGCTAAGGCGGCCATCTGAAAACTGCTTCCTCACTGGGTTCCTGTCTGTTTTGAAGGTGATGGAGAAGATTGCGACAGGTATAGCCGGGTCCAAAGTGCTTGCGGCGTCAAGGTAGCTAAGGCGGCCATCTGAAAATTGCTTCCTCACTGGGTTCCTGTCTGTTTTTAAGGTGATGGAGAAGATTGCAACAGGTGTAGCCGGGTCCAAAGTGCTTGCGGTGTTGGCCTCTGCAGCCCTGGAAGAAGAGACTCTTTCAGCAGTGGCTATTTGGCAGCTGCTGCTGGCGCTGCAAGGTCAGGAGTCACCTCTGAAACAGTTCCTGGAGGAGATGCAGAAGGATGCCGATGCTGACCTCTTCTTCCAAACCAGTGAGTGTGACAATGCCGGGCAAAGGGTCTTCCACAGTCAGCTGTTCCTTTGCATGCCTCTGAAACGAGACCCAGAGCCGGTTTCAACCAACACTGGAGCATGCAAGTTTGTCTTTTGATAAGTGTGCAGCTGTGCATATTAGCTCCACTTTAGAGTGTGGTGCCCAAGGTGTTGTGAAAAATCCCTTTGTGGTCTTTGGGCTGCAACAGGTTTGTACGCACCAGCCATCCTGTGATGCTGCATGCATCAAAGCAGGGCTTTTTTGTAGAAAAAACCCAGCAGGAACTCATTAGCATAATAGGCCACACCCAACAGCAGACACTCATTAGCATATTAGGCCACACCCTTGACAGCATAGCACATTAGCATATTAGGCCGCACCCCCATGTTACCAGAAGTGTGGTCATCCAGCCACACCCACCTTTTGCTTCTTATTCTGTTTACTTTGTTGTCAAAACCCAGAGGTTTTTCTTGTAGCAGGAACTCCTTTGCATGTTAGACCACACACCCCTAATGCAGCCAATCCTCATGAGCTTCTGCTGTTGGGTGTGGCCTATTATGCTAATGAGTTCATGCTGGGTGTGGCCAACTCAGGAGCCAGCCGGAACTCCGTTCCTGTGCGTTCCTGCCCAAAAATAGCCCTGCATCAAAGTAACACCCTCTCAAGTCTAATTTGTTTAAAACTCATCAATTTGTTAAAATTAGTTAAAATCAAACCATCTGCCTTTCGGGTATTTTTAAAAGCCAGCTACCTCCACCTGTCTCTTAGACAGTTGAAGATTACGCCCTTAGAAGTGACTTCTGGATATTTTTACTAGTATTACTGCCTAAGAGATTGTTGACACCATATTGCTGCTACATTTGGAGGTTAATGGCTGTAGATCAAAGAAAGTGTGAATGTCTAAAAAGGGTGTATTGTACAACTGTTACAGTAAAAAAGAGCAAGAGTCCAGTAGCACCTTAAAGACTAACAAAATAGGTGGCAGGGTATGAGCTTTGGTGAGTCACGGCTCACTTCTTCAGATGCCACTGGACTCTTGCTCATTTCTACTGCTACAGACAGACTAACACGGCTAGTCGGCTACCCATCTTGTACAGCTGTTAGTTAAATCTGGAACCTCTAGTTTATACACAGTTAAATTGGGTGGTAGAGCTTGGTGGGGGGAATATCGGGGGGGCCTGCATGTTTAAGGGCTTCCCCCCCCCCCCAAAAAAAAGCTTCCCTGCATGCAGAAAACTCACTTTTCAGAAAAGTGTTGGTTGCGGCTTGCTCCTTGGCATGCTGTTTTTCTATCTGGAGGAGTATTCAAACAGGCAAGACCCCATCCCACTTGATTCTGCGGAGTGTATAACTGGGCCTGGGTCCTGCTGCAGTCATCCAGACCGACAGACAAAGACGTGCACTGTACTGGCGGGCTGGCCCAAATGCAACGCCTTCCTCCCTACATGCATTATTTTTTTACCAACCTTGGGCCAAAGATGTAAAGTGCTGACTTTTGTAGTCTCGGCACCCCTGTAATATCTAGAGAGTCCACTCGTAGGATTCTCTCCAGCTGTTGAGGGGGTCAGAGACGTATCTTTAAAAAGTGAGTGGACACATTCATGGAGGACAATGGCTGCTAGTCATGATGGACATCTACTTCTTCCAGTACCAGTGAATTACAACTTGGGGACCCATTTGCAGAGCTTCTTTCATCCGCTTTGCATCAGGTAGCAACTGGCATCTGAAGCTGGAGGTAGTGGAAACGATCCAGTTCCAGTCAATGTAATGATGAGGACACCTGGACAGAAACTCATATCCTCACCTGCAGGGGTCATTTCGTAGAAAAAGAGGTGCAGGAGCTCATTAGCATAACTCATTAGCATAACTTATTTGCCTGTGCCACACCCCCTGACATCACCGGAAGTGTGTCAGAGGGCAACACCCAGGCTCCACTGGACTGTTTTGGATTACTAGCCATTGGGGGGGGGGGCGTGCAGATCTGTCCTCGCAGAGGAGAGAGAGCTTGTACCTGAATAAAAGTTGGTCTTAAAGGTGCCACTGGACTGTTTTGGACCGGGGGGCTGGGGGCGGCTCTGCAATTTACCTGGCTGCTTCTTGCTCTGACTGAGGGCTGCTGGGAGCAGGGGGTGGGGCTTGTTGCATTTGCCTGCCCCCTGGGCTCTTTATTGCCGGAGCTCCGCTCCTGCGGGAAATGACCCCTGCCCACCTGTATCAAAAGATGCTTCTGGCTAACCCAGCAGTGATCTTCATCCGTCCAGCTGTGTGTAAAGGAGGCCAGTTGCTCACGTGAGTTAGGCTGTGCATCGTCCAGTGTTGACCTGAAGCCCCTTGGATTGCGGCACTTTTGGCCCTTGAGAACTAAGTTTAAAAAAACTATATCTTGCAAACTTGAAGCCAGTAACCTGGCAGTGGGAAAGTTGAGACTTCAGGGGCGGCAATAGGATGTGCTGTTTTCCCCCCCTTAGTTGGCTCTAGCGTTGGCATTGTCACAGAAATAATACTGAGACATCGCGAACTGATCTCCGAGGCCCTCCGGCGGCGAGCAGAGCTTGTGGGGTTACCACCGGCAGAAGCGGACCTGGCCAAGGCAATGAACGAGGTACGGGGATGCTGCCCTTTGATGCTGGTGTAAACAATGTTCCCTCTAAGCTGTGTAGTCTTGTGAGCAAAACTTCTACTCTGTGAGCTACTGGCATTAAAGTTGTGAGCGAGCGATTTGGCTGCTGAATAAATCAGTTTGCTCTGGAGCCTTCCTTCCTGAGCCAAGACGAAAACGTGTGAGCCGGAAGCTAAAAAACTGAGCTAGCTCACACTGACTCAGCTTAGAGGGAACACTGGGTGTAAATACAGGCAACCATTTACCAAACAATAACACAACCGTAGGGATCCATGGCCGTGCTTGGTGGGAGCCCAGCCATCCCCTTCACTGGTGACCAGTAAGCAGATGGTAACCATTTCTCCTAGCGTGACATTAACAGGCGGAAGTGAGGTTAGTGGGTAGTCTTTGGGGCCTTTGGGTTTAACGTGTTTACACGGCTGTGCACCTGGAACTAGACCACGCAAACTTTTTGCTCATGGCTGAAATTTTAAGGTAAACAGGCGGAACTCAGTGCCTCATGACATGGATGGCTACTGGCTTTAGAGGGGTTTGACAAAAAAGGATTAGACCTGTTTTATTTACTCCCTTTATACCCTGCCTTTCTTCCCAATGGGGGACCCAAAGGGGCTTACATGCTTCTCCATTTTATCCTCACGACGACTCTGTGAGGTAAGTCAGGCTGCGAGTGTATGACCGCTCACCTAGCAAGCTTCCGCGGCAGAGTGGGGGTTCACACCCAGATCCTGGTCGGACACTAACCACTGCCTGCGCTAGCACATTTAGAGTGGAGGAGAGGTCAATCAGGAACTGTTAACCAGCCCTGACCTGGATAGCCCAGGCAAGCCTGATCTCGTCAGATCTCAGAAGCTAAGCAGGGTCGACTCTGGCAAGTACTTGGATGGGAGACCTCCAAGGGATACCAGAGGTGGGAGGTGGGGGCAGGCTTTATTTGGCCACCTCTCTGAATATCCTCTGGGCCCCCAGTAGGGGTCATTCGCCTTAGGTTGCCATGACTTCCAGGTGCACGCACACATGCACATATAATTTTTTTTTTAAGAAGAAGAAGAGAAGAGAACAAGAAGAGATTGGATTTATACCCCGCCCTTCACTCGGAGTCTCAGAGCGGCTTACAAACTCCTTTCCCTTCCCTTCCCCACAACAGACACCCTGTGAGGTAGGTGGGGCTGAGAGAGCTCTGAGAGAACTGCTCTTTTTCAAGAACAGCTCTTGTCAGAACTATGGTCATCCAGCAGCTGAAAGTGGAGGAGTGGGGAACCAAACCTGGTTCTCCCAGATCAAAAAGAGCATTTAACCATCATAGATAGATTTTAATTTTATTTATTAAAGTATTCACATCCCACCTTTCCCACGGATCTTGGTGGCTCATGGTGGTGTACAGAGGCCTGCCCAGCAGGCAAGGAAACAGTTAAAATCATAAGTAAACTACAGACTACCCTCCACCTCAAGCCCATACTGCTTCGTCACCCACCAAAGAGAGCAGTACAGCCTTGCATCGCTTACAGAAGGAGGCCTTTGCAGCAGCCATGCTCAGGTCTGACGGGAGAGCATTCCAAAAGGCCGAGGCCACAGCTGGGAGAGAACAAGACCTGGCAGTGAACGACTGAACAGTGTTAATGGAGGGCTCTGCTAGGAGGAAGCTCTGGGAGGATCCGAGACGGTGCCCTGATTCGTATCAGGTAGATGGCGACAGACCTCTGAGAGCCAAACGTCAGGCTTGCAGTGAGAGGCTGTTGCCTTCGTGCCACACTTTGGGAGCTTCCAGAGGTCTCCAGCTGGCCGGTGTGGGAAACAAAACACTGCACCTTTGGGTTTGATCCAGTAGGGCAGTTCTTATAACCCTGTCACCTGGTGAGGAGAGTCCTGCCGCACACCTGCACCTGATCAGAAATCTGGAAAACTGGGAGAACAGTAAGATTCCGGCAGCAGGGCCAGCAAGAGGCATTGCCTCTTCTGATTTTGCAGAGGCAGCACAAGACAGGCCTCTTCCTGTGACCCTTGTTCCTTTCCTCTCCCATCTTTTCCAGCTGCTGAACATTGACCTGCTGGAGGGGACCCCCACAGCATCCTGGAAGGCAGCTCTGAGCAGCACCCTTGGCACATCCGTGCCTGCCAACCAGATCTGCCAGCTCCTCTGCGGCGCTCAGGGGTTCTTCCCAGGCCTGCAGCCAGTCGTGCGGGAACTGCGCCAGGCAGGTGAGCGCCTGCCGATCTCTCTGTCTTGGGTGGCCGGAAGAATACTCCGGCGGCAGCAAATGAGTGTTTGCCGGTGGGTGTGCCCACAGTGGGGAGGCATGCCCAAGTCAGCATGTTTTAAGCATATGTGTACACCAGCCTTCTAACAGTGCACATGTCGGGGCAAGCTAGGATGTGGGTAACCTAGCTGGATTGGGGGAAAGAAGTAACTTTAAGGGATGGGTGGTGACTGGACGTGGAGAAGGAGGAAGCTGAAGGGCCAGGCAGCCAGATCTAACAGGTCAGTTCAGGCGTACAAGTGCCAGAGGAGACTCCTGCAGGGACTTCCAAGCACCGGCCTGTCAGCAGCCTCTCCTTGCTTTTCTTTAGAGAGGCTGCTGAGAGTCTGGAGCCACCTGTGGCCTCCCAGGCAAGCCTGCATTCCAAGGCAGGATGGAGGCTTAAGCAGCAGTTCCCATAACAACATGATGCATCGAATGTCCTTTATCTATTTACTTGATTCCTCCACCTCCGCCTTTCCTTCAAGGTGGTCAGGGTGGCACACACGGTCTGTAGCCTACATGCCGTTGTGCCACTTCAGCCAATCTGCAAAATCTGTTCTGCTCCTGGATCTCTGGCGGTCCAATTCAGCCCTCCCCTGAATTTCCAGGCCTTTGCCGGGCACCCAGTTTTTGCAGCCTCGAGAAATCAGAGATTTAAAAAGTTGAGCTTTCGGGGAACTACATGGTAGATTATTCTGTGGCTTTTTGGATGCTGATGCTCAGCGTGTCGTCGATGGGCCAAACCGTGTTTGGTGAACATCGGCAGCATTGTTCCAATTGTTGTGCAGGGCTGTTGACGGAAGGAGGTGAGGCCGATGCCCAGCGATGGCTGGCGGAAAAGGAGTCCCCGCTTGAAGACACGGGCCAAGAAGTAAACGAGCAGAAGGCCGAGCTTGGGGTGCCGCCCGAGGGTGCTGCCCCAAAGAGGAGCTTCACCTGCAAGGCCTGCGGGAAGAGCTTCCGCTTCTACTGCCGCCTCCAGGTACATGAGAAACGCTGCTGCGTCGCCAGCCAGAAGCAAGACCCCTGCAAAGACTGCAATGAGACGAGGGCTTCCAGGAAGGAGCTTGAGAAATGCCCCCCGGAGACTCCAGGCTCTGCCTCCAGGAAGAAAAAGAAAAAGCGCCTCCCCGTGGCTTGCGACATCTGCGGTCGAGAATTTGCTCACGCCTCAGGTACAGCTGGTACAGTTACATAAGAAGAGCCCCGCTGGATCAGACCAGTGGTCCATCTCGTCCAGCATCCTGTCTCACACAGTGGCCAACCAGTTCCTCTGGAGGGCCAGCAACAGGGCATAGAGGCCAAGACCTTTCCCTCGTGTTGCCTCCTGGCTCTGGGATTCAGAGGTTTAGTGCCTTTGAATGTGGAGGTTCCCTTTGGTCACCATGGCTAGTAACCACTGGTAGAGCTCTCCTCCACAAATCTATCTAATCCCCTTTCAAAGCTGTTTATTCCTGTGGCCATCACTACATCCTCTGGCAGCAAATCCCACTCCTGAATCACTCTCTGTGTAAAGAAGTGTTTCCTTTTGTCCACCCTGAACCTACTGCCCATCAGCTTCATCGGATGCCCTCGAGTTCAAGTATTTTGGGAGAGGGAGAAAAAAATGAGGTTGTCAGCTGCTTCGGGGAGAAAAGCATTTTTATTTCAGTTGCTTGCATTCTGTGGTTCTGTAGCATGCGGGATGACATGCAGAATAGCAATCCAGAGGGTCAGAGGCAGAATGTGCCATGGTGGGACCACAGTTAGCGCATAGGTCGGTAGAGGTGATCCGATCACTTCTATTCTTCGGTGTCCTTTTTTGAAAAAATTCTAATCCCATAGGCAGGGATCTGTTTGCTTTATTTCTGATGCTTTTAAAATAGTTGGCGGTGGTGATACAGTTCCAGGGCTTCCTGGATGACGCTTCCATCCTAGATCTCTTCCAGTCCGGCTTTCGCCCAGGTCATGGGACGGAGACAGCGTTAGTTGCCCTTACGGACGACCTTTGGAGGCATCTGGACCGAGGTGGTTCAGCAAATGGGGATACAGGGGCTTGCCTTACAATAGCGTGCCTCTTTTCTCCAGGGTCGGGGACAAAGGGTGGCACTAGGGGAACAGCAGTCCAGGAGACACCCACTTGAATGTGGCGTTCATCAGAGGGCGGTGCTTTCCCTGATGTTGTTTAACATCTATATGTGCCCCCTTGCCCAGATTGCCCGGAGGTATGGACTAGGGTGTCATCAGTATGCAATGACACCCAGCTCTATCTGATGTTGGGCAGCTGGTCGGACTCCAGTCCGGAAGATCTGAACCGGGCACTGCACGCCGTGGCTGGTTGGCTTAGACTGAACCGGCTGAAACTAAACCCAGCAAAGTCGGAGGTCCTGTGCCTGGGTCGGGGCGGTCTCTGGATGGGGATCCCTCTCCTGGCCTTCGACGGGGTGCCTCTGGTGCCAGCGCCGGAAGTTAGGTGTTTGGGAGTGCTCCTGGATCCCTCCTTAACTATGGAGGCCCAGGTGGCAGCCACTGCCAGGTCAGCCTTATACCATCTCCGGCTGATTTGGCAGTGGGTTCCCTTCCTTGACCGCGATGACCTAACTACAGTGATCCATGCGGCGGTCACCTTGAGATTAGACTACTGTAATGCTCTCTACATCTTGATGCAAATCCAGAAGCTGCAGCTAGTGCAGAATGCTGCGGCCAGGCTCTTGATGGGCCTCCCTAGGGGGGAGCACATCTGGCCTGGGCTGAAAGCGCTGCACTGGCTGCCAATAGTATTCCGAATTCGCTTCAAGGTGCTGATACTTACCTTTAAAGCCCTATATGGCCAGGGTCCAGCATACCTGAGGGACTGCCTTTTCCCACACATACCCCAGAGAGCACTACGGTCAGGGTCACAACATCGGTTAGTGATCCCCGGCCCCAGGGAGGCCAGGCTCGCTGCAACCAGGGCCAAGGCCTTTTCAGTGATGGTTCCTGCCTGGTGGAACCAGCTCCCGGAGGAGATTAGGGCCCCGTGGGACCTTTTACAGTTCCGCAGGGCCAGCAAGACGGAGCTCTTCCGCCAGGCTTTTAATTAGGAGCCGCCACTACCACTACCACCAACTATTATTGTTAGTAACAACGGGGTAGTGGGTTGGCCCTGTATGAAGATAGAGCCACAGCATCGTGATGGATCCGTCACCTCTGAACTGGGACTTTGTGTTACATCTACAGTACGCCATCTAAATTCGTCTGAAGGATTAACATCACTGAGCACTTTAATTGTAATATATGGTTGTTTTTATATGTTTTATACACCTAGCACATGGTGCCCTTAATTGTGAGCCGCCCTGAGCCCGTTCACGGGGAAGGGGGGGATAGAAATATAATAAAGTTTTAAAAGATAAAATAAAATAGAAATAGTTGTGAGTGGATCCTCCCGCTCCCTTGCACCCCTACCTGCAGAATATTAGCACTCTAGAAAGTTCGACTAGAGAGCCTTTATTCATCCCATATATCAGGGGTGGCCAAACTTGCTCAACTTAAGAGCCACACAGAATAAACGTCAAATGTTTGAGAGCCGCAAGACAAATAGTACATGTTTTTATTTTAAGATATGCAAATGTGCTTCTTATTAACATTAAATGAGACTGCCAAAAATAAAAGGGGTAAAAACAGATATCGATAACGATATTTACCTGTTCAATTATATTTATTTGTTTGCTAATTATATTTATTTGTCTAAGAGAAAGAGAAAAAGAGAGAGCGGTGGAAAGAAAGAATGAACGAGGTGGAAAGAGAGAGAAACAAAGAAAGCAAATTATGGGAGGAAGGAAGAGAGGGAGGGAGAAAAAGTAGGCCTCCCCTTCGCTTCCCCAGCTGCCCTGCCAGGAGTCGCGCAATGTGTGTGAAAGAACCGCATGTGACTCCCGAGCCGCAGTTTGGCCACCCCTGCCGTGTATTGTTTGTTTAGATATTTATGCCCTGTTTTTCTCCCCAAAGGAGCTGCCAACCTCACTGTCTTCCCCTCCATTTTATCACAACCACCACCCAGTGAGATAAGGTGAGGCCGAGAGAGAGACTGCTCACTCAAGGTCACCCAGCGAGCTTCATGGCAGAGTAAAGATTTCAAGCTGGGTCTCCCAGGTCCTAGTCTGACCCTCTAGCCACCACACCGTGCTTACAGGGGGTAGCGTATTCGTAGTTTTCTGTGGCTGGGGATTTTTACGATATAGCGGAGTGTTCACTCAGACGAACACCCCCTCGGCTGTAACTTGCCTGTGGTACAGTCCAGGAACCGTTTTAGTGTGGTCATGAGCTCTTGGTCCCCTCAGTGGGTGCCACCACTGTTCCCTCTAAGCTGAGTTAGTGTGAGCTAGCTCACTGTTTTGTAGCCTCCAGCTCACACGTTTTTATCTTAGCTCAGGAAGGAGGGCTCCGGAGCAAACTAATTTATGCAGCAGCCAAATTACTTGCTCACAACTTTATTGCCAGTAGCTCAAAAAGTAGAATTTTTGCTCACAGGACTTCACAGCTTAGAGGGAACATTGGGTGCCACCACCAGCTAACCTTAGGAGGAAAGGGTGCTCTAGGGAGAGGTGTTCCTAGCCTTTCAGTTCGCCCACATCAGTTGGGTTGCCTCAAAGCCTTTAAACTGGAGGAGCTCGGCCTTCTTCACAGTTGCCGCATGCTGCCACCTTTCTGCCTCCCCAGGGATGCAGTACCACAAACTGACGGAGCACTTTGACGAGAAGCCCTTCTCCTGCGACGAGTGCGGAGCCAAATTTGCCGCTAACTCCACACTGAAGAACCACCAGCGCCTGCACTCTGGGGATCGGCCCTTTGTCTGCAAACACTGCCGGACCGCTTTCTCACAGGCCTCCGCCCTTGCCTACCATACTAAGAAGAAGCATGCAGAGGGTATGTTTGTACGTATGTATTTGGAGGACCTCTATCCCGCTGTCCCCTTGGTGACGGAGAACATTATGATCACACGCGTGTTCACGCATGAGGTTGACTCCTATTGAATCAGAGCCTTTGTCCATCCAGGTCAGCGTCGTCTATTCAGACTGGCGGCTGCTCTCCAGGGTCTCGGGCAAGAGGTCTTTCCCATCACCCAGGGCTATTTTTGGGCAGGAACGCACAGGAACAGAGTTCCGGCTGGCTCCTGAGTTGGCCACACCCAGCAGGAACTCATTAGCATAATAGGCCACACCCAACAGCAGAAACTCATTAGGATTGGCTACATTAGGGGTGTGTGGCCTAACATGCAAAGGAGTTCCTGCTACAAAAAAAGGCCCTGGGTTTTGACCACAAACAAGGTAAACAGAATAAGAAGGGAAAGGTGAGTGTGGCTGGATGACCACACTTTTGGTAACATGGGGGTGCGGCCTAATGGGCTAATGAGCTGTGCTGTCAGGGGTGTGGCCTAATATGCTAAGGAGTTTCTGCTGTTGGGTGTGGCCTATTATGCTAATGAGTTCCTGCAGGGCTTTTTCTACGAAAAAAAGCCCTGCTATCACCTATTGCTTGTTCCTTTTTGAGGTGCCAGGAATTGAACCTAGGACCTTCCGCATGCAAAGCAGAGGCTCTTCCCCTGTGCCAAACAGTGGAAGGTCCCCAAACCAAACAGTGGCCGAGACCTCCAGGGTGCAGAGCTCAGCCCTGGATAACGCCGTTGTTTGGTAGCCTACGAGATGGACCCCGCCATCAGCTGCAGTGGCTCTCTTTTGCAGGGAAGATGTACGCCTGCCAGTACTGTGCCGCAGTCTTCGCGCAGTCGATTGAGCTGTCCCGCCACGTGCGCACCCACACCGGCGACAAGCCCTATGTCTGCAGGGAGTGCGGGAAGGGCTTTCGCCAAGCAAATGGCCTCTCCATTCATCTTCGCACCTTCCACCGTGAGTAGCTTCAGCTGGCCCCATGGAGGAAGGGCTCCCAGCTGGGGGTTCCCTGCAGAGAGGGATAAAATCGGGAGGGCCTGGAACCCTGGCATCAGGAGGAGGGAAACCCTTGGCCAGTGCATCTGATGGCACAGGGCTGGGTACGTTATGCATCATTACAATTTATCTCCCCCCTCCTTTCCACCCAGCACATCTTGGAGGATATCACCAGCCATAGCTTATCCCTTTTAAAACCCGTCTTCCTCGGTCATGAAGGCTGGTGTGCGTAAAATGCCATCAAGTCGCAGCTAGCATGCGGCGACCCCGTAGGATTGTCAAGGCAAGAGATGAACAGAGGTGTTTTGCCCGTGCCTGCCTTTTTTTAGCTTCTGAGATCTGAGGTCAGGGCGTGGAGGCTAGTTATAAAACGTATAAGAAATGAAAGGCCAGGGGCTCAGGAAGCTGGTTGCATACAGAGCCAGCTCTGCCGCTGTCTCTTGAGGAAGAGGTGCTCTTCCTCAGCTCCTCCTCCTCAGCCTAGTTTCTTCGTTTCTTTTATACTCAGCTGGTCTTCCCAACAGAGACCCAGGTTGGCTTATAACAGAGCTGCGGTGGCTCAAGTGGTTAAGACGCTGAACTGCAGGCTGTGGAAGGTCAGTAGTTCAGCAGTTCGAGACCCGAGTGTGCCGCATGACGGAGGGAGCTCCCATCTCTAGTTCCAGCTCCTGCCAACCTAGCAGTTCGAAAGCAAGACATTGCAAGTAGATAAATAGGTACCACTTCAGTGGGAAGGTAACAGCGTTCCGTGCGCCTTGGTGTTTAGTCATGCCGGCCACATGACCACGGAAACGTCTTCGGACAGCGCTGGCTCTTCGGCTTTGAAACGGAGATGAGCACCACAACCCTAGAGTCAGATTCGACTGGCTTTCGAGCAAGGGAACCTTTACCTTTACCTCCCACTCTGACCTGGATAGCCCAGGCAAGCTTGATCTCGTCAGGTCTCGGAAGCTAAGCAGGGCTCTGACTCTGGCAAGTGCTTGGATGGGAGACCTCCAAGGAATACCAGCAGTTGGGAGGCAGGGGCAGGCTTTATTCAGCCGCCTCTCTGAATATCCCCCAGGCCGCCAGTATAAGTTTATAAGATTATGCATGGGATAGAGGGAAAGAGGTACTTTGCTCCCTTTCTCACAAGACAAGAACTCGTGGGCACGGATAAAAGGAAGTACTTCTTCACCCAAAGAGTGATTAACACATGGAATTCACTGCCACAGGAAGTGGTGGCGGCTGCAAGCATGGACAGCTTCAAAAGGGAATTAGATAAACATTTGGAGCAGAGGTCCATCAGTGGCTATAAGCCACAAGGTATAGATAGGGACTCTGGGGCAAGTGATGCTCTGTCTTCTTGGTGCTTGGGGGGATCAACAGTGGGAGGGCTTCTAATGTCCTGGCCCCACTGGTGGACCTCCTGATGGTTCCTGGTATTTCTGGCCGCTGTGTGACAGAGTGTTGGACTGGATGGGCCTTTGGCCTGATCCAACATTGGCGTCTCTTATGTTCTTATGTTCAGTAGTCACCAGAGGTCGCCATGACTTCCAAGTGCACACACACACTCACATGCACATATTAACCCCCATGCACCCATTGTTCTCCTTCCCTCCATTTTATCCTCACAACAGCAAACCAGTGAGGTGGGTTCAGCCGAGAGAGGGTGTGTAATTGGCCCAAGGTCACCCAGCAAAGCAGGGATTCACCACCACCCTGTTTCCTAGTCCAACATTCTAATCACTACACAACATTGTCGTGAGGATAAAATGTGGGCAGAAAAGACCTATGTATGCCTCCCTGAAGATGGGTGGGATAAAAACATAAGCTAGAGGAAGGAGACTTCCTAGAATTCCCATCCTTCAGGTGCTATCAACAGGCTGCAATTTAGCAGAGTGATGCTAAATTGTAAGGTCTGGAGTCTGCGTTCCACCAGCCTCTGGTTTCTGTACTGCTGCCCCTCAGCTTCAAAACAGTTGGAGTTTGAGTTGAATTACTGCATTTTAATGCTTACAAACGAGGGCCATGTTTTGCCTAGGCAGGCCAGAACAGTCAGTTTGGTGTAGTGGTTACGAGTGCAAACTCTAATCTGGGAGAACCCGGTTTGATTCCCCACTCCTCCACATGCAGCGGCTGGTGTGACCTTGGGTCAGTTACAAGTTATTTAAGAGCAGTTTTCTCAAGAGCAGTTCTCAAAAGAGTTCTCTCAGCCCCACCAACCTCACAGGGTGTCTGTTGTGGGGAAGGGAGATTGTAAGCCACTCTGAGGCTCCTTTGGGTAGTGAAGGGCGGAGTATAAATCCAATCTCTTCTTCGTCATCATCCTCATCCTCATTTAATAATCAAGATGGGAGCTGAGGAAGAGGGCCTTTCCTCAGGCCCCTCAGTGAGTTAGCGACTGAGGTAATCCTCGAACCAGTGACATTCCTGTTTGCCACTTTATGGCTTCC
Source organism: Gekko japonicus (assembly GCF_001447785.1). Taxonomy (NCBI): domain Eukaryota; kingdom Metazoa; phylum Chordata; class Lepidosauria; order Squamata; family Gekkonidae; genus Gekko; species Gekko japonicus. Next base: position 670,557 of record NW_015164668.1, read on the forward strand.
ACTGCTGCACTACAGGAGTATAAGCCTTGGACAGTCCCTTGCAAGGGTAGCATGAAGACTCTGTATGAATGAAAAATAACTTCTGTATGAAGGATAACCAGCTGCCCTCTCCATGGCACACAGACATTGACGATCCCTACGACTGCAAGAAGTGCCAGATGAGCTTCCCCACGCTGCAGGAACACCGCAAGCATATCCACATGACCCACGCCAGGGAGTACCACCCGTGTCCAACGTGCGGGAAGGTCTTCAGCGCACCGTCCCTGCTGGAGCGTCACATGGTCACCCATGTCGGGGGGAAGCCCTTCAGTTGCGAGATCTGCGACAAAGCTTATCAGGTACGCCATTACTAAACCCCCAGGCGTTCCTTCTGTCTGTGCACTGCTCCCTATTTTTCAGTTGTTCCCAGTGGTCCTTGGAAGGCAGCAATCCCTCTTGGTGTCACTTAGCTGATCCCTCAAATGGTGGGACAGCGGTGTTCCCTCTAAGCTGAGTTAGTGTGAGCTAGCTCACAGTTTTAGCCTCCGGCTCACACATTTTTGTCTTAGCTCAGGGAGGATGGCTCCAGAGCAAACTAATTTATGCAGTAGCCAAACCGCTCGCTCACAACTTTAATGCCAGTAGCTCACAAAGTAGCATTTTTGCTCACAAGACTCCACAGCTTAGAGGGAGCATTGGTGATCAGTGCAACAAGGACACGGTGACACTCAAGACTTCAGGTGCCGGAGTCTGAATTGCAGTTCGGTGTTTGTACACAGAAAATCTATTACCTGTGTTTATAAAATGATTTTGTTCAGGGTAAGAGTTTAAACAATTTTTAAAATTCAGTAAAATAGTACATTGCTACGATAACCATCAAAAGCATGGCCCAATAATTAAAAAGACAAAGTTGACAGCAGTAGAAAAGGAGAAGAGGAGATTGGATTTATACCCCGCCCTTTACTACCTGAAGGAGTCTCAGAGTGGCTGACAATCTCCTTTCCCTTCCCCACAACAGACGCCCTGTGAGGTAGGTGGGTCTGAGAGAGCTCTTTCGAGAATTGCTCATAACAGCTCTGAGAGAACTTGTAACTGACCCAAAGTCACACCAGCAGCTGCATGTGGAGGAGTGGGGAATCAAACCCAGTGGCTTAGAGTCAGTCGGGGAGGGGCCATGGCTCAGTGGTAGAGCGTCCGCTTGGCATCCCTGACATCTCTAGTTAAGGATCAGGTAGTAGGTAATGTGAAATATTTCTACTTAAGAGCCTGGAAAGCCACCACCAGTCTGAATAGATAGTGCTGTCCACGATGGACCAATGGTCTGATCTAGTATAAGGCAGATTCATGTGCGCTTGTGTGTTTCTATGTGTCATTGAACTCCAGCATGCCTTAACCTGCCTCCTAACCCCAAGGAGAAAGAAACAAGTTGAGCTCCTTGGGTTGTTCCAGTGATTTGACACCACTGAAGAGAAGTTCCAGTTACAGGTTTGCACTGGGAGCAGCCCTCGCCTTCACTGCCTGCTTGAGGGACGCCCGGGGGCATCTAGTTGTCAGGAACCATGATGCTGGACCAGACGGACCACAGATCTGATCCAGCAGGGCTTTTGTGTTCTTACGCACCTTACCGTGGTAACCCAATTTCATTTGCTCTCTGCAGCAGTTGTCGGGGCTGTGGTACCACAATCGGACCCATCACCCAGATATCTTCGCAGCCCAGAACCACCGTTCTTCCAAGTTCTCCTCGTTACAGTGCAGCTCTTGTGATAAAACTTTTCTCAGCACCGCAGCCTACAGAAAACACACCAAGGAAGAACATGCAGGTAAGGACGGAAGGGTGGCAAAGATAGCTTCTCTAAAGATGCCTCGGTCCACCCTGGATGGCCCAGGCTAGCCCGATCTCATCAGGTCATGGAAGCTAAGCAGGTTGGCCCTGGGGTTAGTACTTGGATACGGAACCAAGGAAGTCCAGGGTAGCTGTGCACAGGCAGGCAATAAGAACATAAGAGACGCCAATGTTGGATCAGGCCAAAGGCCCATCCAGTCCAACACGGCCCAGGCTAGCCCCATCTCATCAGGTCATGGAGGCTAAGCTGATCCCTCAAATGGTGGGCCCTGGGGTTAGTACTTGGATATGGGACCACCAAGGAAGTCCAGGGTAGCTATGCACAGGCAGGCAATAAGAACATAAGAGACGCCAATGTTGGATCAGGCCAAAGGCCCATCCAGTCCAACACTCTGTATCACACAGTGACCTGAAATACCAGGTGCCATCAGGAGGTCCACCAGTGGGGCCAGGACATTAGAAGCCCTCCCACTGTTGCCTTCCCCCCCCAAGCACCAAGATGACAGAGCATCACTTGCCCCAGAGCCCCTATCTATACCTTGTGGCTAATAGCCACTGATGGACCTCTGCTCCATATGCCTATCTAATTCCCTTTTGAAGCCGTCCATGCTTGTAGCCGCCACCACTTCCTGTGGCAGTGAATTCCATGTGTTAATCACTCTTTGGGTGAAGAAGGACTTCCTTTTATCCGTTCTAAATACGAATGAAGCAACAGTTATAGAAACACATAGAAGTTCACAGCGTAAAAACTCCAGTTAGGACTGCCCATCGATAAAAAATCAAATCAGTCAAATGCCATCCTAAAAAGACACTGTCTTCAGCTGCCTTCTGCAGGTCGACAGTGGGGGGGCCAGGCGCACCTCTCTGGAGATGTTGTTCCATAAACAGGGAGCTGCCACAGAAAAGGCCCTCTCCCACGTGCCCCTAAGAGATCTGATGAGATCGGGCTATACCACACTGCCTTCCCTCCCGCTCAAAAGTGCATTAGAGCCTTACAAAAAAAGGTTTATAGAGACACTCCCCCCTGTGCTGGGAGCAGGAGCACAGCTACGTGTCGCTGCCTGGGAAACCTCTGCAGGATGACCCGACCGTTTCACTACAGTTTGGTGGTGAGCAAGGGGCGATCCCTATCTGAAAGCAGTCCGGCTTTTGTCTCCTCCAGATGTGGTGTTCCACGAGTGTGAGCAGTGTGGGGGTCTCTTCCCCACCCTGGCCTTGCTGCAGGCTCACCTGAAGCGTCAGCACTTGGGTGAGCGTGCCCCCTTCCCCCATCTCCCCCTCCCTTGCTCTCCTCCAAAGGCTTCCGGGCTCACTGCAGCGCTCTCTGTGCCGTAGGGTCCCAGGCATTCCTCTGCCCACACTGCTCGGCGTCCTTCCACCTCCAGGAGACACTCCAGCACCATGTGGCCACAGAACACACCACGCAGGCAGAACCGTCGCTCGGGTGCAGGCTGTGTGGGGAGCTCTTTTCCGGGCAGGAGCAGCTGGAGGAGCACTGTGGGGCCGAGCACCCCAAAGTGGTGTTTGCAGGCTCACAAGTCCCCGCGGCCCATATAGTGCAAGTAAGTCATGTTTCTTCCAAACAAGAAGGTGACCTGCCCTGAAGCCGGTGCAAGTTTTTCCTCCACTCCTCTTCCTTCCTCCCGTGCTTCCCCCCCCCCTTCCTCGCAGCTTAATAAAATTCCCTTCTGCCTAATTTGCCGTAAAACTACAGCGGGGGCCAGCATTTTAGATCACTCTCCTGTTTCCTGGTTTGGTTTTGCCTTTCCCATTTCTGACCACTGAGTTTTCTTTAAAGTATTGGTGATGGAGGGTGACTTTGGGACTTTGCTCCTAGGCCAAAATGCATTGGTTTTGTACCTTTTGTACCTCCAGAGTGCTCAGGGTGGTACACATGAGGTTATCCATTTTACTCTTCTACCTTTGAGATGTTTATACTGGAGACACAGCCGCTGCCACAAGGTTCAGGGCCGAGTAGGAATCTGAGTCCAAGTCTCCCGATCTCTGGGAAGACAGAGCAGCCACACTCACGTTCATTTCCTTTCAGGTGATTCAGGCGCCAGAGCAGGTGATCGCTCTCACTGAGTCAGAGCTCACCGGCTCCCACGTGTTCCTGACGCTGCCGGATGCCCAAGGATACCAAGGCAGAACTGAGCTGGTGACGGTGACCATGGAAGACCTGCTGGACGAGAAAGTCACTCTGATCTGCAAAGAAGCGGAGTGAGGGAAGCCCGGAAAACCCATCTGCAAAGCTGCCTTTGGCAAGAAGAGCCTAGAGGGGCGCTGGAAGTGGCCGAGTGCCTGCCATAGAGCCAGCCTAGACCGTGAGGAAACCCGGGTCTGGAAATACGGTGGGAGAGGAGGGAGCCGGAGGATCTGGTGAACCTCTCGAAAGGGCACTGGTGTTCCCCTGGCAAGAACCAAACGATGCGTGGCTTTCCTTTTAAACCGGTTTGGCCAGTCTTGACCTGAGCCCAGCATCATCTTCAAGGTTCAGGCGGACAAAGTAAATCCCATCGTGGGTCCCCCATACCTGCAACTCTTCCTTTTAGGCTTCTGGGGCTCGAGCGGCAGAGGAAATGGCAGAGGCCCGGCTAGGCCTGTTGGAGGAAGTCAGCAGGTCTGCAGGTGCCACCAAGAGAAAGAGTCTGAGTCAGTCCTTCAGAGAACTTCAGTGCCAACCGTGCCTTCTGCATGATCTCCATCATGGGGCTTCCTCCAACACAGTGTTTCCCTCCCAAAGGGGACTGTTTTCGGGAAAGTTGCCGTGGGAAAATAGATGGATGTTCTAGGAAAGAGTCCTGTAAGACCTATTGGTGAAATCTGAAGTAATCGAGGATCAGAAAACATATGAGAGCAGCCTGTACTCCAGCAATGAACTGAGATGTTTGTTGGAGACGTCAGATATGACCGTCTGATCGGACTAAACGTTTTAGCTATGTCATTTGAATCATCCATGACTCTCTTCTTTTTTTTAGTTGAGAGGCCAAATTCTGTCTGCCTTATTCGGGGCATTTGGAGCAGCTGATACACTGAACGGCTGTCTTCCATGATGCTCTTGAGTACTGATTTTTTAAATTTTTTTTCGAGATTTGATTCCGGTAGCGCCTTAGAGACAAGATCTTCAGGGCACAAGCTTTCGAGAATCACGGCTACCTTCGAAAGATGCTCTCGAAAGCCCAGAGCCTGAAGCTCTCGGGCTCTAAGGTCCAACGGGACTCGAATCGAGCTGTTCTACTGCAGACCAGCACAGCTGTCCTGTGAAACTGACTTCTTCCGCAATCTTAAAACCTCGGATCCCCTTCTCTCTGTTGAACACCTTCTCAGAATCGGTGTCCTCTTGTCCCACCAGTGTGATAGGATGGAAGGGCCCATCACCAGGACTTCACAAGTGGGCCATTTCTGCAGCCCGGCCCATCTCAGCTTTCTGAACTTGGAATTTCGAAGCATATTAATGAAGAAGAGGGCAGAGGATCGGCATGCCAGTTGCTACTGTTGCAGCAATCTCAAGCCTGCATTGAAAGAACTTCCGTCTTATGGCTTTTTCTAAGGTTATGTCGGTATGGGTGGACTGGGAAACTGAACTGGCCCCGGAAAAGGACATTATAGCGGCCCCTCCTGTCCCCCTCACCTGAAGGAAGGCCCAGTCAGCTGGGGGAGGGTCCGTCTCCCCTACCAAATGCAGCCTATAAGCTGGCTGGAGAGAAAAGAGGCCTTGGTTTCCCGTCGTCACCCTGGCAGCCACCTGGGATGTGCCTGACAGGAGAGAGGGGAGAGACCATGAACAAGAAACTGTGATGTATGGGCTTGTTTATAATAAACTTAATGGAAATAATTCAATAAAGACTATTTTATAAAGCAGACGGTGTTTCATATTATTATAAACTAATAAGTGCATATTACATTATACATAAAGTCATCGTTAGTCAAGAGAAAATCAATACAAAGCACCATTTCAAGAAACCAAGAAGATTAGTCCATAATACGTCCTGTTTGGCATAAAGTCCAGCCAACAATACTTATAAAATACGTCTCATAAAATAAATCTGGTCCAACAATCCGGGTACTGGTTTTTATGAAGTATATCCAGTCCAGCAGTCCAAGGAACAAGGTATCTAGATTACTTGAGGCTCGTTTCAAGTTGTAGAACTTTTCTTCAGCCAAAATTCAAAAGTGGGCTGATGTCTGTACTGGGGAATACACCCTGATTTTTGAATTATCAGTTCTGCATCGAAGAAATTCATATAAAGCCACAAAGAAGTCTATAAGGGCACTTAAGTTCATCATCTTCTCAAATTGATAGTAATCTAGATCCCTCGTTCCTTGGAGTGCTGGACTGGATATACTTCATAAAGATCAGTACCTGAATCATTGGACCAGATTTATTCCATAAGACTATTGGCTGGACTTCGTGCCAAACAGCACTTATTATGGACTAATCTTCTTGGTTTCTTGAAATAGTGTTTTGTATTGACTTGCTCTTTTCTAACAATGACTTCACGTATAATGTAATACACACTTATTAGTTTATAATAATATGAACCACAGTTTGCTTTATAAAATAGTCTTTGTTGAATTATTTCCATTAATGTGTTGTTTATTATAAACAAGCCCATACATCACAATTTCTCATTCACGTTGTCTCTCAATACTTTGACTGTGATTCCTCTAGACTGCTGGCAGGTTGAGCACACTTGTGCACTTGCCAGGTCCAAAGTGCTTCTTCCAAAACCTTCTGTTGGAAGCACTTCCTCCTGGCACCTGCACAGGTATGCATTCCTCAGTCTGCCCACATGCTCATAGGCATTGCAATATTCATAGCAAGCATCTGGCGCTCTCTCCAAAATCTATCACGCTGCTTTCATGCTGTTAGTGAAAAGCTTATCCAGGTGCTTTTTGGAGAAATGAGGATAGAAGGGTCCAGTAGCTGTCAAAACCTTTAATCTCATTAAGTCTGCAACACATCAGTATTCCATTTAAGGACTCTATAAACTACAGATGGTAGGCTTCTCTGTTATGCCCTGAATTTTCTTTCCCCCCTTTGCTTTGTACTAAGCAGCCTGATGCAGAGTTCTGGGCAACCAGAAAGCTTGTTAGAAGTCCTGTGATATTTTGATCGACCCTGACAAAAAAAGGTATTTCACGAGCTGTGAGTTTTTGGAGTTTTTCTACGGCTACCTGTGGTTTTGTCCGCACGGGAAAGTGGTGTTGTTTCCTGACCTGGCCACAGGATGGCAGCAGTTGGTTGTGAAAAGCAATTGGGAGATGGGGCCCACAGTTGCAACAGCTCCCTCCTGTGATTGGCCAGGGTTCACGGAATGGTAGAATTTTGGCCACAAGCGGAGTTGTGAAGGATTGGGATTGTGTTAGTATTAGGCTCCGCCAAGGGTTCCGACTGGAGTGCATTCCAGCTTGCAAAGTAAGGAAGGCATATACAGGGTTTTGATTTTTGCAAAGCCTGGTCTCCCTCTAGAAGAGACTGAGAAAGCTGCTTCAGGCCTTCTGGGTTTTGTATGAACCCTGTCTTCTCTCCCCCCCCCCCTTTTGTTTATCGCACATCAAGACACAATTGGACGCAACTCCGAGCTGACCCACAAATATGCACTGCAGCGGTTTTCTTTCAAGCTCAAAACAAAGGAGACTTTTGCCCCTTTTCTCTGGTATAACACTCGAGGCTGAGGGTCTGTGTTCCGTTGCTCACATCAGTGGCCCACCCATGCCATATCAGGCAGACCAGGGTGAGCAGTCATGGTGCGTGAACCAGGGAAGGGGGGAGCTCTTGATGCTGGAGAGCGGTGGACTAAAGAGCCCTTCGCCTGCCCTGTAGCTGCCATGGGATTGAGCCGGTGGGTGTATCCAACGTTGCCGAGTGCATGAGATTTCATGCATGGGTACGAGGAGAGAGAAGTGCTCTTTATGAGACATTTTGCACTCTCATACGTATGGGAACTTAGGCTGGCTCAGTACGGCACTAATATTTGGTGCCCAGCGCTTTTAGGAGTAGCAGCATGGGAGCAGTTCGTGACTCGGCTCACCAATTGCAAATAAGGATGTCTGATCGGAGGAGGTGGCTTATCCCCCCCCACACACACACACACATGCACCGTAGTAGTTATGCCATCTGGACCCAGATGTGGGACTGCTTCTCCCTCTATAGCACAAGCGCGATTAGAAGGGAGAGGGCTTCCTTCTTTCTTTTTCTTCAGACGACAAGCCTCGGCCACTTTATGGCGACCCCCTAGGGCAGTGATGGCAAACCTTTTAGAGACCGAGTGCCCAAACTGCGACCCAAAACCCACTTATTTATCGCAAAGTGCCAACACGGCAATTTAACCTGAATACTGAGGTTTTACTTTAGAAAAAACAACTCACACATTAACTTAAGAGGATCCAAACAAAGTAAGGGAAGCGATCCCAAATGCTTTCATTTACTTAAAATTATTTGGCAGAGAATTCGACACTTTAATGTCGAGCCAGTTTGGTGTAGTGGTTAAGTGCGCGGACTCTAATCTGGGAGAACTGGGTTTGATTCCCCACTCCTCCACTTGCACCTGCTGATGTGACCTTGGGTCAGTCACAAGCTCTGGCACAGCTGTTCCTGAAAGAGCAGTTTGTGTCAGAGTTCTCTCAGCCCCACCCACCTCACAGGGTGTCTGTTGTGGGGAGGGGAAGGGAAAGGAGTTTGTAAGCCGCTCTGAGACTCCAAGTGAAGGGCGGGGTATAAATCCAATCTCTTCTCTTCTTCTTCTCTTCTTCTTCTTCTTCTTCTTGATGGTCTGGGCCTGACTGGGGCGATGGCACGCGTGCCCACAGAGAGGGCTCTGAGTGCCACCTCTGGCACCCATGCCATAGGTTCGCCTCCACTGCCCTAGGGGTTTCAAAGCAAGAGACTAACAGAGGCAGTTTGACATTGCCTGCCTCTGTGTAGTGTCACTTGGTGGCCTCCCATCCAAATACTGCAGAGCTGGTCCTGCTTGGCTTCCAAGATCTGATGAGATCAGGCTAGCCGGGCCTGTCTTTTCTTCTTTGCTTGAGTAAATTAGAGAGATGAAATAGGGGAGGTGTGTTGACAAAATGTAGAGACATCGTATTGGGTCCAGCCAGCGTTTTCATGCAGTCTTCCCCTCCTTACTACAGTCCACATCCCATGTGGCTTTTGTACACGCAGGTCCCTTGATCTTCAGCATAGCCCTTTTGGGTATTTAAAGGGGACCCCACCTTCCTCTTGCATCAGCAGCAAAACTGGTTAAATCCAACCCATTCCGATATATTTTCAAAAGCAGCTTTTTAGTTTTGGATGTTCAGCAGACAAGTACAGATTCCTGATAACAGCCATGAGTTTGGAACACCACGTGTGGGCCCACAAAACACGCCATAAGAAAGATTATTTACGAAGAGAAGATCATCCTCAAGTAGGAAAGAGAAACCAGCCCTATACAGGTGACATATGGTCCTGCCCATGACAACGTTTAATAAATTGCACTTTTACAAATCAAAGGTGTTTTAAGGTGTTCCTCGTTCTCAGAGTCTTTATATGTGGACCCAGAATTATTACAGGAGGGAGGCACCAATTCAGAGGAGAGGAGAACTTGCAAAGGAGTCATCCAGTTTGAGGCTCAGAACTTTTGGAAGAGGCTCCATATTTCAAGGTTAGTTTCCTTCACCGCCTACTGTCAAAGCTGCCAAACAGTTTCCAGCTCCTACCCAAGAAGTTGGAGGTATAGCCAGTAGCAGGTAGTGTACGTCAGCCTTTGATTCTTTTTAACAAGCAACTTCTGCTACTGGTATCCCTTTAGCAACACCTTTAGCAGTTTTCTAAACAAAAGCCTAGAAGTGCTTATCGCTTCATTTCCCGTAACACAAAATGTTACCATTGAACTTTTGTCTCGTTGCCTCGAGGAGGCTGGTTTTCCTGGCTTGTCATATATAATATATGCTTCTTGCTGCCGCCGCTGTAATAATTCACTATTAAAATAACTCAGAGATGGGATGCTCGCTTTAATACGGCTCAGCTGAATCTTTTAAGAGATAGTGACCGGGTATAGGGTTAGATCCAATGCTCCCTCTAAACTGCGGAGTTTTGTGAGCAAAAATTCTACTTTGTGAGCTACTGGCATTAAAGTTGTGAGCGGGCGATTTGGCTGCTGCATACATTAGTTTGCTCTGGAGCCATTCTTTCTGAGCTAAGACAAAAATGTGTGAGCTGGAGGCTAAAAAACTGTGAGCTAGCTCACACTCAGCTTAGAGGGAACACTGGTTAGATCCCACCTAAAATTTCCAGAGATAGAAACTTCCGCTGCAGCCCAAAGTGCCCCCTTGAAATGTTGCTCTTGGGAGATGGGGGACCCCCCAGGAGTAACTTGGGAAGGAGTTGGAAGTTTTGCTTGTGTGAGAGGTGAACTGATTAAAATCATACACACACGCCACTTGCATGCATGGAAATTTTAGGCAGAATCCAACCCATGGTCAGTGGGGACAAATTCCAATTGCTGGGGGCTACAAATTACATGCACATTTGTTTTTGAAGGCTGTTTTGGCTCCGTTGTGTTTCTGTGACACAGAACGAAAAAGGAGGCATTATTGAAGCCAATATATTTAGATCGGATCAGCCTCTCAAAGGCAGATAATGCAGAGAAAAGCGCTCTCTTGGTTAAGATCACTGTGTTAGCAAACAATTGGGCCCAGTCAGAGCTGTAGTGTAACGTTCAGTCCTTCAAACTTCCTGAAAAGAGGATAGCGGTGATACTACAGCAAGCATAGAAAGCCGGTCCATTGATAGCAAAGGGCATTTTTTGTGTGGCGGTAAATCTGTCTGCGGGAGGGGGGGTGGCTTTTGTTGGGGAGAGTCTTTGAATGCAGGAAAATCCAGAACGTTGTCTTAAGTCTTCCTGGAGTCAGTCAGTCACCCCGCTGGACGTTGGCCAGATGGCTTCTGTATTGTAAGTTGTTTTATTGGAAGAAGGGGGGCTTCTCTGTGCGTCCCAGACTTTTGCAGAGTGGCTGGGAACCAAAAGTGTTCCCAACATTTAATTCAGACAGAGCAGATGCTACAAATCTCTCCTGTCCTTTTGCTGGTCGGGTCCATTTGCACATAAATGGTTCTGAACAGTGGAGGTTCTGCTTTGTTTCTCTCCAAGGAAGCGTTTTTGGGGGGTGAGTCTCTGCCTCTGGTCTGGCATAGCTGATGTCCTCCCTCTTCATGGTGTCCCCGTCCAGAAGAGATGGTCCACATTCATTGTGAATCCCCCTTTGTGCAGTTCTCCGACGAAACCGCCTGTGACCGGAGTATTCATGTCTCTCCCTTCATTTTCGCCTTGCCTGTTTCGCTTGCCAAGAGGCAGACATTTCATTATGCCCCTCGGCTCCGATTGGGACTTATGGCTCTGTTTCTTGGAAACCTCCCTTTCAAGATCTCCATAATCCTTTCTCCGAAGGAAGCATTAGCTCCAGCTGAGTGAAAATTTGCTTTGCGGCAAGAAAGAATTCGTTTTTTCTAAAAGAGAACGGGGGGGGGGGGGGATTGCCTTGTGTGTTGGCCAGAGAAGAGCGCCGTTTTGGTTAAGACTGATAGTCCATATTTCCCACCTAGGAATTTTGTTGTTATTGTTGTTCAGTCGCACAGTCGAGTCCGACTCTTCGCGACCTCATGGACCAGATCACGCCAGGCCTTCCGGTCCTCCGCCGTCCTCTGAAGTTTGCTCAACTTCATGTTTGCTGCATCTATGACACTGTCTAACCATCTCATCCTTTGCCGTCCCCGTCTTCTTTGACCTTCTCTCTTTCCCAGCATCAGGGTCTTCTCCTGTGAGTGCTCCCTTCTCATTTGGTGGCCAAAGTATTTGAGCTTCAGTTTCATTTTTACATTTTTTTCAAACAAGATGCTCTCAGTTTATGGAAGAATGGGCTCCAAATGCTTTCAAATAAATACAAATGAAAGTAGGTCTTCTTTATAGGCCTCAGATTTATAACAAGCATCTTGTTAGATTAAGGTAGGGTTCTTCTGTTCCGTCATTTAGTGTTGCCCAGCCAGATGCTCCTGGGATAGTCCCACAATGGTCTTCCGTTTTGTCCATCCCCAGCGTGTGAGAGATGCCTCTGCAGACATACTGGGTGCGATCAATGGTCGTGAAAAACAACTTTTGCTAGGCCTGTTCTTTGAATTTCTAGTTGTTATTGCAGTCCTAAGGGCATATGGGGCCGGCCTGAGGGAAAGAAGGAAGTAGAGCAACATGTAATAAACACTCTGAAAACAGATTTTTGGAATGAAAACCGGCCACAGGTTTATTGAATACATCAGATGGAGCGTTGGCACAGCATAGGGCAGGATCCAGAACGCATCGGGTGACCCGTCTATCGGCTGATGTACCACATCCCCAGTGTTGCGAGCTGGGCCGGGAACAGCGTGGGGGGCGCTGTCAGAGTGCAGAGCAAGTGAGCATCGACTCAAGTAGTCTAGTCAGGGTCCAGTCCAAGGTTATGCACAGAGTCAGGAGCCTGGTCCAAGGATCAGTCCATACAGCAGGGTCTGAGAATCCGACAGTTGCTCACGAGCAGGTTCAGGAGCAAGACGAAAGCAGAGTCAGGAAACGGTCCGGAGGGTCACAGGGCTGAGGCAGGATCCGATGCAGCGGTCGCAGAGTCAGAGGGATTTGGACTCGATGCTTCCACACCTAACAGCCTCCCTTGGGTGGCTTTTATAGCCGTATGCTTAAGGGTCATGCTTGCAGCCAGCCGTTCAGGAGCAATCCTGCAACTACTCCAGCAGTTGGTATCGGGCCGGGAGGCGTGCAGTTTTGGAAATCAGAGTCTATCGCTTGTATGCATGGGCGCGCACACACAGACTACAAGAGGACAAGGTTTCTAAGAGGACTAAGGCATTGCATTAAAGCAGGGCTATTTTGGGGCAGGAACGCACAGGAACGGAGTTCCGGCTGGCTCCCGAGTTGGCCACGCCCGGCAGGAACTCATTAGCATAATAGGCCACACCCAATAGCAGAAACTCATTAGGATTGGCTACATTAGGGGTGTGTGGCCTAACATGCAAAGGAGCTCCTGTTACAAAAAGAAGCCCTGGGTTTTGACAGCAAACAAAGTAAACAGAATAACAAGCAAAAGATGGGTGTGGCTGGACGACCACACTTCTGGTAACATGGGGGTGCGGCCTAGTATGCTAATGAGCGGTGCTGTCGGGGGTGTGGCCTAATATGCTAATGTGTTTTGCTGCTGGGTGTGGCCTATTATGCTAATGAGTTCCTGCTGGGCTTTTTCTACAAAAAGAGCCCTGCAAAGAATGCATTGTCTTAACCTATCAAGCTCAGAAGCAGACAGTTCTTTGTGGAATGGCAGCCTGTTCAGTGACGCAAGGGGCAGCCTCAGCAGCATTGGACACCGGGCCCTCTATGGAAGACATCTGTAAGGCCTGGGCATCTTTATCCCTCATGAGAGAACAGATGCCTTCATCTCAGTGGAGCCAAGGGCTCTTCGGCATCCCACACTGCAGACAAATCCACTTAGGAAAGGAGGCTCCTCATCGCTGCCTCCCGTATCACAGGGGGTCAGCAAACTTATGTCATTAAAGAGCCAAACGACTGATAGTTGACGTGTCGCAGGATACAGAAAGATCCAGAAACCGAGCAAGATTGGGTGGAAGATGTGGGCTCCAGTTGTACGATTTGGGAATAAATAGAATGCCCTGACCCGAATAGCCCAGGCTAGCCCGATCTCGGAAGCTAAGCGCAGGGTCGGCTCTGATTAGTATTTGGATGGGAGACCATCAGGGAAGTCCAGGGTTGCAACGCAGAGTCAGGCAATGGCAAGATACCTCTGAATATCTTGCCTTTAAAACACCACAAGGTCACCATAAGTCAGCTGTGAAAGAAGAAGACAAAAGATTCCATTTTCCCGGGCTTCAGGAGGGGGCGGAGAATCCAGCTCCAAGGAGATCTTCTTGATTGGCAGGAAGTGCCGCAGAGGGAGTTCCCAGGAAATGGGAACTTCTCCAGATGAGGAAAGGAAAGGAAGTCTTGGGGCAGGGCGGAGGCAAAATTAGAGGTGGTCTCGGTTACCTCATTGGAATGCGGAATGTCCACTTTTGAGTCATGTGAGGAGGAAACATTAGCCAAAAAGGTTGCTGTAACTGGAGTCTTTTGTTAGAAGGAATGTTACTCTAATAGAACTGCATTGTGTCAGGAAGCACCTTGATTGATTGTTGAATCATCTTTGTTAATTGTCTAAAAGTCTTCGTGGTAGCTGGGACTATATCTCTTTGGGCTTGTCATTTGGTGTAATTATAAGCAGACGTATACCCTTTCTACGGTTCTGCTTCATATGGATGGAAGCTGAAAATATTTTATTTATTTGTTTGTTTATTTTATTTCTATCCCACCCATTCCGGCCTAGGCTGGCTCAGGGCGGCTCACAGCAGCATAAAAATTTCGTAATACATAAAACACAGTTCATCACATTAATAAATAATACAAGGACATAAAACAGTCTTAAAATCAACAATATTAAAGTGCTAGCATTTCCGATGTTGCCTTAAGTTCTATTGGTCCGCTTCAGTTGTAAAAGGGGTGGGTGGGGGGAGGCTGGGCCAGTCAGGGATCTATGGTTCAAGACTTCCACCAGTCAGTTGTTATTAATAGAACCACCAATAGTTCCAGTTGTAATAGCAGTGATGGTAGGGGTGGTGGTGTTAGGGATCTAAAATATGCATTTTGCCCCTTTCAGACCCAATGGCAATCATCCATTTCAGGAAGGTGGCCTCTAGCACATTCTCCCCTTACCCGTGGTAAAACCGTAATGACTGAAAAACAGACGTACGCAAGATGTACATGTGTTCAGTGTACAGAGCCTCACAGATTTGGGAAAGAAGTGAGTCATAGAATATTAGAGTTGACATCTTCGTCAGAACGCACCTAGAAATATCTTACAAATATGAAACCTGAGCTGCTCTTGCCTTATTATTCCTATCTGATCATTATTAGTGGTGGAAAAGGCAATCATGTCACAGCCAACGTATGGCAACCCTGCAAGGTTTTCAAGGCAAGAGACGAAGAGAGATGGTTTACCATTGCCCGCCTCCGCGTAGCATCCCTGGACTTTGTTGGTGGTCTCCCATTCAAGTTCTAATTATCAGGCTGACCCTGCTAAGCTTCCAAGAACTGACAAGATTGGACTCGCCTGGGCCATCCAGCTCAGGGAGGAGACTGCTGTTAGAAATTAGATTTTGTAGACATATTGTTAATATTGAGAGACTTCTGTGCCTTACAGATTGGAATGCTGCTTACCGATGCTGGAAAAACTGCATTGTTACTGCTGAAAGACATACAAGTATTATTAGATTTTCGATTTTCCAGCAGATAAGATTTTGGATATTTTGTGCTTTGTGCAGTTTATGGCCTGATGACAGCTAGAAGATCGCTGTCTGCCTGTTGTCTGTAAAACAGCTCCAGAAGCAAAGGTAGATGAGGCTTTTCCTACTGCGGTACCTTGACGGTGAGACTCCCTCTCCACCGCAATTCACTTGGCACCAAACTTGCTGAACTCAAAGCGCCGAATTGAAAACATTTTAATTGCAATGCTGCATAAAATAGTTATTTGTTCTTGTGTGTGCGCGTGTGCTTGTGGGAACTGGTTGGACATGACATTTGAAAATATTATGAGAATGCGGGTTTCCTGGCCAGGTGCTAGCTAAAATGAGAGTGCCATTCTTGGATGAAGACCATGGGGCTTCCCAGTGCTGATCAGAATGTATCACTGTTGGGACCTAGCTGAGGCTATGGGTGGCCATCTCAAATCTGAGTCTGGAGAGGGTGTCTTCGATTCCACGATGTGAGTTGTACTCTGTTGTCCAGGCAGAGCCAGAAGACCAGGCTCCTGGTATTTAGACAAGGCCTGGTCAGTCCATTAGCTTCGTACAAGTGGTCATGTTCTATTCCCACATAACCCTGGAAAAGCTCTTTGAGGCCTGAACATCTAGAGTCCCACGCATCTCTCTGTGCTGAGCCTCAGCTGATGAGGTTCCTAGCCAAGTAATAAGCAAGGGTGTTGCAACAGAATCAATAAATTAACCTTTATGGAAGCCAAAGACTCTGGTTTATCTCTTCATCTCTTAGATAACGCAGTCAGAAACTTCAAGCAATAAAAAAGAAACCCGTCACGTTTCCTTAATTGATTCCAGAGTTCCAAAAAAAAAAGTGCCTGTCTTTGTAATTTCAAGTCTGAAGGTGCCTAGCGCTTATATCCATTCATTAAGTTTGTTCTTGGCTTAGTCTGTCGGATCCAAACAGCCATGTGCTCCGAGGAATCCTTTGTGCAGATACATAAGAGATAGCAATCAGGTTGCCTCCTGGGTTGATTTCAGAGGTCGCATCTTACGTCATCATGCTGGCAACTGCTGTCAGGTTTACATGTGGATAGAATCACTGCTGTTCTTCCCTGCCCCAGATTGTGCCTTTGTCTGCAGTCCGGATTAATTATTATCGAACGGGGTCTTTGCCATGGATTTCACTTGGAGTTGCACGAGGCATGTCAGAAAATAGACCTCTGCCTTCTTAACGTTTCCATTGGCAACCACAAGTCACCCATGCTTCCTGTATTTTGCACACAGCTGATGCCAGCCCACTTAGAAATAGTTTCTTCATTCACTGTTGATAACCCCAGCATGGCTGGTGAGGATGGCCATAAGTCCATATATCATCTTCTCCTGGTATACTGAACCCTGTTCCTTCATGAAAGGAGATGGCAGGGTTGCTCCGATGTAGTTTGTTCTTAATATGTTCTTTAGTACAGGGTTAGGGTTGCCAACCCCCCCGGTTTGCCAGGGGTCCCACCCCCCTCTCTCCCTTTAAGTGTGTGGAACCCATGTTTCCTCCCAAGCCTGTGTTTCCTCCCAAGCCCGGAGTGCCAGCTTCGTGCTCTTAAAAGGGAAACGCAGCTGCTCTTAAAGGGGAAACGCCAGCTCCTGCATTTAAAAGGGAAACACCGGCTCCTTTAAGGGCAGGGAACTGCCGTTTCTAGAGATCCGATGCACGGGCAGGTGGGGGGGGTGGCGGATGTCCCCAACGTGACGTCATCATGTTGGGGATGCCCCACCCCCTCCAGGAACATCCCCAAAATCCCCCGCTGGGGGTGGAAGATGGACTTGAACCCTATAACAGGGTGTCGGCTTAGGCCCGACACCGCCTTCAGAGTCTGCCTCCTCCCCTGTGTCTAATTGGAGTCTTAGATCCACCGAAGACTTGGTGATTCTGTCTGTGCATCCAGTCCAGCCAGCGGGAGCAAAGAGAGGCTTTCTGAGCCCTCTTTTAGAAACATGGGAAGAAACTCCCCTGTTTAGTTTGTGCTTTGGACCTCAGTGTCCAGTCTGGAAAATGGGGAAAGGCCAACGAACTGGATCTTAAATCTTAAATCTTGAACTTGTTTTGATCACTTTCCTGTGTCTCGCAATGATGTCTCACCTTCCCCATTCCTTGTTCAGCTGGATCCATATTGCTGCCTCTTAACCTCTCCCCCACCCCGTTCTCGGTCTTCGTTTTTTCCTTATCCTCTACTTTTAGGCGCTTGTGTGTGTGTGCAGTTCTTACTTTGTTTTCTTGTTGGTGGGCTGCGTTGGGGAACAAGGTGGGGGGTTGACATTACAGGCAGTGTGTTATATTTACTATCTTAAGTGGGAAAGAATAAAAAAAATCTTAATGGGAAGAACGCTTGTTTTCATGAACTACCTCAAGTCTTTGAGATGAGCTGGGCTGTAAGCCTAAACTCGGGATGTGGTTGCTTGTAATCGCACCACTGTCTTTTCAGTACCTACAGCAGGTAATATTTCGCCTAACGTCTCCCTCGATAAAAGGAATCAAAATGCTTCGTTTGTCATTGCGATTCCAGACATTATGAAAGGAATTTTCTCACACTTAAATGGGGAACATTAATTTACTTCATTTATTCTCCTCTTTTCTCCCGATGGTGACCCAGAACGACTTACATCATTCTCCTCTTCCTCCATTTTATCCCAACAACTTTGGGAGGTAGGTGAGGACGAGAGAGCATGATAGGCTGTCAGGGACCCCTAGCCACGGGCTCCATAGGTTTGCAGACGTTCCCAAAGAACTGACATGAGAGATCCGGGTTTACTTACGAGGAGAGCTTTAATAAGTTATCAAAGCAGATGCAAGGCTCATTCAGTCAGCTGGCCCTCGAAATGCACACGCACTTGCACAGCAAAGCTTAGCCCAAACCTTGAGACAAAGGGCATAACTAGAACCAAGCGTCTTGTATCCTAAATACTGGCTGCGAGCTGAAAGAATGGTTAATTAAGCTGTCCCAAACACTTGGATGGGCCAGGTCATCTTGCCCCTGGCTTCCAGTGGGGGGAAGAAGCAACCCAGCAGGCCCTAAAGATAAGCACTGCTACTAACAAGCATGAGGGTGAGAACGATCCCCTGAGCTCATGCTGTCCTCTACCAAGAGTCTCAGGGCAACTATCAAAGATGGAAGAGGAGATTGGATGTTGGAAAAATAGTCAAAAATACTTAAATTACTCAGAGTATCGATGGATCTGGCTTCATTGGAGAGGAGACATTTCTTCGTGTTTAAAAAAGCTTTGTTTCTAAGGGTAAAGGGTATACAGGAGACCTATGAAAATAACAAACATCTTAGAGCTACATTCTTACATCTTACTTCTATACAAGCATGGCTAGAACACAACTCCTAAACAATGGCGTATCAGCTTCTTCTTGACCCCTAGAAAGGAAGTCACCTGAAACTAGTAACCAATCTGTATTACAACACAAGTCACTTTTCCCAGGCTATTTCCCCATTGGCTCTGGGCCAGGTTTCCCTTCCAGGTCAGTCTAAACAATAGCATACAAGGTAAACAAGTTAACCCTATAATGACTGGATTGTGAGACCTTGCAAACACATACATTTCCAACATTGGATTTATCTCAGAGCGGCATCTCCGAGCGGCTTAGAATCCCCTTCCGTTCCTCTCCCCACAACAGGCACCCCGTGAGGTAGGTGGGGCTGAGAGAGCTCTGACTGAGAACTGCTTGTGAGAGAACACCTCTGAGAGAACTGTAACTGACCCAAGGTCACACCAGCAGCTGCAGGTGGAGGAGTGGGGAATCCAACCCGGTTCTCCAGATTACAATCCACCACTCTGAACCCAGGGGTCGTTTCGTAGAAAAAGCTAGGGGAACTCATTAGCATATGCCACACCCCCTGACATCACCGGAAGTGTGTCATAAGGCCACACACCCTGACATCACCGGAAGTGTGTCATAAGGCCACACAACCCGCCCCCAACGGTCCCGGCCGCCGCCGCCGGCTTTGCAGCTCCACTGCCGAGACCCATGAGGGGCCCAGCGGTGGACCTGCAAGGCCAGCGGGAGTGCAAGGAAGCCCCGCGAAGGCCCTCCCTGACCCCAGGCAGTCAGGGGTGGGGAGAGGCAGGGAGGAAGCAACTTACCCTCCCTCTTCTCCTGCCTCCTCCTGGCTAAATGAGGGCTGGAAGCGGGGCGGCCGGAAGCAGGGGGCGGGGCTTCGTCATGTGCCCCCCCGTACCTCACCCGGGGGAACTGCGATCCCCCCCGAAATGACCTCGGTCTGAACCACTACATCAGATTGTCACCCAGGGCCAACCAGCAAGCTTCCATGGCAGATGGGGGATCACACTCATCACCATTCCACACTGGCTGTCATGCAGACCAGCCCTTCAGTGTCAGAGAGCTTCCCCCCCCCCAATCACTGGCTTTTATGCCCCCTCCCTTTTTTTCAACAGCAGGCAATGGGACAAAGTAGCTGGTGTGCAACTATCATTCAACGCAGCTCAGCTCCGGTCCCTTCCCTGAATTTCTGAGACAAGGGGATGTGTAAATTCAGCTCTGATTGCCATCTCAGTGCTCTTATAGGATGGGACGCACCGGAGACTGACTTAATTGCAGCCGAGGCTGTTCGTGCACCAGCCTGCCAGAAAAACCTGCAAGGCCACTTCTGGGTTTAATTGGAGGTTCTTCCACCTGTGCGAGAGGCCTGCCAGATGCGGGAGGCAGGGGATGGCAGCCCCTCCCTGCCCTGGGGGTGGCAGGAGAACTGCCGGAGAGCAGCGCGGCAGGTGTTGACGCGCATTCCTGTAAATCACCTGCCTCCAAGGGATCAGAAGACACTGGGAGGACTGATAAGGATGCCGTTTGCCACTGAAATGTCACCTAAAGTGAAATGTAAAAATTAATGGGGAGATCCCCAACCCTGAGAAATTCCCCAAAGAATTGCTAGAAGAGTTCTACGGAAATTAGCAATGTTTTTTCCCAGGGGGATTCAGATGATTCCCTAGAATCCCCCTGCTGCACCTCACGAAACCAACAAGAACAAATGGCATGATTACTTTACATTTGCCTCCTACCACCATCCCAAGGATCAGGGTGGATGGGGGAATGGATCAGGAGACTCTTCTACTAGAGAGAGAGAGATATCAGGCTATGAAACAACATGGTGATGGATTTGGGTCTTTCACAGTATGGTTGCTAGAAACGAGAGGATTTCTCTGTGCCCTCATAAGCCTCACTGACAGCAAAACTTCACTCACCGATCTGAGGTAATATATCTGGGATGACGGTCTTTCTTAACTGGGAACTATTTGGTCTAGACATAACACAGTTAAATCCAGACAATGGGCTTTGTCTGTTCATTTTGTGAGTTTTATTTTGCATTTTCTGGTGACATTTAAAAAAATTAGTTTTCTAGTAAATTCAGAGACCATGAAGTTGCACTGGATTAAACTTCCCGTCTCTTGATTGGGATCTAGTTGCTTCAGCCACATTACACTGGTATTAGATCAGTTGACTTGTTTGCCCTTGTCTTTCTGGTTTCAACTCAAGCTGCTCTTTTTTGACCTTTTATTTTAAAATTGTTCACAGCCATGTATCTGGAAGACCACCTTTGCCTTCGTGTAGCTGAAATTTGTCCTATCAATTCCCCTATATTTTTTAATCCTCTGATGGCAGGAGTTTTACAGGAGTATAGATCTGATCTCCTCTCAGCAATGATCCTTCTCCATATCTTCTTTGAGGAAAGTAAAAACAGCTACAACTTGTGTGAGGGGTTTTCCTCTACAGTAGCCTCATTGGAGTGAGCTGCCATCTTCTCCCCCCCCCCCCCCCCCTTTCTTTAAGGACACCCTGTATACCAGAGTTATTTTATAAAGCTTTTTTTGTTGTTGTTGATTTTCATGTAAGTGCCTATGTATGGTTTTAGCATAAACTACTTTTGCAGCATATTTATTTAATTTTACTGAGCCGGAAAGGAAAGCTTTTTTTGTTGTTGTTGATTTTCATGTGCCTGTGTATGGTTTTAGCATAAACTACTTTTGCAGCATATTTATTTAATTTTACTGAGCCAGAAAGGAGGGAGTATTCTTAAATTAATAAAAGTTTAAGCCTTAAATATTAGCCACTCTCTTCCTCCTCCAATTGAACTCAGTCACAAGGTAACAGTGGAGCCAGTCTTGACTTTGCCCAGAGAACAGGATGTGTGTGTGTGTGTGCTTTCCTGCAGCCCTTTTTCCTAGAAAAAATACACATAAGAAAATGTGGACAGGACATTCTGTCAAGGTAAACAGCCGCCTACAGAAAGGAGGTCAGCTGTGAGCAGGCGAATGGTGAACTGGCCTCCCACCTCCAGGTAACTGCAGGATAAAGTAAACACTGCTGTTGCAAAGTGTCTGACACAAAGCTGAAGCCCAGATCGGTTGCCTAGCAGGAACCATGACCTTTAGTTGCCAAAGCACTAGTTCTTGTGAGGAGAACATGGACAAGGAGGAGAATGTTGTGAGCAGGGGTCATTTCGTAGAAAAAGAGGTGCAGGAGCTCATTAGCATAACTCATTGACATAACTAATTTGCATATGCCACACCCCCTGACATCTCCCTTTCCTTCGCCTCCAAGTGGGGCGAAGGAAAGGGGGGGAAGGATCTCAGGCCCTTCTGCCTGACAGGGGCCAGCGCGCCAGCCCCTCTGACAGGCAGAAGCTCCTGGGTTCCATTCCTTTCCCCCTCTCCCTTCCCTTCACCTCCAAGCAGGGTGAAGGAAGGGGGGGGGGATCTCAGGTGCTTCTGCCTGACTGAAGTGGGCCAGGGAAGGCAGGGGGGAGCTTCTTACTGCCGGAACGCCATCCCGGCTTGTTCCAGCTGCAAATGACCCCTGGTTGTAAGCGACTTTGGGTCCCCACAGGGTAGAAAAGTGGGGTATAAATGAAGTAAATAAATAGTACATTTAGGATTGTATGCAGCAATCCTGAACAGACCAACTCAGAAGAAAGTTCTGAGGTAAATGTTGGAGGCTTTTGCACAGGAGAAACACCTGAGGGAAGCAAGGAAACAAAATTATTGAAACTAAGCAGCAGCATTTTGGACCAGGTCAGTGGAGCTGCCGACTAAGTACACCCTCATTGCTGACATTAGACAAAACAGTGTTTTCTTGGGGAAAGGGAACTGTGATTCTATATGGAGGGGGCGGTTTACTTTTTGAGAAATAACCATCTGTAAGTAATTGAAATCTAATTACTACAGAAGTGATCGGAAGCAGCGCCTTTGCAAGACTAGAGTCTGCATTTTTTTGGTCTCTCCTCCTCCAGAAGTGAGTCTTTAATTTCCTTTAGGGGGAGGGGGAAAAAAGACTCCACATCCATCTCTCGGATGATGACGGGCCTGGCTCAGCGTGGTAGTGGAAGCCCAAGGAAACAATTAAAAGTCAGCTCTTTGGTTTGCAGCCCGTCCTTGGCATAAACTCCAAGTAATTATCTTAATTACACACTGTGATAATACAATCTGACAACTAACCAGAACTGCCGTTTCAGAGGCAACTTTGGGATAGGATTCTTTCAATTTAGGGTCAAACTACACATTATGTGGCAAACCCATGACCGGTTCTTCCAATATTTTCTGCTTAAAAAGCCACAAGGAGGAGGGGAATTTCAAGTTAGGGTGAAAGCTGCTAGAGCAGAGGAGTTAATCCTCCTCCCCCCCACCCCCAAGCTGTTTCCCTGATAGAAATTGCCACACTCCACAAGCAGTTATTAGTCAGCCCACCAGTTAGAATCCTCTTCCTAAATCCTGCCTTCTGTGCCCCCTGCCTGCAGAGGTAAGGCAGGAGGCAACTGCTGACAGGGCCTTTTCAGTGGTGGTGCCCCATTGTCAGAATGCCCTTGAGGTTCATTTGGTTACCTGCCTTATTTTCCTTGATGCACCAGACCCAAACAGTTTCTTTATATTCAGGCTTTTAAACAAAAGGTTCCATCTCTTTAGCTGTTTTTATGGGTATCACTTTAGGCAGCTAAATGTGATGCTGTTTTTATGCTGCCCTGGCCTGGTATACGGAGCACATTGAGGAAGTTGGCAATCCTGTAGTTCTTCTTTTGGAACTGTTCAAGTGTTCCTTTTTTGGAACTGTTGGAGTAGATATCTTCTGGAAGCTCATTTTCCCCCTTTACACTCGTGAAGCATACTGCTCATTAGGAGGGACTGAGCACTTTGGAGTGTTTTGGACTTTGTGAGCCATAGACAGGGCTTACATTAAATCATTTATGCCCTGATTATGAATTGTGTATTGTATGAATAATTTTTTTTTAGGATTTGGTAACTGTATAAATGGTTTTTTTTAGCAGTCTATAAATGAATTATTTGTTAATTATTATTATTGATTGATTGATTGATTTTTGAAATTGGTATTGATACCATGCACAGTTAATTTTTTGTGTTCACTGGTATGTTTTTATGGCTTTTATGTTGTTTGCATGTGCTGTTTATCTGTAATCTGTCAAGGGAAGCAAGCTGGTTACAATTGGAGAGGGAAATTATGAAAAATGGCTGAATCACAGCAATTAAAATTTTTGTTTTGAAGTATGGAAACCAAGTTTCTTCCTACCCATAACATATCTTTAATTTCTTATTTTGCCAGTTTGGATCCCATCAAAAATGGCATCTGTCATTCCCACTGCTACTGTGAAAGTGGGAAGTCTTTGGGTGCTGCAGATTCACTTTTAACTTACCATAAACCATCCAGCTTCAATGCACCACATGCAAATGGTCCCTGGTGAAAGTACACCCCATATTTTCCATCCAAGTGCAGCAGGGTGCAGAAGG
Source organism: Gekko japonicus (assembly GCF_001447785.1). Taxonomy (NCBI): domain Eukaryota; kingdom Metazoa; phylum Chordata; class Lepidosauria; order Squamata; family Gekkonidae; genus Gekko; species Gekko japonicus. The sequence goes on from NW_015164668.1 coordinate 694,514, forward strand.
AGTTAAGCTCAAAGTTGACAGGCATTCGAGTAGGAGCTGTAAGGTAAGAAAATGGGATGGTCTATGAAGAACAAAACAGTCTTAGTGATCTATAAGGCTAGGAATTGCTGATAGTTTGTTTTAAGGGTCACCTTTCATTTTCCAAGTCTGGCAACCCAGTTTCAGAAGTGGAATTTTCCCTCCAGGCTTTCTGTAGCAGTGTGCTAGTAGCTTTAATTATAAGGTTTTTTTGACAGAGCTGACACTCCCTTGCTTATTACAAAATAAAGCAAAATGTATCTGAAACCTACACAATTTCTCTCTTTAGTGCAGGGTTTTTTTTAAAGCTAACTTTCCCCTCATTCTCCTTGGGGAGGCATTCGATCTCTGGCATATCTATGCTATTAAATTGGATTGTATTTTAAAAGAAAAGAAAAACCGGCATTTCAGGCAGACGTTTTTGCCATCAAGGAGACCTTCAGCCTTCCTTGTTGCTCAATTACAGTTCAGGTTTTCCGGCAAATTTTATTTTTAGTAAGTGTAGCTTCGTAGTTGTCTCCTTTCAGTCAAACACTGGGAAACGGACTGGCAACACCCACATCTTTTCAGAGACTGTCGATCCATGCCAGCGGCAACAGCCAGCTGCATCTTTAAAAAACGGTTGATTTGCAGGGAGCAGTCGATGCATCCATGTTGGATGTGACTTTTATCTCTATGCCAATTGCAAAGCAACCCCTGCTCATAGAACCCAGCCTAAAGCATTACTTATTTGTTTCTTAGGCTAAGGTTGTAGGTAGCTGCGTTGGCCCAAAAACAACAGTTCAGTAATGACTTTTTTTAATTAGTTATGTAGATTCTTTGTATTTGATCTACAAACAGAACTTTGCTTAGGAAAGGTTCTTTGCCCCCCAAAGTGATATTTATCTGACTTAGCTTGCCTCTTTGCCCAACAGTGCATCACCTAAAATTAAGCTCCAGCTTTGCTAATAGCATGACCATTTCCCCCCATCTGCTTTCAAGGGACCTGTGTGTTCCAATTAGTGCCAACCTAGCAGTTCGAAAGCAAGAAATTGCAAGTAGATAAATAGGTACCACTTCCGTGGGAAGGTAACAGCGTTCCGTGCGCCTTGGCGTTTAGTCCTGCCGGCCCCATGACCACGGAAACGTCTTTGGACAGCGCTGGCTCTTTGGCTTTGAAACGGAGATGAGCACCGCAACCCTAGGGTCGGATTCGACTGGCTTTCGAGCAAGGGAACCTTTACCTTTTTAAGGTATCCAATCACCTACTTTGATAGGATAAAAGGGAGACGTTTTGCTTCCTTGTGCCGTAGCCTTTGGTGCCTCTTGACTAGCTCTGTACCCAACCAACTCTGCACTCAACACATGAACCGGCACAAAGAAGCTGTCTTATGCCGAGTGAGACCTATTAATCTTGTCTACACTGACTGGCAGCAGCTCTCCAGGGTCTATCAGGCTGAGGTCCTTCACATGATCGACTACAAGATTCTTTTCATTGGAGATGCTGGGGATTAAACCTGGGACCTTCTGCATGCAAAGCAGATGGTCTGCCACTGAGTCATGTCCCCTCCTTAACTGAAGCTGCCTTATACTGAGACTACTGAGGTCAGTTTTGTCTATTCTGACTGAACATGGAACTCCAAAGTCTCTGATAGAGGTCTTTCATATAAGAACATGAGAAGATCCCTGCTGGATCAAACAATTGGTTCCTCCAGTCCATTAACCAGTTACCCTGGAGGGCCAAACAAACAGGTCATAGAGGCCAAGGCCCTGATGTTGCATGTTAGCGTTGGTATTCAGAGGTTTTCTGCCTCTGAACATGGAGCTTCCCTTTAGTCATCATGGCTACTAGCCGCTGATGGATCTACCCTCTGTGAGTATGTTCAGTTCCCTTTTAAAGCCTTCTATGCTTGTGCATGCTACATCCTCTGGCAGTGAATTCCATGTTTTAATCACGTGTTAGGTAAAGAAGTACTTCCTTTTGCCCATGGTGAATCTATTGCCTGTCAACTTCATTGGGTGCCCCGATTTTCAGTATTTTGGGAGAGTGGGAGAAAGTTCTCTTTATCTGCTCTCTCTGCCCCATGCATAATTTCATAAACCAATAGTGTGTCTCCCTTCAGTAGTCTTTTTTCTTAACTGAAAAGTCCCAGTCTCTTTGACCTTTCCTCATAGGAAAGGTGCTCCAACCCTGTAATCACCTTGGTTACCCTCTTCTGTACTTTTCCCAGCTCTGCAATGTCCTATCTGAGATATGGCATCCCGGACTGCTGATAGTATTCCAAATGAGGCTGCACCATAGTTCTATACACGGACATTATAACATTGGCATTTTTATTTTCAATTCTTTTCCTAATAATCCTGAGTATGCCTTTGCCTGTTTCACCACTGCTGAACACTGAGCTGACATTTTTAATTTTCACCACTACCCCAAAGTCCCTTTCCCTCTCAGTTTCAGTAATTTCTGATCCCATTCACATACACTTACTTTTAGGATTTTTTTTT
>NW_015164668.1:698668-721201 GCF_001447785.1 Gekko japonicus
CTTGGTGCTTGGGGGGGTGGGGCAACAGTGGGAGGGCCAGTGGGTGTAGCCAGTTTGGTGTCGTGGTGAAGTGTGCGGACTCTAATCTGGGAGAACCGGGTTTGATTCCCCACTCCTCCACATGCAGCTGCTGGATGACCTAGGGCAGTGGTGGCGAACCTATGGCACGGGTGCCAGGGGTGGCACTCAGAGCCCTCTCTGTGGGCACGCGTGCCATCGCCCCAGCCAGGCCCAGACCATTATTAAAGTGTCGAATTCTCTGCCAAATAATTTTAAGTAAATGAAAGCATTTGGGATTGCTTTCCTTACTTTGTTTGGATCATCTTAAGTTAATGTATGAGTTGTTTTTTCTAAAGTAAAACCTCAGTATTCAGGTTAAATTGCCGTGTTGGCACTTTGCGATAAATAAGTGGGTTTTGGGTCGCAGTTTGGGCACTCGGTCTCTAAAAGGTTCGCCATCACTGTTATAGTCCAACTCTCGCAGCCATACATTACTACTGCCCCCTCACTCCTTGGCAAGTAGAAGGGGAAGCCATGGAAGCAGTGATAGAATTCACGTTCCTGGGATCCAAGTTCACTGCAGACGGTGACTGTAGCCACCTGCTCCTTGGGAGGAAAGCCATGGCAAACCTAGACAGAGATGCTTGCAGGTATGCAATTGGACATCAGCCATCTTTTAAAAATCACATAATGACAAACAGGTCAGGGTAGTGGTGGTAAATGTTAGGCCAAAGGAACGTGGTGAGGCAAGAGATTGGCTCTTGAATGTGCCAAGGGTGTGGCCAGGTGACGAGGAGGTAACGCTCAGACGAACCCGTTCCCCGGAGCACTGGCAAGCATGCTTTCCTATGGTCACCAGAACAGGTGACAAACCAGCCTGGCCTTCTCCTTCTGTTCTCTCAAACCATGCAGTTCTGGTGGAGGTACAGCCATGGTAGGCACGTAGGCACACCACAAGAGCCTCTGAACATGCGATGGGAGTGTGTGCGCACGTTCAGGAAAACGTCGAAATTTTGTTTAAAGGCTTAGGTGGGCTAAGGAGGGGGGGGGCGTTCCAAAGCATTCAGTCCCAGGCGCCAGAATGATTGTAACAGGAAGGAGAGCAGGTTTGGCCTCCAAACAGCCCCGCTAAACTTGACAAACTGCAGCATCTCTTCACAAGCGACTCTTACAGCCGCAAGACGTTTCAGTTTTGTTTAGTCTCGTCTCTCTTTTCTTTTATACAGCAAGTCACATTTCAGGATTTATAAATAAATATGGGGTTATAGATAAACTGAGACAGGAGAAAGCACTCTAGCAAAAGAAACAAGTGCCAACTGACTCATATATACAAACACACACATACACAGATAGATGGAAATGTGTAAAAATAAATAGGACAAGTACCGGGATGAAGACTGAATCAGCAGAAAGGAATGGAAACTGGACTGCGGAACATGTTGCACTGCATGGTCTCTATGGAAGCCACGTTCAGTCTTCTTTTTGCGTATTGTAGCAGATTCATGGTCGCTTTGCTTAGCTTGCTCTTCATTATTAAAAGGGGGGGAGGGCAGTTGTAGATGACCAAAACCAACACCCACCAGCCGAGTGGAGCTCCTTGCTTCATTTCACATTATAACTTAAAAGGGGTATGAATTAATTAACAGAAGTGCCTTGCTGCCAATGAATGAGAAGCCCCTGCCTGGGGGAAGGGGGGATTTAGGGGAAGTATATTCCCAAGCAAATCTTCCTAGTTCACAATTATTTGCAAAACTTTTAAATGTACATTCTTATTGATCTATACACCACCACCACCACCGCAAAACTCTCTCATGGATCACTGCCTTGACGTGGCGAGGGGGCTTGCGTGGTTCGATGAGGCTGCGGGCTATGCCGTGGAGGGCCACCCAGGATGGGCAGGCCACAGTGGAGAGCTCAGACAAAACATGATCCACTGGAGAAGGAAATGGCAACCTACTCCAGTAGCTTTGCCAAGAAAACCCCATGGACAGTAACAAAAGGCTAAAAGATATGAAAGGAAAGTCCAATGCTGCAAAGAACAATACTACATAGGAACCTGGAATGTAAGATCTATGAATCAAGGTAAGCTTGACGTGGTCAAAAATGAGATGGCAAGACTGAACATCGATATCCTAGGAATCAGTGAACTAAAGTGGACAGGAATGGGCGAATTTAACTCAGAAGACCATTATATCTACTACTGTGGCCAGGAATCTCGTAGAAAAAATGGTGTGGCCTTTATAGTCAACAAGAGAGTGCAAAAGGCAGTACTGGGATACAATCTCAAAAATGACAGAATGATTTCTGTCCGATTCCAAGGCAAACCATTCAACATCACAGTAATCCAAGTCTATGCCCCAACCACTGATGCAGAAGAGGCTGAAGTGGACCGGTTCTATGAAGACCTACAACACCTCCTAGAATTAACACCAAAAAATGATGTCCTCATCATCATAGGGGACTGGAATGCTAAAGTAGGAAGTGAAAAGGTAACTGGAATAACAGACAAGTTTGGCCTTGGAAAGCAAAATGAAGCAGGGCAAAGGTTAACAGAGTTTTGTCAAGAGAACACACTGGTCATAGCGAACACCCTTTTCCAACAACCTAAGAGGCGACTCTACACATGGACATCACCAGATGGGCAACACCGAAATCAGATTGACTATATAATTTGCAGTCAAAGATGGAGAAGCTCTATCCAGTCAGTAAAAACAAGACCTGGAGCTGACTGTGGTTCAGATCATGAGCTACTCATTGCAAAATTCAGACTTAAACTGAAGAAAATCGGGAAAACCATGAGGCCATTCAGGTTTGACCTAGATCGCATCCCTGATGAATATACAGTAGAGGTGAAGAATAGATTCAAGGGTCTGGATTTGATAGAGTGCCTGAAGAACTATGGACGGAGGTTCGTGACATTGTACAGGAGGCAGCAATCACCACCATCCCAAAGAAAAAGAAATGCAAGAAAGCAAAGTGGCTGTCTGATGAGGCTTTACAAATAGCAGAGGAAAGAAGGAAAGCGAAAGGCAAAGGCGAAAAGGAAAGATTTACCCAACTGAATGCAGATTTCCAGAGAACAGCAAGGAGAGATAAGGAGGCTTTCCTGAATGAACAAAGCAAAGTAATAGAGGAAAACAATAGAATGGGAAGGACTAGAGATCTCTTCAAGAAAATTTGAGAAATCAAGGGAATGTTTTGTGCAAAGCTGGCCATTATAAAGGACAAAAATGGTAGAGACCCAATAGAAGCAGAAGAGATTAGGAAGAGATGGCAAGAATATACAGAAGAACTATACAAGAAGGACCTCAATGTCCTCGACAACCACGGCAGTGTGATCAGTGACCTCGAGTCAGACATCCTGGAGTGTGAAATCAAATGGGCTTTAGAAAGCACTACTAACAACAAAGCTAGTGGAGGTGATGATATCCTAGCTGAGCAAAGTCTTAAAAGATGCTGCTGCTAAAGTGCTGCACTCAATATGCCAGCAAATTTGGAAAATGCAACAGTGGAAAAGGTCAATTTACAGTCTAATCTCAAAGAAGGGCAATGCCAAGGAATGTTCAAACTATCACACAATTGCACTCATTTCACACGCTAGCAAGGTCATGCTCAAGATTCTACAAGCTAGGCTTCAGCAGTACGTGGATAGAGAACTGCCAGAAGTACAAGCAGGGTTTTGAAGAGGTCGAGGAACTAGAGATCAAATTGCCAACATTAGTTGGATTATGGCAAAAGCAAGGGAGTACCAGAAAAACATCTACTTCTGCTTCATTGACTATGCTAAAGCCTCTTTACTACCAGGAAGAAGGCTTGTTGTAGCAAGAGACAACGGACACTACCGCCAGTGGTGGGCGGTGGGCACCTGCCAACTCTGGGTGGCCCAGCAGTGATGGGGCGAAGGCGCGCGGCCACGGTGCCGGCCCAATGCCACATCCGTGGCCATCAGTCCAGTGGCCCTTTCCCAGTGGCAGAGTGCCCAGCTACCTGGAGGCTGCCTGGGGCGATGACGAATGGTGTGGCAGCGGTAGGATTGACCTGGGGCTCGCACATGTCCCAGTGCCGGAGCGTCCATCCTGCCTGGTGGCCCCGCGCAGACTGAGGGCGAGAGGCTGCCTGGCAGGTCTGTGGGCAGGGCCAAGGCGACGGAGGGAGGCAATCCAGCCAGGGGATTGGCCCCCCTGCTGAGCGACAGGTCAGGGACCCAAAGGCTAGGGAGGTGTGTGGAACGTTCAGTTAGACAGTGATATCGATGCAATGAACATGAAATTGAGCAAACTCCGGACGATGGCGAAAGACAGGAGGGCCTGGTGTGTTGTGGTCCATGGGGTCGCAAACAGTCGGACTCAACTGTGCGACTGAACAACAACAACAACACCCCTGCAATCATTGCCTGTTATCCTGGGTTTAGTAAGCTTGGAAAACAGAGGAGGGGAGGGGGGGAAATCATTAAATTATTCAGTTTATTCCATCAGTGCTATAGGTCGCTAACTTAAAATTCAATCCAGAAGAGTTAATTTTTAAAGCTTTGTGAAAGCCTTGCTGAAAGCCTAGTTTTCACCATGATATTCGAAAATGTTGAGGTTGTGTGTGTGTGTAAAGTACCATCAAGCTTCAGTCAGCCAATTTTCAGCTGTGTGTGAAATTTCATTTCCACTAAGAGGCCCTTGCCTGACCACGTGCCTCACAAACCTAAGGCAGTGGATGACTTGCCATGTGTCACAACCAGCCCATACTTCTTGTCGTTTGCATTGTCCTGCCAAAGTGTGGAGAATTTTCTCACATTTCTGTACATGATCAGAAATTCAGGAACCTAGCAGACAGGAACAGGAAGACTGTCCAAGTGGCTGATGATGGACAACTGGTAGGGATGCCAGCGTCCAGGTGGGACCTGGGAACCCCCAGATTTACAGCTCATCTCCAGACTACAGAGATCAGTTCCTCTGTTGAAAATGGATGCTTTGGAAGGTGGACTCTATGGCATTTGGCATTATTCCCCACTGAAGTCTTTGTCTTCCCCAGGCTCCACATCCATTTCTCCAGGAGTTTCCCAACCTGGATCAGGCAACTCTACCCCCCCCCCAATCCCCTGCTTTGGCCAGGGGGAACCTGGCAACCCTAACAACTGGGCAAGGGTTGTATTCACTTTTGACCTCCAAGACCACTCTTGCCTTGAGTACAGTAGACTTCCGCAGTTGGCGGGGCATCTGTTCTCAGGATCATCTTGAATGGCAAAATCAGCAAATAATTGGAGGAAGGGGGATCCGCTGCCTCCTATTCACAAAACCACCACCATTACAAAATGCAACGGTGTCGTTGTTGTGATGATGGAGGGTGGGAATAAAAACAGTACAGTAATACCAATAAAGTGCCAGCTAGCATTTAATGCCTGCTCATCACCTCCCCCACCCCTGCAAGCACACTTTTCCTGCTCTTTACCATACCCTCCAGCACTCACGTTTCTTTTCAGCACTATAATGGGGGGGGGGGGGGAGAGACTCACGACGCATCATGAGCAATGTTCCCTCTAAACTGTGGAGTCTTGTGAGCAAAAATTGTACTCTATGAGCGTCTGGCGTTAAAGTTGTGAGCAAGCGATTTGGCTACTGCATAAATTAGTTTGGTCTGGAGCCCTCCTTCCTGGGCTAAGATAAAAATGTGTGAGCCGGGAGGCTAAAAAACTGAGCGAGCTCACACTAACGAGGTAAGGTCATGCACCATGAAGAAGTGAGCTCACTGAATCCTGGATCCACGAATAGTGAGGGTCTGCTGCACAAACTGGGCCTGCCTGCCCCTGTCCTATCCACCTTCCTGGCCTTGGGTAGGGTTCGACAAGGGTATAAAAAAGAAGAATAGTGCTTAAAAATTGTTCCAATTGGAACGCATAATTGTTGACTGCCTCCCATTTTAAACGGCGGGAGTCATGCCTTCCCCCAAACTATAGCATTTAAGAATAATTAAATTTCCTTCAAAGTTTCATTCAGCCACCATATGCGATAAAAATTAAAGGCCGAAAATGTACATCCTGTGATAATGTCTCGAGCCCTGCAATTTCAGGCTTTAATAGAACCCCTGTAATTGTGAGTGTTGTGATAAAATCACGGCAGACGTCAACCTGACATTTAATGGGAAATTATTAAGCATCCTACACAGACTAAGAATAAATCACCGGTTGTGCTGCTAATTACTGGTGCAGTTGCATCAATATTATGGGATGTGATCTCCGTCCTGGCCTGAGGTTAAAAGTGGCGGGGAGGAGAGGCGACAGTGGGGGAAAAAATCTGTTAAAAATTTTAATTTGGATTGCTTAAGTAAAGGAGAGATTTAGCTGACAAGGCAAAGAAGGTGCAGTAGGTTCGCATGTACATGATTAGGGATGCGATGCTGGGATTCGAGAAGTACACCTAGATGGGGAGAAAGAGGAGGCACAAACCATATCCACCTCCACAATCATCATTATCCCACAATGTTCCACTTCCAGTTTTAGGTGGGAAGTCGGTCGCATGAAAGCTAGTTCCTCAAGCACAAATAGCCCACAATTGTTCTGGACAGATGATCTGGACTGTCTTGCTTGATAGCCATTATCCTGCCTTCTCTACCCCTATTTTTTATTAGAAGAGGAAGAGGAGTTGGATTTACACCCTGCCCTTCACTTGGAGACACAGAGCGGCTTACCATCACCTTCCCTTCCTCTCCCCACAACAGACACCCTGTGAGGTAAGTGGGGCTGAGAGAGCTCTTTCAAGGACTGCTCTTGAGAGAACAGCTCTGAGAGTACTTGGGATTGACCCAAGGTCACCCAGCTGGCTACATGTGGAGGAGTGGGGAATCAGACCCAGTTCTCCAGATTAGAGTTCGCTGCTCATAACCGCTACACTAAACTGGCTCCACACCAAAAGGGGTAACCTAACATTTGTGCAAGGGAAGGGTCATAGCAGTTATACCTACTTTGCAGCCAGGAGACCTTCGATTTAGCCTCTGGCATTTCGAATTAAAGGGTGTTGGATAGAAGGGCTTACTGCAGTTTCGCCATATAGACAGCTCGCTCTAGACGGTGCTAATTAAGTAGGTGCTGAATCAGCTGTTTCCATCAAACAGAACTTAATCCCACCCTTACATAAAAATAATCACTGCAAATACAGAATAAAAACTCATCTCAAAAAGCATTTCACTCATAGTTTTGTTTTTAAAAAAACAAATTAACAGGAGTTCTCCCCCCCCCCCCTGTGCCATTTTTTCCATTTTTTCCATTGGAAAAATGGATAGGGGAGTGATCAGGAACCCCACCCCACCCGGGCACGATTTTCTGTCCCCCTTGGGCATTCACATCTCTGTACTGCCTTGTCATAACGAGTCACCTCCTGGATTTTCTTGTCCACAGTGGAAAATGGAGACGATTACAGGAATGATTACGACATGAACACATGAAGCTGCCTTATACTGAATCAGACCCTCGGTCCATCAAAGTCAGTGCTGTCTGCTCAGACCGGCAGTGGCTGTTATTCTTTGCATAATCACAAGAAAGAGCTAAGCAGGACACTGCTGCCATTCGGAATCTAATTTAGCGGTCTCCTGTATCTGCCGTTTGCTAGGTGCCGCACATGTCATAGGGGCAGAAACATTTCTTTCAAAATGGAAAGATGAGATTCTCAGGTAGAGGAATTCTGCAGCCAGGAATACAGTCTGTGCTTTGTGCCACTTACATATTTATTTATTCAGGGCATGTCATCCCGTTGTTCTCCCTCATGGAGACTTACAAAGTATAGTAATTTAAATAAGCAAAATAGAATGTGTAAGCAAACGAACGGGGAACAAAAGGTACACTAAACATCCTGGGCTGGGCCGGGCCGAGATCCAGTTGGGCAGTCCACAACAGCCAGAGGCTGCAAACAAAAAGCCATTTGGCTCTTGCCCAAAGGCTTATGCTCCTGGCCCCACCCAGGGTTTAAAGTACTTGCAACAGGAAGGAAACCATAGTGCAGCCCAGTCTGGATCTTGAACAGTCTGGCGGCCATCTTTCCACCATTCACTTTCCATGCTGTAAGAACATCCGGTCACACTCAGTCTTTAAGGACTTGCAACAGGAAGGAAACCCCAGTGCAGCTGGGATCTTACACAGCCTTTCAGCCATCTTCCCACAATTCCCCTCCCTTGCCGAGAGAGCCTCTGGTCATGTCCAGGTTTTAAGTACCTACAAAAGGAAGGAAGTAAAAGCCAGGGCTATTTTTGGGCAGGAACGCACAGGAACGGAGTTCCGGCTGGCTTCCAAGTTAGCCACGCCCAGCAGGAACTCGTTAGCATAATAGGCCACACCCAACATCAGAAACTCATTAGGATTGGTTACATTAGGGGTGTGTGGCCTAACATGCAAAGGAGTTCCTGCTACAAAAAAGCCCTGGGTTTTGACAACAAACAAGGTAAACAGAATAAGAAGGGAAAGGTGGGTGTGGCTGGATGACCACAGTTCTGGTAACCTGGGGGTGTGGCCTAATATGCCAATGAGCTGTGCTGTCAGGGGTGTGGCCTAATATGCTAATGAGTTCCTGCTGGGCTTTTTCTACAAAAAAAAGCCCTGGTAAAAGCTATGTCTGGATCAAGCAGCTGGCAGCCATCTCGCAACTTTCCGCTCCAAAATGATGTGTAAGAGTAAGCCAAAACATTTTTACCCATTTCTACTTTATCATCTTTATAGATGTTGCTAGCAAAATTGCCCCCATTGTGACTGGCTCTCTGTGTGTGGAAGAATTATGTATTGCAGAAACCAATGCGGGGGGGGGGGGGGGGTCACACCTGGATATGAAGCTCTCTGCTCAAAGATACATTAAACTTCTCCAGCTTGTCCACCTGCTGTCAGGAACTGAAGGGCAGCTTAGCCCTGGCTTCTACACCATTTAGAAGACTGGTACTTTACTTCCGTAGTGTGGGAGTGGATGGCAAAATGCTTAGGGTGACATTGGGGTGGCACCCTAAACCATCTCTTTGTCACTGGTGACCCCAGACATTTAACTATAATTTAACTATGTGACTGTTCTTGATTGCAAACTAGATTTTGCATTTTTTAAAAAGACTGGAAAAGTAACCAACAAATGTGCAGATTAAATGACTGCAGCAGAGAAGCCGGCCATATCTGCTTTGCGATGAAGATGTGTTACAGCTAATCTTCTTGCCATCTGTCTTTATTTAGCTAATCCACTCTCCCGCACACTGTGCAGATGACACTGGATAATCCCCTCTGCTGGCATGCGCCAAGCATTCCATGGTATGGTTCAGCAAATGCTTGTGGCAAGATGCAAAGGCTGTTGGCATGTGTCAGATGCCTGGTTGGATAGATATTAGAAGTGTCTGATCAGACATTAAATTGGAACCCGCTGGCAGAAGAAAATGCCAGTGGTCCATTTTTCCAAAAATTAATTCATTAACCTGACCTTTCCTTTAGGAAATGTGTCTTTTCTTTTTACCAGTCTTGTAAATGACCTGCAAGTGTATCACAAACCAGTCTTATGCTTGTGATTTTTTTCCCCTTTTCATTTTTGTGTGTGTTTGCCTGCTGTGCCTGGAAGTCATGACGACCTCTGGCGACTCCTACTGGGGCATGATGGAGGACGTTCAGAGAAGTGGCTTGATAGCCTGCCTCTGCTTCCCGGCCCTGGTATTCTTTGGAGGTCTCCCTTCCAAATACTCGCCAGGGTTTGTCCTGCTTAGCTTCCGAGATCTGATGAGATCGGGCTTGCCTGGGCTATCCGGGTCAGGGCATGCTTGTGATTTGTGAGGAGTCCCCAGCCTGGTCTACACGGGCAGCAGAATGAAGTGGCAGAGTCCTAAAAGGGTAAAGTGGCCACTTCAGACTGTGGAGGAGGGGAACGGCATAATTAATGTTCCCCAATGGGGAAAAAAGATCCCTGCAACTTAAATGAAGCATATCGGAGAGAGAGGAGCTCTGTCCTTGAACGCTGTGACGATTCTTCCCTTCAAGAGAATTATTAGTCTAGAGAGAAACTTTGAAAACATCATCCTTTCCCCCTGCTGTCAGAAGCAATACATTCCACCTCAGCACTCTGCCAATTCATGACGACTTCATTCTGCAGTATACCTAGACTGGGCCTAAAGGTTGCCAGCCTCCAGGTGGGGCCTGAAGATCGCCTGGAATTATAACTCCTCTCTGGACTACGGAGATCGGTTCCCCTGGAGGAAACAGCTGCCCTGGAAGGCGGACTCTATGACATCACATCCTTACTGAGCACCCCCCTCCCCTCCCTAAACTCTGTCCTCCCTAGGCACTGCCTTCAAATCTCCAGGAATTTCCCAAGTGGGAGTTGGCAACCTGTCCCTAAATCAAGTTTAGGGCCTCTGAGTACGAGAAGCCTCTAACTAAAGTTAAACAAAAACCTACTAGAATAATGCATATTGTAAGGTAAAGGTAAAGGTTCCCTTGCTCGAAAGCCAGTCAAGTCCGACTCTAGGGTTGCGGTGCTCATCTCCGTTTCAAAGCCAAAGAGCCAGCGCTGTCCAAAGACGTTTCTGTGGTCATGTGGCCAGCATGACTAAACACCAAGGCGCACAGAACGCTATTACCTTCTCACCGAAGTGGTACCTATTTATCTACTTGCAATTTCTTGCTTTCGAACTGCTAGGCTGGCAGGAGCTGGAACTAGAGACGGGAGCTCACTCCGTCATGCGGCACACTCGGGTCTTGAACTGCTGAACTACTGACCTTCCACAACCTGCAGTTCAGCGTCTTAACCACTTGAGCCACCGCAGCTCCATAATGCATGTTGTATGGGACGTCTTAGATTTGCCATAGCTTAGGACCTCAACGTGCCTAATTTAAGCCCAAAGAGTGGAGGAAAGATCACTTTGCATAGTACACACCAGGCATACGGCTGTCTTGCAGTGCAGAAAGCTGCAGAGTTTTAAACGGGAAGTTACTTGCGAGCTCCTTTTCACACGGAAGCTGATGTCATTGCCTAAAAAAAAAAACACAGCACTCAAGAAGAGCTGATCCGTGTTTGCGATGGGAGTGATTTTGTTTCTGCAGAATGTTATGCCCGGGTGATCCATCTGGCCAGAGCCCAGGCCCTGAACACGCCCGTACTCAGGTGACCTCATCCAGGTTTGTGCTTCAGGTAAACTCTGGACCAAAATATATATCCATATATATATATATATCTCCATAGAAGTTTTATAACAAAACTGCAAACAGGACCTCTCAGTGACCTGTTTACAAACCAGGGCAAAGATTAGATTTGAACTGATGACATGTAATCAGAATATTTGTCTACGTGAAAAAAATAATAAATCTGCCACGGGTTTTTCTTTTTCTTTTCAGGCCCGTGTTTGAAGGAGGGAGGCTACTTTACAGAACATCGTGTCACCTCATGGTTTGAACGATGACGTCTTTCAGAACGGGGCTGGAGCTGTTTGCCCAGGAGGGCGTGAGCGATTCTGCGGCAGCTGAACGGCCCATGAAACAAGATGACATAATTGTCAACAGCTGACACTTGAGCAAAGCTGGGGAGGTATGATTTGGAACAGTGAGTCAAATCTGGAAGAAAATCTCCAGCGACTTACTCAGAAGAAGCTCTTGTGGGCCTTAGTGCCCAATTGATTTTCAATCAGGGGCATATTTTACTTTTTAAAAAAGAAGAAAGAATTCCCCACTTTTCTTCTTTCTTTGATCCTGCTCTGTTTTTCCTGCTGTTGATGTTTCCCTGGCCTGCTGTTACATTTAAGACTGTTTTATGCTACTTTTAAAAATTGACTGCTGGTTTAAATGCGTAAAGTGTTTTTACCCTGGGGAGATCATTTTGTTCGATTGTTTGAAACCATTCTTAGTGCTAGGCAGCTCAGCTAGTCTTGCCAACCTCCTGGTGGCACCTGGAGATCCTCTGCTGTCATGATCTCCAGACGACCAAGATCAGTTCTCCTGGGGGAAAGGGCTGCTTTAGAGAGTGGGTTCTATGGCAGGAGACGCGTCTGAGGTCCCTCCTGTCCCCAAAGCCCATCGTGCCTGGGCTCCACCCCCAGAATCTCCAGGTATCTTCCAACCCAGAGCTGACAACCTGAAGGCCCCGGTCACACGGGCCGGATATCGCGGGGGGGGGGGAGGCGTGGCTGTTTGCCCCGGAGCGAACTACCGCGCAGCCGCCAGATCAAACGTATTGCCGACGTCCCGTGGTTCGGGGGGAGGTGCTGATCATACGTCAATCCTGCGGCGCGGCAAAGAAGCGGCACGGCGGAGGTTGTGTTGTTGTTTTTTAAACCGAAGTGTGTGCATGCGCCGTTGGGTGCTTGTGCGCATCCTGTGGAGACTTGGGGGGGAAAAACCTTTTCGCGACGGGACATGGGCGGGCACCGGATGCCATGAGCTACCACTGGAAACGTGATCAGACGCCCGCCCTTGCCCCACGGTTTCCGGAAACTAGTACCTTGGAGGTACTAGTTTTTTATGGTGCATCTTCGGCGGGAAGCCTCGGGTTTGCCATGGGAGCTCTATGCTTCCCAGATGTTGTGGTTTGATCGCACCCATAAAATCCGCCTATCTTCCGTCTCTGTAGCGTAGCTAATGCTCCGTGTGATCGCAGCCTAAGCTCAGCTAACCAACCATCCACCATCCTATACAATAAAATTCCTGAAAACTGACTTTGAGAAGACAAATATAAACCCGGCTTCCTGATTTATGCTTTGGTGTCTAATAAATGAACCACATAGGACAGACCAGTTTCAGTTGGCTTCAGTGGCTAGGTCCTTCACTAGAGAAGACCGTTTCAGTGTTCTGTGCTCTCTGTTGTGAAGACTTGGTTTGACAGGAAGCAGGGGTCGTTTCGTAGAAAAAGAGCTAGGGGAACTCATTAGCATAACTCATTAGCATATGCCACACCCCTGGCATCACCAGAAGTGGGTCATAAGGCCACACCCCCTGACATCACCGGAAGTGTGTCATAAGGCCACACATCCCGCCCCCAACGGTCCCGGCCGCCGCCGCCAGCCTTGCAGCTCCACTGCCGAGCCCCATGAGGGGCCCGGCGGTGGACCTGCAAGGCTGGTGTGAGTGCAAGGAAGCCCCGCGAAGGCCCTCCCTGGCCCCAGGCAGGCAGGGGTGGGGAGAGGCAGGGAGGAAGCAACTTACCCTCCCTCTTCTCCTGCCTCCTTCTGGCTGAATGAGGGCCGGAAGCGGGGCAGCCAGAAGCAGGGGGCGGGGCTTCGTCATGTGCCCCGCCCCCATACCTTACCCGGGGGAACTGCGATCCCCCGCGATACCCCCTGAAATGACCTCTGACAGGAAGGCAAAAAGCAAGATTTCTCTGGGATGAAGGATCCAC
This sequence comes from Gekko japonicus, assembly GCF_001447785.1. NCBI lineage: Eukaryota > Metazoa > Chordata > Lepidosauria > Squamata > Gekkonidae > Gekko > Gekko japonicus. The sequence continues at coordinate 711,988 of NW_015164668.1, forward strand.
AGCCAACAATTAGGATTCTCCCAAAAGGACTCACAATACCCACTCTTTGCGATGTGGAGGCTCTGTGCACGTCTCAACATATCAGTCATGTTTATGTTGTATGTTTTCAGTCATGCAGATAGGCTTTCTTATACCAGCTCTTTGTTGATCTCTGTGAATTTCAATGTAAGTTTGGTTCTTTAATAATAAAACCTTAACCCTTTGAGCCATACTTTACATACCAAAAGGCTACAGCTATGATCCTTGAGGGAGAGAAGACCAATCTTGGCAGATCTAGGACGCTAAACAGGGTCAGTACTTTGATGGGAGACCACCGATGCAGAGTAAAGCAACGGCAAACCACCTTTGCTTATCACTTGCCTTGAAAGTCCCTTGCTGGGGTTGCCACAAGTTGGTTGTGACTTGACAGCACATATGGACATTCGTTGGGTCCTTATAGGGTTGTTGGCTCCAAGTAGGGAAATACCTAGAGATTTTGGGGGCGGAGCCTGAGGAGGAGGAAGTTTAGGGAGGGGAGGGACTTCAGTGAGGTATAGTTCCATAGAGTCTGCTCTCCAAAGTGGTCACCTGGAGGTCAGTTGTGATAGCAGGAGATCTCCAGCCACCACCTGGAGGCTATCATACACACCATGAAAAATAACAAAAATTGCAATTTACAGAGGTCATTTCGGGGGGAATCGTGGGGGATCGCAGTTCCCCCAGGTGAGGTACGGGGGTGGGACACATGATGAAGCCCCGCCCCCTGCTTCCGGCCGCCCCGCTTCCGGCCCTCATTCAGCCAGGAGGAGGCAGGAGAAGAGGGAGGGTAAGTTGCTTCCTCCCTGCCTCTCCCCACCCCTGCCTGCCTGGGGCCAGGGAGGGCCTTCGCGGGGCTTCCTTGCACTCCCACCGGCCTTGCAGGTCCACCGCTGGGCCCCTCATGGGGCTCGGCAGTGGAGCTGCAAGGCCGGTGGTGGTGGCTGGGACCGTTGGGGGTGGGGTGTGTGGCCTTATGACACATTTCCGGTGATGTCAGGGGGTGTGGCATATACTAATGAGTTATGCTAATGAGTTCCCCTAGCTCTTTTTCTACGAAACGACCCCTGGCAATTTATATAAACAACTAAATTTATGTAATGCAATAGATATCTCAATTTCTAGGTATCAAAAATTCAACAGTCTTCTAGTGTCCCTTATAAACTGCTGATACAGTCACATTCATTCATTCATTCAACAAGTGAACTCCATGTATTCCAACCATCAAGTGTCCTTGCTGTAATTTGACCTCGTTGAAAACTGGAAGCGACGGAGGTTGTCAGCGGACTTATCTGCCATTCTGTGCTTCCGCAAGGCTCACAAACATGACTCCAACAGGCCAGCTATAATGCCTGTTTCACACAGGCTTCTTCGTGGGAAATCGTGAAATACAAGCTTTAAAGATTCAATCAATTAAGGGTGGGCGGTCAATCCTATGTTCCCAAAACAGCAATAATTGCCAAAACTTTTCTTGTCAATGCCCTTAGTTTGACAACCTATCCCATGCTGGGTTGCCAGGTCTGGGGTGAAACCTGGAGACTTTGGGGGTAGACTCGGGAGAGGGCAGGGTTTGGGGAGGGGAGGGGAGGGGCCTCAGCATGGTACAATGCCATAGAGTGCACCTTTCAAAGCAGCTATTTTCTCCAGGGAAGTTGATCTCTGTCAGCTGGAGATCAGATGTAAAAGCGGGAGATCCCCAGGCCCCACCTGGAGGCTGGCAACCCTAAGTCCTTGGAAGTTCTGGCTCTGGCTCAGAAAGACCCAGGTTCAGTCTCTGCTATCTGTAATAAAAAGGATATGGAGCACAAGGACATTCCCCTGTCTTAGTGCTGGAAGAGCCATTGTCACTCAAAGTAAGTAATACGTGACTAGATGGATCAATACTCCAACGCAGTACAAGGTGGTTCTTTTTGGCAAGCAGTTGGAACATCTAGAGCAATGCAAACACTGATGTGAGATATGTACACAGAAGGCTCCAGGAAATGGAAAGCAAATAGTAGATGCCGCTGAGGACACCAGGCTGATGCAAAAAGTGCTCCCCATTGCATGCTGTTGGGAGACATTTCATTGGCTGGAAAATTACAGCCTTTTGCTCCGAGCTGATTACCAAGATGATCTGACCTGCTACTGGGCAGGAAGTGATTCAAAGTGCAGTCACATGGCTTTCCTGGTTCTGCAACTGATGGGTAAAACTTAAAAGCTTTCTCTTTCCACACACCCAGCAGCCATTTTTCTCATTCCACTGTTTGTGGAACAAATCCTTTTTGAGGAGAGATTTCAAACTTGAGCAGCTTTGATGGACTGCCTTCAAAGAGTGCCCCCAAACCCTTCACTCTCTAATTAGCCGTTTCATTTTAATATGAGGGTAGCAGAGACAAAGGAACGTCACTTACACTTCCGAGAAAGGAAGAGAGAAAGGGAGTTGGTGGTTCATTATAAATGTGGGGCGGAGTCCATTACTCTCTTCTGAGAGAGGAGCTCCACAGGTTTGCAGCTTGTGACAGCAGTAGTTAAGCTTCCAAATGCACCTGTTTAATTCTGCAATTATTTATGTCTGAATATTTAAGGGGCCTATCTACAGTAGCAACCTGGGTATACTGGCATACCCATTTAAATGATACAGCTTCCCCCAAAGAATCCTGGGAATTGTGGTTAGGTGAAAGTGCTGATGGATCCTGTGGAAGATTCCCAGGCCTTTGCTTGCAGGGCTTTGGGGTGAGGGTAGAGTTGCCACTCTCCAGGTGGCACCAGGAGATCTGCTATTACAAGTGATCTCCACAGATCAGTTCCCCTGGAGAAAGTGGCTGCTTTGGAGGGTAGACTCTATGGCATTATACCCTGCTGAGGTTCCTCACCAGGCTTCACCCCCAAAATCTCCAGGTATTTCCCAAACCAGAGATGACAACCCTTGGTGAGGGACTCACATCAATGACCTTCGGAACCCTATCATCCGATACTCTGTGTGGTGGTTTAGGTATTTTGGGCAGGGTAGTCAAAGAAACAGTACTTCCCCCTTTGGTGACTATTTCAGAGATCCAAGCCCTCATTCTCACAACCAAGAGAACAGATGTTTGTCGACTGTGCTGCTTCACATAGGAGGGCACACAAAGGTGCTAAAAGGTGGTCAAACTGCTCAGGCCCCCCAATATATGGGTTCATATTGCCTAATATTGGTGGACAAACAAGATTTTATCTTTCTGACATTTCACGTTTGACCTGCAGGGCAGTGGTTTATAGAGTGGTATACAGGAAATTTATTTAATGAATCGGCATTTGTAGTTATTATTAGTGAGTTTAATATTATTAAATACCACATACTAAACTATATATTTATTGTGGCAATATTCCATGTTCTGAAATATGTTATCTACTGGCAGCATGGAGAGGGGTCTGGATTACTTCTCAGAAGACTCGGGGGGGACACATCGTTGAATACTTCCCGCGATGGAAAAAAAGTTCCCATATATACAAAAATAGCCGATTAGCATGAAGTGTCTGCCACTCTTCTTCCCCGGCATTTATGTTTAGATGTAAACACACCCCACTTGATTAGTTTAAACAAGGGGTCCCCAACCTTTCTGGTCCTGTGGAATTCTAACACAAAATGGTGAGAGTGCAGCCACAAAATGGCTGCCATGCAATGGCTGTAGGGTTGCCAAATGTACTCACCTGTGCCGGCGGGGGACTTTGTGTTGTCTCCCGGTGCGCGCCGCATGTACGTCACTTCCCTGTGACGTCATCACGCTGGAGCGGGGCACAGCCATTTGAGAGGAAAACTCTGTTTTCCCCTCAAATGCCTGTGCCCCGCCCCAGCGTGATGACGTCACAGGGAAGTGACGTACATGCAAGGGTGGGGTTTCCCCCGGGCCCTGATTCCACGGGGGCGGAAATCGGGGCTCCAAAGCGGGGGGAATTCTGCCCCCCGGGGGGATTTGGCAGCCCTACATGGCTGCTGCAGGAGGCAGAGCCAGCCACAAAATGGCTGCCATAGCTTACCTCCAGTGTGACACAGTGAAGACCCTTGTGCTGTGGTGACAGCTGCTGTGAAAGCAACTTCTTTAAAAAATCTGCACAGCCAATCAAATCTCCAATGAGCAAACCCCACCTGCCCCCACCCACTTTCAAAAAACATTTGGCTGGTACCTAGGTGCCCACAGGCAACATGTTGGGGTCTACCATTTTGCAACTAAAATGGGGGAAAGTACGTTGCCATTTTCAGTATTCCTTGGAAAATTCAAAGTAACTTCAAGGTCTTCTGCATTTTCTTCTAATCAGGGGTCATTTCGTAGAAAAAGAGGTGCTCATTAGCATAACTCATTAGCATAACTTATCTGGATATGCCACACCCCCTGACATCACCGGAAGTGTGTCAGAACTTGAAGGCAACACCCACCGCTCAGGCTCCACTGGACTGTTTTGGATTGCTAGCTATGGGGGGGGGGAATGTGCAGATCTGTCCTCGCAGAGGAGGGAGAGCTTGTACCTGAATAAAACTTGGTCTTAAAGGTGCCACTGGACTGTTTTGGACCGGGAGGAGCTCTGCAACTTATCTGGCTGCTTTTTGCTCTGACTGAGGGCTGCTGGGAGCAGAGGGTGGGGCTTGTTGCATGTGCCCGCCCCCTTGGGCTCTTTACTGCCGGAGCTCCTGCAGGAAATGACCCCTGCTTCTAATACTTCCATCATAGTCTTTGGAACCACAACCACCTGACAGTATACCAGGGAGCACTCTGGTCCATTTGCCACAGTTCAAGGTCCCCTGTTTTCAAGTGAGTGGACCTGTTTTATTGATAGATATCCCAGGCCTTGCGCTTTAAGTCTATTGCACAGGTCACTGATCATGGGAAGGGCTGTGTACTGAACATCAAGTCTTTTGTCTCATTAATGATATGTTGTCTGTTTGCTCCACTCTATTTAATCACATGGTCGCTGGCTCTTAAACGTCTTGTCACGCTGGCCTATACTGGTTAGGAGTTGAAGGTGTTTTCAGATATGATCCCTGATTTCTCTCTCTCTCTCTCTTTCTCTCTTGGCCTTCATTTATGCCTCACCTGGTTGTATGAGACACCAAACTAACCAGTCGGTGAAGTCTGCTGCAATGTAATACTGAGCTCTCAACACTTCTGCCTTTGCAATGAGATTATAGCTGGAGGTTTATAGGTTTATAGGACCTATACTATCACTTTCTGCACGTTTGTTTCTTTGCTGTTGCATGCACTCAGCAAATATGCCTTCATGTTTGCATATATATTGTAATGTCCTCAAAGCAAAATAATTAGCGCTTATCTCCACACAACTTTCTCTTTAAGTCAATTTAAAACTTGTTGTTAGCTTTCCTGTGAATGTTATGCTTTAAACAAGATGGGGCTGGTAAGCAGAATGGAGTAATGGGCATCTGTTGCTAAAAAATATGCTTATTTACATCCAGTGTTAACCAATTCTCTCTTCTTTATCTTTTTTTAAATTTATGTTCCATGAGTGGGATCTCAAGACAGAGCATATTCTGCCTTTTTCTTATAGGGCAAGGTGGTGTGCAATTCCAAAAGTGAAAAACATACAAAGCACAGTAAAACCCAATTTAAACCACCACCACCCCCAAGAAAATGCCTGCAACTTGTATATGTTATGTGCCATCAAGTCACTTTCGACTTCTGACAACCCTATGAATTTTAGACCTCCAAGCAGGCCTCCAAAATGCCCCACCATCTTACTCAGATCTTACAAACTGAAGGCCATGGCTTCCTTGAATGAGTCCATCCATCTCCCGTTGGGTCTTCCCAGGGGTCCTTTTATAGAAAAAGAGGTGCAGGAGCTCATTAGCATAACTTATTCACATAACTTATTTGCATATGACACACCCCCTGACATCACGGTGTGTCAGAAAGCAACACCCATCACTCAGGCTCCACTGGACTGTTTTGGATTGTTAGCTATTGGGGGGGGGGGAACGTGCAGATCTGTCCTCGCAGAGGAGGGAGAGCTTGTACCTGAATAAAACTTGGTCTTAAAGGTGCCACTGGACTGTTTTGGACTGGGGAGGCTCTGCAACTTACCTGACTGCTTCTTGCTCTGACTGAGGGCTGTTGGGAGCAGGGGGTGGGGCTTGTTGCATGTGCCCGCCCCCTGGGCTCTTTACTGCTGGAGTTCCGCTCCTGTGCACTCCTGCAGGAAATGACCCCTGGGTCTTCCTCTTTTCCTGCTGCCTTCCACTTTTCCTAGCACTATTGTCTTTTCCAGTAAGTCTTGTCTTCTCATGATGTGACCAATGGACAAGTAGCCCCAGTTTAGTCATTTTAGCTTCTATGGAGAATTTAGGCTTGATTTGATCTAGAACCCACTTATTTGTCATTCTGGAGGTCCATGGTATCTAAAACTCTTCTCCAGCACCACATTTTAAATGAATCCATTTTCTTCCTGTCAGCTTTCTTCTTAAACCACATTTTTATGTCCACAGACCCCCACATTTTTATGTCCATGATCCCTCCAATGAATTAGCTAGACTTATTGCTGTTACGATTAATGAAGGAGTTCTTTTTGATTACATACCGCTACAAACGGCAGAATTTCTAAAGAGGAAATATCATAGAGTACCTATTTTCTACACACTCCCTAAGATTCACAAAACTGGATCTCCCCCGCCGGGTAGACCAATAGTCTCTGGGACTAATTCCCTTTTGGAACCTCTATCCCAGTTTGTGGATTCGTTCCTTCAACCTTTTGTTGTTGCTTTAGACTCGTATATCAAAGACACTAGGGACTTCATACAGCAGATTGAGGGCATGATAGTACCAGATGGGGCTGTGATTCTTACTATGGATGTGGGGTCTTTATATACAAATATCCCTCATGAAGAAGCCAGGTTGTGCTTGTTGAGAACCTTGGAAAAAAGACCACTTAAACATCCCCCGACACACTTTCTCTTAGATCTTATTGATCTTATTTTTGAGAAGAGCTTTTTTCGATTTGGCTGTGACTTTTATTTGCAAGTCAAAGGGGTTGCCATGGGTAGCTCTTTCGCACCCAGCGTTGCCAACTTATTTATGGGCACCTTTGAGAATGACTGGATTATGAACAACGTCACTAACTCGTATTTTAAGGACATTCTGTTTTATAAACGGTACATTGATGATCTTTTCCTGGTGGTCAGTAATATGGAGGCAGCCTTGCCCTTTGCACGGTGGATAAATACGGTCCACCCATCCATTAAGTTCACGCACATGGCTAGCCGGGCTGAAGTCAATTTCTTGGACACTACAGTCTACATCACTGATGGTTGTTTGGCTATTCGTCCTTACCATAAAGAGACAGATAAAAATTCCCTGCTTCACTTTGACTCATTTCATGTACAACATTTAAAGACTAACCTACCATACGGCCTATTTCTTAGGGCCAGGAGAAATTCAACCACGTTGGCTGATTTTACACTAGAGGCTGATAGACTCTGCGGGCTGTTTAAAAATAGAGGATATCCTGCCAGTATTATATACAATGCCCGGTTCAGAGCGGAACGACGGAACCGCGCAGAATTATTTCAGCCCAGACCAGAACAACATGATACTAATAGATTATTTTGGGCCATGGACTATACCAACAGAGCCTTCACGATCAAAAACATCATTCTCAAGCATTGGCACATTCTAGGTGATATTTCGGCTTGCTCTCTTCCTCCCCGTATAGGTTTTAGGAGGACGCAGAACATTAGGGATAAGTTAATCAGGGCCGACATCCTTAAGACCCTTTCGCAGGATACCTTACCGCCGGGACACTTTAAATGCGGCCGATGTGCCACGTGTCCTTTGATGTCAGAGACGGGTGTCTTAGATTTCCCGGACCTTAATTTCAAAAAATCCCTGACCCATTTTTCATCCTGCGCCACCAAATCTGTCATTTATCTTATCACATGTTTTTGTGCAAAAAGGTATGTTGGACAAACGTCCAGGTCCTTGCGGACCCGTGTTTTAGAACACAGATCAAAGTTAAAACATAAATGTATGACAGCTCCTATGACCCAGCATTTTGAGGAAGCTGGACATGGCCCCAATGATTTTAAATGTCTAACCTTAGAGGTAGTAAGACCTAAATCCTACACGTGTGTTGATATGCAAAAATTGCTGTTACAAAGAGAAGCTTTTTGGACTTTTGTACTAAAAACTGAACAACCTTTTGGAATGAATGCTGCTCTTGACTTGTCATGTTTTTTAGGAGAGTAAAATTGGGATCTTCACTTCAAATATTGTTCTCTCTCTTTAAATGCTGTTCTCTCTCTTTAAATATTGTTTTCACCCTTTGCTCTCTATCATTGTTGGATTCTCTCATTTTAACCATAGATAAAGTTTGTATTCAAATATGTATGTAGTAGTTGCTTGTAACCCTCCTGTTGTATATATTGTTGTATATATTACTGTATAAATCATGATCAGTTGGCTACCTGAATGGGGAAGGCACGTGATAACAGGGTGTAAATATAATGGAAGCTTTCAATTAACCACTAAGACTTGTTGTCGATGGGAAAGAACTTTTGTGTATAGGAGCCTTGTGAGCCAATTTGGTAAGTCCATCATAGGACTCCATTTCAATTTTCAATTTCAATTTTTATAACTAAGTGTTAGAACTTTTGTCCCTTAATAGTGTGGTTATTACGGTTATAATAATACTATGCTTTAATTTGCAGAATGTATGGATACCCTTGTGGTGATTTAAACTGTGTGGAGATCATTTAAACTGTGTGAAGATCATTGAAAAGTGTATGTATAATATTTAAGCTTCTTTAAGTAGTACAATAGTGAGATTGTCTGGAGTGACTGTTTCCTATGATATTATCTTTATTATTATATTGATAGGAAGTTTGATAAAGAATATATCTCGAAACGAACGCAGATACACTCGAGAAGTGTTCGTCCTGTTCCTGTGCTGTGCATCTTGTTGGCACCTGTTGGAAACAAGAATTAAATAACATCATGAAAAGTTGAATTTTCTACTGAACATCTTTTGTATATTTCAGTGAACTTTAGCAGCAATCTTTTTGTATTCATTAACTGTTGACTTTTACTGCACTTGTGCCTTAATTGTTTTAACTTGTATTTTTATCACACTTTTGTGCCTGTGTAAGCCGCCCTAAGCCCGCATGCGGGAAGGGTGGGGTATAAATGAAATAAAATAATAAATAAATAAAAGCATTGGGGACATCACTGCCCCTTGGGGC
>NW_015164668.1:722934-737404 GCF_001447785.1 Gekko japonicus
ATCTTGTTGGCACCTGTTGGAAACAAGAATTAAATAACATCATGAAAAGTTGAATTTTCTACTTAACAGCTTTCTTCTTAAACCACATTTTTATGTCCACAGACCGCCACTAGGCACCAGCGGTATGTGACCAGAGCTTGGCTCCAAAAGAACAATGGGGACTAGGATCCTGAGTCTCCTAGTCAACACCTATAGGAACTGTGGCAGGAAGTTCAAACCCGCCAATGGGACCTGTGGCTGGCACCCGGGGACTGTATATAGTTGGTCATTTGACCGTTTGTGGGTTGTTATGTTGTGTGCCAGTAAAGTATGAGGGGCTAATCACTCAGTGTCTGTCTTCACTACGCATCGAACCCAGTACACAACACACATGAAAAGCCCTTGCAAATAAAGCAGACCTAAAACTTCTACAAATGCCCTCTCACCTCCTCAGAGAGCTTCTTTCTCAAGATGGGATCCACTATACAGAAGGACCGGGTTCTAGCAGACATCAAGGAGGCCATCTTAAGAAGAGGAACATATACCTTAAATACAATTAAGTCAGACAATTTAAAACAGCAATTAACATGTTTTAATTTTAATTAAAATCACAACCTCAGCTCCTTGGAAGCCATTGTAAATAAAGGTGTCTTGACCAGCCTCCCAAAAGTTTTGAGAAATCCAGCCTGCAAGTAGTTCTACAGCAAAGAGGCCACCATGGAGAAGGCGCTGCTGCTTCATACCACTGAAGTGTCCTATAGCACTCCATGCAGAGTATATTACAGTAATCTTCTGGAATTGTTTCAAGGATAGTATTAAGAAGCAGAAGATAACATCAACATAGAGTCCCTGTGAAGTTCACGCATCACATGGCTTACTGGCTCATTGCCTCTTCAAGTGCAATGTTAAATTCAAAGAACTCTGGAGTTTCCGTTGGCGCCTTCCTAATTACAGCTTTCGGCACTGGGCATTAGCTAGAAGACATTAAATTTACTTATAAGTAGAGTGGATGTGAAGCAGCCTGATCATTTTTAATTAGGATCTCAAAAGACAGAGTATCTTGAATGGGCTTATTTTTGTAATGGCAGGCGTACCTTACTGAGTTTTGTTTGAGACATTTTACTCTGTAAAATGTGCTTGAATAGTAGTTTCTTGGGGGAAAGACGGCATCAGCTGCTAGAAGACAAGACACAGTAAACCAATTTGTAATAAACTTGTTGGCAGGAATAAGGCACAGGCATGCATAACCCATTCTGCAGGGAAAGGCGGCATCAGAATTCCTGATCCTCTGAACCAATCTACGGGCACTTAACAAAGCATACACTCCAGGGATCGCCATCAGTTAGTAAAATGAAAATTGCATCCAAGTGTATTGTGCCTGTGCGGGAGGGGAAGAGGGGATTTAGTTCTTCAACTCTTGCTTAATTTTGCCAATCAAACCCAAACAAATACACACTCTTTCCTTTAAAACTGGGAGTAAAAGTACTGGGAGTAGAGTCGCCAGCTCAGGGTTGGGAAACACTTGGAGATTTTGGGGGTGGAGCATGAGGAGGGTGGGGTTTGAGGAGGGTGGGGACCTCAGCAGCGTATAGTGCCATAGCGTCCAACTTCCAATGCAGCCGTTTTCTCCAGGGGAACTGATCTTTGTTGTCTAGGGATCAATAGCGGGAGATATCCAGGTGCTAACTGGAGGTTGGCAACCCTAGCTTGGAACCTTGTTCTCACTAATGAAACCAAGCAAGGCTTTATGGGTTAAATTGCCTCTTCCCTTCCTGCACATTCCCAATCCAAATCATGGCTGTGCGCACATGCAGTTTACTCTTTACTGACTGATGGAGATCTGTGATCTCTGTCACGTCTGTTTTGGGCCCTGGAAACTCTTAATTTGTGGCTGAAAGGGGGCGGAGGAATCTTGCAGCTGCTTTCGCAAAGTTCCCTGACTCTGTTATCTTTGGAGAAGCCAGTATAAATAAAAATAAATTTCTTAAGCATGCCAACAACATCAGGCTGAAAACTGCTGACCACAAAGCAATTTCTCCAAGGCCCCTTCTCGCATTTTGCTTATAGAAAAGTACCCAGTATTTGCTACTCAAAAAAGTTGGGACTTTGTCACTCTGGTCCTATCACTGGGAGTTTCATGCTCAGAACTTAATTCTTAATTTGGATCCAGACTGAGGCACAGTGGAGCGGGAGCCTTTCCATCACAGTTTTTCCCCAATCTAAAATAGTCCTGAGGAGCCACTACTTTCCCTAGGGTTGGCCTGACCATGTAGGTGAGTGAGGCGGTTGCCTAAGGTGCTGGTCTTTAAAAAAGGTAAAGGTTCCCTTGCTCAAAAGCCAGTCGAGTCCGACTCTAGGGTTGCGGTGCTCATCTCCGTTTCAAAGCCGAAGAGCCAGCGCTGTCCGAAGATGTTTCCATGGTCATGTGGCCGGCATGACTAAACACCAAGGTGTACGGAATGCTGTTACCTTCCAACCGAAGTGGTACCTATTTAAAAAGGTAAAGGTTCCCTTGCTCGAAAGCCAGTCGAATCTGACTCTAGGGTTGCGGTGCTCATCTCCGTTTCAAAGCCGAAGAGCCAGCGCTGTCCGAAGACGTTTCCGTGGTTATGTGGCCGGCATGACTAAACACCAAGGCGCCACGGAACGCTGTTACCTTCCCACCGAAGTGGTCCCTATTTATCTACTTGCAATTTCTTGCTTTCGAACTGCTAGGTTGGCAGGAGCTGGAACTAGAGATGGGAGCTCACCCCATCATGCGGCACCCGGGTCTTGAACTGCTGAACTACTGACCTTCCACAGCCTGCAGTTCAGCGTCTTAACCACTTGAGCCACCGCAGCTCCTTGGTACCTATTTATCTACTTGCAATTTCTTGCTTTCGAACTGCTAGGTTGGCAGGAGCTGGAACTAGAGACAGGCGCTCACTCCGTCTTGCGGCACCCCTGGGTCTCGAACTGCTGAACTACTGACCTTCCACAGCCTGCAGTTCAGCATCTTAACCACTTGAGCCACCACAGCTTTAAAGTCTTTAAAGCTTTAAAGTCTTTAAAGGGCACCAAATTAAGCAGAACTGAATTTCTTTACTTTTTAGAAGACTTCAGTGGACATAGAAAGTCGGACCTCTCTTCTGGGCTGCACTGTACAACGCTGGTATTTGAAGCAGGGGCGTAAACTATGGGGGCAGTGGGTCTCAAGCCCCCCCCCAAGATTTCCCAGCAGGCACAATCGACTGACACCGCCCCCCTGCCAGGTAGCATACTGAGTATTCAGTATGTGACTGGTGCAGTTGTTAGAGTGTCGATCTAAGACTGAGGAGGCCAGAGTTCAAGTCCCCACTTAGCCATGATGCATGCTATGTGACCTTGAGCCAGTCACACACTCAGCTTAAGTTGTGAAGAAAAGAGAGAGGGGGAGGAAGTATTTCCTTTCATACATGAATGAGATATTTACTCAAATCGTCTCAGTGAAGGAGTTCATGACATCTTCCGTCTGCTTTTACAGCGTCTCCTTTCTTTGACTGAGATTCAGAACATTGCGAGTGGGGAAAAAATCATATTTATAAACCACATGATCAATTGTTGATGGCATATGGTTTTTGGAAAATAAATAATTTAATATTGGTGACTAAGTATGGTAGGGTTGCCAAGTCCATCTTCCACCCTTTTAAATGCAGGAGCCGGCGTTTCCCCTTTAAGAGCAGCCGTGTTTCCCTTTTAAGAGCACAAAGCGGGCATTTCCCTGCAAGCTTGTGGAGATCAGGCTTGGGAGGAAACACGGGTTCCACACACTTAAAGGGAGAGAGATGGGTGGCTGTGGGTGTTGGGGGTGGGGCTTCCCCCGCCAGCCCTCTGGCCGGCGGCGGGTAGACCCCCCCCAAAAAGGGGGGCCCCCTGGCAAACCGGGGGGGGGGGTTTGGCAACCCTAAAGTATGGGCCTGGACCGGGTTCAGCCCCATGTCCCCCGCCCCTGGGGGAATGCGGGAGTCTACGCCCCTGATTTGAAGAGTCGAGTCCGGTGACACCTTAAAGTCCAACAAAGTTTTATTCAAGGCAGAAGTTTTTGTGTGCACGCACACTTCTTCAAATACATTGAAATGGAAGTTATGGACTGATAACCAGGGTTCCCAGGTCCTACCTGGCATCCAGTGGGGGGGATCCTGGGTCCTCTTTGGGATCACCCAGAAGTGACATCATCACATTGTCAGTGTCGGGGGAGGAGGATGCTCTAGTTTTTGGGCAAAACTCTATGGTTTGTAGCTGATTTTACCGTAGAGTTTTGCCCAAAAAACTAGAGCGTTGCCTCCGACGTTGGTGATGCGATGACATCACTTCTTGGTTACGTCAGCACGTCGCCCTCTGGGGCAATTGGAGGCGGGATTTCCCCCTGCCGGCCAGGTGGCTGGCAGTGGGGAAGAGTCCAGAAAAGTGGGGGTTCCCCCACCCCTGGCAACCCTACTGATAAATGGCATTTCAATGTAACTGAAGAAGTGTGTGTGCACACAAAAAATTATACTTTGACCAGAACTCTGTTGGTCTTAAACGTGCCACTGGACTTGAACCTTGGCATACACACACTTGCATTTTTACTTTTTCCTCCCAAAGACTTTCCTTCACAAATTCCTTGTACTATAATGTATCTGACACTTAACTTTGTTTGCTGGTACATCAGTGGGCAGTGATAGTAACAGCGGTATTGACAGTGTGGGAGAAGGCCTTGGCTCAAAACCACGGAAGTTGCTCTCTCCACTCATGCTACTAAAGGGGCTCCTCCAGTTTGCCCACACAGCTGCTCCATGTACAGAAGAGCTGGCAGACGTTCAGGGCCATTTTGCTTGAGCCCTGAAAATGGGGCAACTTCAAGGTGCCTGAGAAGCGCACCGATTTTTGCTATGTTTGACCTATTCTTAAAACATAGTTAACACATGGCATTCGGTGGCACAGACTTAAAGTGGGAGCCCACATGGATGCTCCATGATGTGGAGACAAGATCGCGGTATATATGGTTTCATCTATGCCATCTGGAACTCTGTGGTGGAGGGGTTGGGAGACCACATCTATTCTCTCTAATGCACACTTGCGTTACAACTCCGCTTTAAGCGAAAACTGATCTAAGGCTCTGTCTCATGTGAAAACATCTTGCAGAGGACATCAAGAATCCTCTGCACAACCTGAGTTGGGAGCGCCAGTGGTTATCTGCCCACACAGTTGGAACACATTCTGGACTGCAGCTTCCCCCCCCTCCAAGCTGGGGAAGCAGGAAGTCTGACACTCGCGTCTTTGTCCTTAATGTTACCGCAACATTTTTCCTGCTAAAGGTCATCCTGAGGCCAAGGAAACATGAAAATGGTAACTGTGTACCCAACATAGTCCTTTCCAAGCAGTTCCTCAAATGATTTCATTTAGAGAAACCAAGAACAAATATTGACTTCCCTTTTTTTTAAAAAAAATAAACCCTTCGTTTTCTGTTTTATGATACATATAAACAAAACAATGTCATTTTTGTTTTTTAAAGTCCGGAAGCTGTGGGCACAGTGAGTTCCAATGGGGAGTTTAAGCAGAGTTCTTAATTGCCTGGGGAAGGACCATTGTTCTGAAAGAATATCTGTAAAGCAGGTTCCAAAATTCAGTTGTACTGAATAATGCGTACAAATAATTGTACAAATAATGCGTGCACGGGGGAGCGAAGCTTTTGGCGCCATCTCAATTTGACCCGCCTCAGCGTGATCAGACACAGCGGCAGGTGAATCAGGTTTTTCCTTCGCCACGTGTTTCCGGATGCACTCCAACAAGGGATCAGTGACAATATGGGAGCGCACCGGAGTGATCACACGGGGAAGTCCGTCTGTGGCCTGTCGCAAACCCATTTGCTACTGCCCTTTCCCCCGGTATTTTTTTACTCCGCGTCTTCGGCGGAGCGAAACGGGTTGGCGAGGATGTGGGACGCCTGCCAGATTTTCTCATGTGATCGCACCTGGAAAATCCGCCCATCCTTCGTGTGTGTCGCACGGCTACTTCTGCGTGTGAATGGGACCCTGGTATGCTTCTTCTTTGCAGATGACTATCTTTTCTCTTTTGTTGGTCCACTGCATCACATCATGCTTTAAATTCATCTGAATTAACCTTAGCTGCTGCATGCATCCTGTGGTTCTGATCCCACAAAGTTACATGTGAAACGAAGGGTAGGGGCAGGGGTCATTTAGTAGAAAAAGAGCTAGGGGGACTCATTAGCATAACTCATTAGCATATGCCACACCCCCTGACATCACCGGAAGTGTGTCATAAGGCCACACCCCCTGATATCACCAGAGGTGTGTCATAAGGCCACACACCCCGCCCCCAATGGTCCCGGCCGCCGCCGGGGGCCTGGCGGTGGACCTGCAAGGCCGGCGGGAGTGCAAGGAAGCCCCACGAAGGCCCTCCCTGGCCCCAGGCAGGCAGGGGTGGGGAGAGGCAGGGAGGAAGCAACTTACCCTCCCTCTTCTCCTGCCTCCTCCTGGCTGAATGAGGGCCGGAAGCGGGGTGGCCGGAAGCAGGGGGCGGGGCTTCGTCATGTGCCCCACCCCCCGTACCTCACCCGGGGGAACTGCGATCCCCCGCAATCCCCCCCCGAAATGATCTCTGGGTAGGGGGATCCATGTGCAAATCCAGTGGGTCACAAAGCTGCTTTTTAAAATCTGTCCACGTGAATGTACAATCAGCTTTTCAGATTAAAATTTAAACTGTCCGTCCCAAAAGTGGACTGCTTCATCAGCATGTAATGAAAACTTTTTAAAACCTCTGGCCCTCGAGTTTCTATATGTCTATTTCTCAAGTGCACCCCCTATCTTCAGATATCTAAATCTGCAGATTGGGGCCACACTTACCCAAAACAGATTTCTCTACAAACTTGCCCCCCCCCAGGTTTGCAGAAAAACCTAAAATCTACAAAAAATACATGGGGGTTTAACCCCCCCCAAAAAAGTAAAACAGTGGTCTCTGCACATGTGCAAAGAATGCTTTTTACTACTTATCTTCTCTGTGGCAAAGCATCCCTGGCACCATGGCAGGCCCAGTGGAGGCAACAGCAAAGCAGCCCGGGGGCTGTGCCAAGCCCAGAGGCAGCTGGAGAAGAGGCTGGGGGCCAAGCTGGGCCTGGTGTCAGCAAAGAAGCAGCCCAGGGGATGCCTCGGCAGCTGCACAGCTCAGGAGCCCCACAATCTATCTAGCCCACATGCATATTCTTATATATTATCAACTCTCCTACTTAATTTAGTTCAGAACAAATAACATAGTAATGTGCTGCTGTGTCAGTCTTATGCACAGGTGGGAGCAGGAAGACCAGCACTGGGAAACACACATGTTCCACAGGCACAGATGATCCAAGAACGCACAGTAAACCTTTGCTAGTTTTCCAAGCCTATATATAAATGCTAAACAAGTCCAGATGATAAACAAATGTTTCTGGTTTTAATTGTTTAAACTCTATATAAATGGCAAATGAATAATTATATAATATATTTAAATGGTAAGCAAATCCTTATCATTTCACTGGGATATAGATAACTCTATATAAATGGCAAATGAATAATTATATAATATATTTAAATGGTAAGCAAATCCTTATCATTTCACTGGGATATTTTATACTCCTACTAGCTGAAGCCTTGACATCTACCACTGACAGGGCTTATCATTTACGATAAACCATACCAAAACCACTATCACCACCCCAACATTTGTGACAACCCCACTCCACCTCCCTCGTCATTTGCCAGGTTCATGATGACTCATCTAGGATTAGTTTCTAGGTAACAGACCTTTCTCCATTCATTGACCTGGCATTCAACAGCTGGACCTGAAGTCCTGATGACCCATTGGGATGACGCCCAGTGAAGTTTTTCAATGAAGTAAATGAATAACAAATATTGTTTGGGAAGAGGGTCAGATAATCAAAACTTCCCTCTCTTGAACTAGCCTGTTTGGTTTGGTACTGCCACAGCTGCCCAGCACTCTTGGAAATACTGCTACACCTAATCCTCCACCGTCCTAAACCCATTTTATATTGAGTTTACTAGTACCATCCCTTGGCTTCTTCTACTGAAGATTTTGGGTTCAGTCCCACAACTGCACTTCAGGACCTAGCCAGCAGTCTACCAATCCCAGAGTGACTGAAAGGCACATCTGGCACTTCTAGGCAATGGCAGAGGATGCTCCTTGCATGTCTTAATTGCGGCTCCATCTCTGTGTGTTCTTGTGTGTCACTTGCCATTTTTGGCCTAGACAAGATATTACTGTCTCAGCTGCCCGGTAAAGACTGGATGCCCTCAGAAATCAAGGGCCCTTTATCAGTGAAACATCCGTATCATTTTGTATCTGTGAAAGGACAGAAATGGCCTCCCCCTCAAAACGCCGCAGTCCTTTCCCTTCAGGTTCCACAGAGGCTGCCCCACAGTGAGGAAGACAGAGGTCATTTCGGGGGGGAACGCGGGGGAACGCAGTTCCCCCGGGTGAGGTGCAGGGGGGCGGGGCACATGATGAAGCCCCGCCCCCTGCTTCCGGCAGCCCCGCTTCCAGCCCTCATTCAGCCAGGAGGAGGCAGGAGAAGAGGGAGGGTAAGTTGCTTCCTCCTCGCCTCTCCCCACCCCTTCCTGCCTGGGGCCAGGGAGGGCCTTGGCAGGGCTTCCTCACACTCCCGCTGGCCTTGCAGGTCCACCGCCGGGCCCCTGATGTCAGGGGGTGTGGCATATGCTAATGAGTTATGCTAATGAGTTCCCCTAGCTCTTTTTCTACGAAATGACCCCTGGAGGAAGACACCTCAGGCAATGGATTTTTGTTGCCATCGAGTACACAAACAGGAGGCAGCCTGCTGCGGCCTGGAACAGCTCCTGTTTATTTTAACAAGGCTTGCATAGGAAAACTTCCTGGTGGATTGGGCCTCCAGTAAATGAGTGCATTTTTCTGTCTCAGACACCCAACTATCTTCGGCTGGCCTTGACTGGCCTCACACCGCAATATATTTATTCAGTCTCTCCCCCGCCCCCCAAAACCAGCATTTGGGAAGACAGCGCTGTCTTCTTTGGAGAGGCCTACAGCTGCCATCTTTCATGGACAGGATGTTTGTGCAACAACTCTGTGTTTGTATTTTTTTTTACTCCAAATCCAGGCCTTCCCCAACAGGACAAACCAGGGCTTTCTCCCCTCTCCCCAACAGAGCACTATTAGTGTCACCAGGGAAGAGAATTTATGCTGGGAGGGGAGGGCCTGGCGTTCACCTCACAATGCAGCCGATTGTTCCCTGTGGCCACATTCAATTAAATGTTTACTTTTTTGTTTCACAACCAAACAGGAAGCTCGGGGTCAGCAAGGCCTCTGTTTGGAGCAAAAGGGGGCTTTTCTTATTCCGCTATTCACCTCTGTCCAAGACTCCAGCAGGAGACCACGACTGCTTCCCAGAGTTTTGCCCTCTCTCCCCCATTTCCCCCCCTTTCCTTGCTTTGTTTCACTTTCTTACTCCTTTTAAACGCCAGTCCAGACGCTAGGTAGTAAATTAACACTCCGACAATCCTTCCGGCCTACTTCAGCACTCCCATAGCCATCCCAGCAAGTCTGGGACTGTTTTGACAAGAATGCATAAAAAGAGGATTAGAGGCCTTATTTCTTCTCTCCTTTTCTCCTCCAGCTGCGCTTTGGGCTGGATAATAGAGCGGTCCTGACCCTGTGGCTTCGCTCCTTGCTGTTGACCTTTTGGCCACACTTGAAAAAGCCATTTAAGAGCAAACAGAAAAGCAACGGCAAAAGCATCCCAAGATAAAAAGCAATCTTCCCTTGGACAAACACAGTGCTTAAATATCTTCCTAGATGCAATTTCAGCCATGGTTCCCATTAATTTCTAAGCACAAGTGAGACACTGTTAGTTGAGTGTCCTATGTGAAGCTAACGCAGATTAGCTACTTTACTTGTTGATGGAGTTTGGAAGATCCCCATTCATTTATATAGTCAGATTAATGAAGCTGAACCATGTAGATGACTATTCAAAATAATCAAAGAGTGATGGGACCATCATTCCCCTTTTCCCTTGAACTCTTATCAAGCATAGAGAATAAATTAATGCAGGTCAATGAACCTTTCTCAAAAATGCCTTGAAAATCTTCCTGTAATCTCCCTTATAAATAAAAGCCGAATGGTGGTGGCACTTCTCTAGAACATTCCACACGCTCCAAAATCAGTTCGCTCTCTGATCTGTCATTCAGAGGGTCTCCCTATCCATTGGCTGCTTTGCCTGAGTCCTGCCTCCAACATTCTAAACATTTTGCTGTTCCTCTCCCCCCCATAGCCAGTCAGAACACAGATGTTATTTGGATATGCAGCCTCATTGGCCTCTGCCTCGGAACACAGAGGTCGTTTGCATATGTGACCTGATTGGCTTTTGCCTCTAACATTCTAAACAGTTTTGCTGTTCTGAGGTAAAATGTGTCCAATCTCCAGGTGAGGGCTGGAGATCACTCAGAATTACAACTGCTTTCCAGATGGCAGAGATCAGTTCCCCTGGAGAAAATGGTGGGCTCTGTATCCTTATATGCTGCTGAGGTGGCCCCCATATGACAGTCAATGTGATGTAGCAGTCAGGGCTTCAGAGCACAGGAGAGGCTGCAGGTGTGGGGGGGGTGGAAAGCTGAAGAGTGAGGGGAAAATAAAGGTAGGTTGATGATTGACTGGGAAGGAGATAGGGTTGCCAACTCCAGGTGGGAAATTCCCGGAGATGTGAGGGATGGAGCCTGGAGAGGGTGAGGTTTCAGGAGGCGTGGGACCTCAGACAGGTACAAAGCCATAGACTCCACCCTCCAAACCAACTATTCCCTTCTGGGGAACCATGGTTACCAATCTCCAGGTGAGGGCTGGAGATCACTCAAAATTACAACTGTTCTTTAGGTAACAGAGATCAGTTCCTCTGGAGAAAATGGTGGACTCAGTGTCATTATACCCTGCTGAGGTTGCCACAGCAAATTGACACTGAGTGTCCAAGGCCGGGGCACCTGACAGAGCCTCTTTCTAGAGATCGTTGTATTTCCACAACGGGCCTTTTTCCTAGTACACAGATATATAGAAAACCCAGATTTACTTATTAATTAAAACATTTATAACCCGCTTTTCCTTGTGGTGTTCAAGGCAGCTTACAAGAATAATTAAAAACATTTTCAGTTCAAACAAAAAATAGCAAACCCCAAATCTCTCCCCTTCCCCCCTTAAAACCAACCCCCCACCCCAAGCCCTGGCAAACAGGCAGCCATTGCAGAGTCTCCTGAAGATCTCCAAGGAGGGGGGTCCCTCTCATCTCTTAGGGAGCCCATTCCACAGAGCCGGAGCCATGATGGAAAAATGACCATTCTTTGTTGCAGAGGGTAGGGTTGCTGTGCCACCAGAGGCCTACAAGACCCAGGGAGCCTGGCTAACAGTAGGTGAGGCTAGGCCTACAACTCCCAGAAGCCCTGAGAGGTTTTGGAGCTAAAATTGACCAATAGGAAAAGAGGAAGGCTTGGGATAAAAGATCTGGAGCAGCAGGAAAAGCTGTTCTTCTTCCCAGAGGGCAAAGCCAGAAGGAATGTTGCTGCAGGAAGGAAACCCTCATCCTGAGGGAAGGGTGAGTAGTCTAGTGTCACTTGGAATAGTAGTCTAGGGACAGTATATATTTAGACGCATTAGGGCATTTGATTTCTTTTCTTTTCACCCACTTACTGTTATATTTCTGCACCTTGTTTGTTTGACCTCTTATAAAATAAACTATTTTTATTGTTCACTCTGCCTGGTCCTCACGCCTATTATTCAGCCAAAAGGGAGGTCAGAAGGTCTTTGGAGGGTGCTCTGGGCCTTCTCAAGGGATCCTAAATCCAGAGTGGTGGCAGCGTTAGGTGACACCCCACCTGAGCCGTGACAGTTGCCAACCTCCAGGTGGCACTTGGAGATCTCCTGCTATTACAGAAGATCTCCAGGCAACCAAGATCAGTTCACCTGGAGAACATGGATGCTTGGAGGGTGGACACTATGACATTTTATCCTGCTCAGGACATTACCCTCCCCAAACCCCTCCCCTCCCCAGGCTCCACCCCCAAAATCTCCAAGTATTTCCCAACCCATAGCTGGCAACCCTAGCCCAGGGACATACGGAAGGCGATTCATCCTTCAAAGATTGTTTTGTTCTTCAACACTTGCTGGAATTTGATACACATAGTCCAAGACATCCTGATTGAGATGTCTGGAAATGGGATAACTTCTACGTGTAACAGAGGACAATAATTTTATCACATAACAGAGGTATTTGCTCCTGAACACAGAGTCAGGCAGGAATATTTGACAGAAGGAGTTTCCAGTAGCTACTGCAAACTTTCCATTGGCCAGGGAAATGCAGAGAAGAATGCCAAAGACTGGACCAAGCCAGTGTGCAGACTGAGGCCTCATTTAGACTTTTTTAGCTGTGTGAACAAGTCCAATTTCTAGACAGGAATTAGGGGTGGAGCTGTAAGCAAAATCTGGATTGGAGTTGTCCCAGGCTGCATCCACATGGAAGTTTCCTTCGTCTTATGGCCACCATTCCTCTTCTAAACTTTTTAAAATCACATCTGAATGTTGCATCATGACATCTCACTCTCTTATCTCCTGCGGTTTATGGCCTTTTCACCCTGCTTAATTTGTTTACAACTTCTAATATTTATTTATTTAACACATCTGTACACCACCTCTGTCACATGGTCAAGGCAGCTCACAACTAAAGCAATAAAATCAAAACTAATCGACAATAAGCAAGGCAGTAAGACAAATCACACTGTAAAAGGAATAAATGAAACAGGCAAACCAGCAGAATAAATAAATAAAAGAAGATCAATAAAAAGAACAAGCCAATAAAAACTACCTAAGCTAATTAAGTGCCAATGAGAACTCATCTGATGTAGGCAGTAATCCACAAAAGTTTGTGCTGGGATAAAATGTTTTTAGGATTTAAGATACCACTGGATTCCTGTTGTTGTTTTTTGTTGGAGTCTCCTGGGTGGCCTTGCACAAAAATCTCTGTCTTCATTTTCCCCAAAGCAACTTAAGCCCCAGAAACTGTGTCGGTAACGAAATCAATATGATAATAAGGGAAACTATCTATGATGGTGCAAGAATCCGAAGAACGTGAGTCACTTCCTCAACTGGCGATACCCCATCTTTTACTCAAAAATGGTGAACTACATTCCAGTTTTTAACAGCTCCTCATGAATCATAAGGGGGCCAGGAAAGGGTCTGTGGCAACATTCATTCAGGATGGAAAACGAATGAATCACTAAGTGCGAGAAAACCAACTGAACATTTCTTCAAAAAACAGAAAGGGAATGGGGAGCCGGCAAACATTGATCAGAGAGGGACAGAAGTCCTCTTCACATGAGATCCATGTAAACCGGGAGTCAGCCAATTAGGTGTATCCAGAACATGCCATTCCTGTGATACAATTTGATAACCATGGTCACTGTCTCGTGTGAAATGGTCGACACGTGGATTTCCCATGGTTGTATGGCTTCCTTACACTTAGGGCTGCCAGCTCTGGATTGGGAAATATCTGGAGATTTTGGGGGGTGGAGCCTGAGGAGGACGGGGTTTGGGGCATAATACCATAGAGGTCATTCTGGCGCCCCCAGCTCTCGATAGGAGCTCTTTAAAAAGTTATGGCCGCCATCGCTATTCTCCGCAGCAGCTGTGATGCCCGCGCGGGGGTGTGTGTGAAAAGTTCCCTTGCCTCCTGAGCCCTGGGGTGGTGGCCTTGAACTTGTAGGGGCAAATTTCACCTCTCGCGTGTGATGTCTGAGAGGCGTGATGTCACACGCGAGAGGTCATTCTGGCTCCCCCAGCTCTCGGGAGGGGCTGTTTAAAAAGTTATGGCCACCATCGCTGTTCTCGGAGGCAGCTGTGATGCCCATGTGTGGGGGGGGGAACGTTCCCTTGCCTCCCTGAGCCCCGGAGTGGTGGCCTTGGACTCGTAGGGGCAAATTTCACCTCTTGCGTTTGATGCGGACATGTGAGAGGTCATTCTGGTTCCCCCAGCTCTCAGGAGGGGCTCTTTAAAAAGTTATGGCCGCTGTCACTGTTCTCAGCAGCAGCTGCGATGCTGGCGCGGGGGGGAGGGGCGAAACGGTCCATTGCCTCCCTGCGATCTTGCGTTTGATGCGGACATGTGAGAGGTCATTCTGGTTCCCCCAGCTCTCAGGAGGGGCTCTTTAAAAAGTTATGGCCCCCGCCTCCACTGCTTTCGGTGGCAGCTGCAACCACCGCCGGAAGGAGGACTGCTGAGCTGCCCTCCCCGCCTTTTTCAGGCTCCACGCTAGAACGCCAGGCCTGAAAAAGGGCCAGCCAAATGTCAATTTCGGCCCCTTTATATCCTATGGGCCATTGAAGTCAATGGTGAAAACATAGGGTATATTCTGGGGACTGGAGGGGAGGGAGTTTGAGGGAGAGGCTCCATACACGCAGGGTAGCTGCTGGAATC
>NW_015164668.1:739480-745836 GCF_001447785.1 Gekko japonicus
TGCTGATCACCACTTTGGGGCCAGGAAGCAATTTTTCTCCAGGCCAGTTTGGCCCCCAGTGATCCTGGAGGTTTTTTTCTTTAAATCATATTCTGGGCGTGGAACAGGGGTCACTGGGGTGTGGGGAGGTATTGGTGAATTTCCTGCATTGTGCAGGGGGTTGGACTAGATGACCCTGGAGGTCCCTTCCCACTCTATGAGTCTATGATTCTATAATTCACCCAGGCTGGCTGTGGGCACGCCAGCACCTCTGTCAGGCAGAAGCGCCTGAGATCCTCCCCCTTCTCTTTTCCTTTGCCCAACCTTGGAGGCAAAAGGAAGGGAAGGGGGGAAAGAATGGATCCCAGGTGCTTCTGCCTGTCAGAGGGGCTGGTGCACACTTCCGGTGATGTCAGGGTGTGTGGCATATGCTAATAAGTTATGCTAATGAGCTCCTGCAGCTCTTTTTCTACTAAATGACCCCTGGTTATGGTCATTGTTAGAAATAATGCTCAGAGACCTTGCTTTGGTCTTTCAGCTTGACTTTGAGCTCAGGGGATATGTCCAGGTCGAAATCCTATGGGTATACTTTCCCCCACTGTTTGCAACATAAGCATTGTGTACATTCCTTCCTGATGCAGACACGTAAAAGGGATTTCTGATCTGAGATTCTTCAATCTGTTGAACACTTTAAAATTTTTGTTTTAATTTCTTTATTTCAAAAAACAGAAAAAAGAACAAGTAAAAAAGCCCTTAAACTCCAGCAACTAAATAAGTTTTAAAAAAAGAAAATATATATGTGTTTATATATATGTATGTAAAATAAAAACAAAAGTATGGCAACAGTACTGGGAGATCTACACACAAGTTTCTATAAAAGGTTTCTAAATATCTAAAAATAATTCCGTGCACAATTGCCGTCTATATGCCATGCATTCACCAATTTGTTGGAACACTTAAATCAGAGTAATATTATTGACTGCAGCGTTAAAAAAAACTTTTCTGCTGTTGACTGTTCAATACAATTATTAAGCATCAATAGTGTTTCCTCTGAGCCTCTTCTGGGGTATGCATTTTAAAATAACAACAACAACAACAACAACAACAACAATAATAATATAGAGATGAGCAGCAACCAGAATTGACTTAGCCACAACCACAGTGATGGGCATTTCATAAATGGCAGGATGTCTGCTCTGTTACAGAATGGTATGGTTGGAGTAGAATAAAGGCAAAGCTTTCCCTTGTTCGAAAGCCAGTCGAATCCGACTCTAGGGATGCGGTGCTCATCTCCGTTTCCAAGCCGAAGAGCCAGCACTGTCCGAAGACATTTCCATGGTCACATGGCCGGCATGACTAAACGCCAAGGCGCCCAGAATGCTGTTACCTTCCCACCGAAGCAGTACCTATTTATCTACTTGCAATTTCTTGCTTTCGAACTGCTAGGTTGGCAGGAGCTGGGACCAGAGACGGAGCTCACGCCATCATGCGGCACTTGGGACTCGAACTGCCGAACATAGAATGAAAAAGGTGTTTAATTTAATGGATGCTTCCTGGACGTGGCTTTTTAAAATAGCGGTCACAATAGCGGCGGCTCCGGAAATAGGAAGAGAGCCGACAGCTTTTGCAACCAGGGTAGGGCATCTTCCTAGATTGCAGAGACTGGAAAGAAAGTGGCTTCCAAATCCCTCTAGGAAATAGTGACACTCCAGCAGCATCCTGTTTATTGTCTTCATTTATACCCCGCCCTTCTCCTCAACGGACACTCAAAGTAGCTTACATGGTTCTCCTGCCCTCTATTTATCTTCACAACTGCCCTGTGAGGTAGGTTAGGTTGAGTATGTGTGACTGGCCCTCGCTCGCCCAGGGAGTTTTCCACGGCACGGTGGGGGCTCAAACCTGGGTCTCCCAGAACCAAGTCTAATGGTCACCACTGGCTTTCCTGATAGGATGCCAAGGCCAACCTGTCCTTTCTTCATCTAGGCTGGGGAAGGGGGTGTTCTCTAGCTCAGGACCACCACCACCCAAGTCCTTTTCGGGAAATGACTCGAGAGTGCAGAAAGTCCTGCTTGTGTGGACCAAAGGCACTAACCAGGCCAAACCCCTAGTATCTATATCTGGCCTGGCCAACTGTGAGGCTCCATACAGACTTCAAGTTTCACATCGTAAATCTCTGCTACGTTTGAAGAGGGCCCTGAAGATCAAATGCATCCAGTCTATGGTGGCTTGCTAGCCTTCAGTCCTAGCCTGAGAGGTTCCTTGTTCATGCCCCGAGTCGCTTGGATGGTAAAGGTAAAGGTTCCCTTGCTCGAAAGCCAGTCGAATCCGACTCTAGGGTTGCGGTGCTCATCTCCGTTTCAAAGCTGAAGAGCCAGCGCTGTCCGAAGACGTTTCCGTGGTCATGTGGCCGGCATGACTAAACACCAAGGCGCACCACGAACACTGTTACCTTCCCACCGAAGTGGTACCTATTTATCTACTTGCAATTTCTTGCTTTCGAACTGCTAGGTTGGCAGAAGCTGGAACTAGAGATGGGAGCTCACTCCATCATGCGGCACCCGGGTCTCAAACTGCTGAACTACTGACCTTCCACAGCCTGCAGCTCAGCGTCTTAACCACTTGAGCCACCGCAGCTCCCGCTTGGATGGTAGGAAGGGGCTATTAACAGTCAGCCCCTTGGAACGGATTCTTTCTCCCCTTCCATATTAGGTGATCTGTTTGGGAGACATTGGGAATCTGAGTCACCGAAGTCTACATGACTCAAGTCTGATATCTTATTTACTCAGCAGCCACCAGGAGAGGATAGGCGTGTACAAAGCAAGAGGGCGTGGCTTTCTAATTTTAGCCATGTTTGTTTTAGAGTAAGAGGCTGGAGATTCCCACCTGAATTTCCTACCAGCTTAAGGGTTGAGTCACATCCACACATCACGTAAAATGGCTCAATAAAACATTCATGTCATGGTTCCCGAGAATAGCGCTTCTGTGTCACGGGTAGCTCACTTCTGAGTCAGTTTGGGCAAAGGTGAGATGTAAGCCACAGGCTGTGCAGGGGAGGGGACCCTTAAACACAAATGCTGCAGTCCTAAGAACTACTACATCAAGGTTCCAAAAGCGGTAAGTCCAGGGGTCGTTTCGTAGAAAAAGAGCTAGGGGAACTCATTAGCATAACTGATTAGCATATGCCACACCCCCTGACATCACTGGAAGTGTGTCATAAGGCCACACCCACCACTCAGTCTTAGTCTTAAAGGTTAGTCTTAAAGGTGCTATTTGAACTCTTGGACTATTTTGCAGCAACAGACTAACACAGCTACCTCAGGGAAGCTCCTGGATGGGGCTGGGAGTCCTTGCGGAGGCCACGTGGAGTGGCCTCGGCCAGGCAGAGGGGGAGGACGCCAACTCACCCTCCTGCTTCTTCCTCCTCCTGCAACAGAATGAGGCTGGAAGCAGGGGGCGGCCGGAAGAAGGGGGCGGGGCTTTGTCGTGTGCCCCGCCCCCCGCACCTCACCCGGGGGAACTGCGATCCCCCGCGATCCCCCCCGAATCGACCTCTGGGTAAGTCCACGTGAAGTTGGGAAAAGTAGAAAGGGGAGGCCTCAAGAATCCAGCGGGTCCATTTCACCCAAAGAGAGCCATCCTTTAGAAACAGCCAAAATGGCTTCATTGCAAAAATTGCATGTCTGTTTTGGAGGAAATGATGCCATGCCAGTTTTTATGAAGGGGGACAAATCCGAGGGATACACACTGAAAAGCCAGGCATGTTTTTAACCTGTATGTGGGCTGTCTCCTGGTTCTTTGGTCTCAAGTGCCAATATTAGTTAACCTGGATCGAGTAAAGCACCAGAAGAAAGTTGAACCCATCCCTTCTGGTTTTTAGCCAGAAGTTTCCTGTGTATCTTGGAAGGCAAACGAACAAACCCCAAAACAGAGCAGGGTCTTGCTGTAGCTGAACTGCCTTCCCCCCTCCCCTTGAAACCCTCCACCAGCTTCCAACAGCCCTGGCTCTGTTCTGCATGTTGTCACAAAGGCAAGGCAAGACTCAAAAATGCTGAGACCTTGGCTCCAATTAGTTGCTTTAGGAAACAGGTGTGGGTCCTGAGCCAAACAGGATTTGGTTTCTTAATTTCCCGCCCACCCCCAGAGCAATTGGGTCATTCAATAGTCACTTGATCTGACAGATCCACCCTTTGTCAAAAGGAAATTACCGGTCCTCCTCCAGACAAAGGCTCCTAGTGTTCGGTGACTTCAGAAATCCCTCCAACAGTGAAAGGAGAAACAGGTAGTGGAGTGCAGAGCCGGTGGCTAGCAGGAAGGGACAGGAGACCAAGGAAAGAAAGTCAATGAATTGTCGCCTTGTTAAGATCGTGGCTTGCAGCTGCAAGCACCTTTACAGGATGGTCTAGAATCTCCAATTCCCTGGATGGTCTAGAATCCCTTAGGAAAAAAAGTAATGAATTTATGCAAACATGTTTTATGCAAACATAGTCACCCCAGGGACGACTCCTTCTCACACTCTCCCTCTACAGCCTGCCATACTGCTGAAAGTTAAAGGAATAAGCACTTGCATGGAAAGACATAGAGAATAAAGTTGATAGTGAAAATACCTGAAAGTGGATCCAAAATGGGCACTTGAAGAAAGATCCAACAGTGAAAGGAGAAACAGGTAGTGGAGTGCAGAGCCGGTGGCTAGCAGGAAGGGACAGGAGACCAAGGAAAGAAAGTCAATGAATTGTCGCCTTGTTAAGATCGTGGCTTGCAGCTGCAAGCACCTTTACAGCACCATTAATTCCCTGGAATTAATTCCCTGGATGGACTAGAATCCCTTAGGAAAAAAAGTAATGAATTTATGCAAACATGTTTTATGCAAACATAGTCACCCCAGGGACGACTCCTTCTCACACTCTCCCTCTACAGCCTGCCATACTGCTGAAAGTTAAAGGAATAAGCACTTGCATGGAAAGACATAGAGAATAAAGTTGATAGTGAAAATACCTGAAAGTGGATCCAAAATGGGCACTTGAAGAAAGACAGAAGGACTTATTCTAGCTGCACACGAACAGGCACTCGAATAGTATGAAAGCTAAGATTCAGAAGACCAGTGATAGCAGCAAATGTCGACTTTGCAAGACAAAGGATGGAACAGTACTAAACTTTGCCTGCAGTACAATTGCTCAAACTGACTATAAAGAACATCATAGAGTTGCAGCTATGTTGCACTGCAGCCAGAAATTCATGGGAACACAAACCAGGCAAGATCATGGAGAATGATGAAACAAACATGCTGGAGCATAATGCCTGGAGCATAACACCTCTGATATCACAATGATAGGGAAAAAAATGAGAAATAGGGTTTGGATCATTGATACTGCAATCCCAAGAGACAGCAAAACAGACAAGAAAGAACAGGAGAAGATCACAAAATGCCAAGACCTACAAACAGAGTTAGAGGGCTTCCAGGAGAAGAAGGTTACCATCTTGCCAGTTGTCATTGGAGTCCTTGAAGCAGTGCCTGGAAGTCTCATGAAACACCTGGACATTGTGGGCATTGAACAAATAGCACCAGCTCAACTCCAGAAGACAGTTCTGCCTGAAGCAGCAAGAATCCTGCGAAGATATCTTTGCAATTCCCAAGAACTCGGAAGCCCTCAAATTGCAGAACACCATCTACCAGTCAAATATCTGACTATGCAAATTCATTATCATCATCATCATCATCATAAAAATCGTCATCATCAAATGGGATTGCAAATTTTACAGTGCAGTCCTAAGCAGATTCACACCCTTCTGAGTTGATTGACTTCAGTGAACTGTGCAGGGTGTAACTCTGCTTAGATTGGCACTGTTAATCAATGTAATTAGTAGACAAAATTTAGTTAATTCATTTGTAGGTAGGATTGCCAGCTTTTGAGTTTGGAAACTTGTAGATATTTGTGGGTAGAGCCTGGGGAGGACAGAGTTTAGAAAGGGGAAAGATCTCAAACAGGTGTAATGTTATGGAGTCCATCCTCCAAAGCAGCCATTTTCTCCACTGGAAATTGATCTCTGTAAGATCAGTTGTAATTCCAGGAGATCTCCAGACCCCATGTAAAGGTTAATATGGGCAAATATTTAAGTGAGTAGGTTGTAAATTGTGGGTACCATTGTTTATTTTCAGGAAGATAATTTTAAAAATATTATTAAAGATGGCCATTCTTCCAGAAAGAAGTTTTCTTTGGTAATTATGTTATCAGACAGACAGACAGAAAACCTTTATTTGGCAACATAGATAAATCAAACAAAGGAAAAAGTTAAAGGGTAGGTACAAGGAACAACATCAACCAGTATTCCCAATATCTCAAAATACAAGGCAATCCTAGCACGGTTTACAAGGTTTACAG
>NW_015164668.1:746194-748929 GCF_001447785.1 Gekko japonicus
GAGTGGCACTGAGTTGGAGACACCAAGGATCCTGCGCAAAAAGGTGGGGTAAATGCTCTCGACTCTCCTAGTAAAAGACTGGATCCAAATAGGAATCCCGTATATGTTATCAATTATCTCTCTGCTTTCAGTATCTCAAAGAGGCACCTCCATAGTGGTCTTTGTAATATGCAAACATTGGAATGTAATCGGTCAGTCAATTGATAAGATAAAGGTCAGAAGAGTAAGCAACTTGCTGCAATCTTAAGGAGACTTCCCTGGGACTAAGCCTCAAATACTTCTGAAGAGTCTAGCTTGGGAGTGGCTCCCTAAAATTCTTTCATTGATTGGCAACCAGGGGGGAAAGATACCTGGACCTGCACATCAAACTTAACCTTTAGGCTGATGAGCCAGTTTGGTGCAGTGGTTAGGAGAAGCAGATTCTAATCTGGAGAACCAGGTTTGATTCCCCACTCCTCCACATGCAGCTGCTGGGTGACCTTGGGTCAGTCAAAGTTCTCTCAGAGCTGTTCTCTCAAGAGCAGTTCTCAAAAGAGCTCTCTCAGCCCCACCTACCTCACAGGGTGTCTGTTGTGGGGAGAGGAAGGGAAGGAGACTGTAAGCTGCTCTGAGACTCCGAATGGAGTGTGGGGTATAAATCCAATTTCCTCTTCCTCCTTCTCACCTCTCCCCCCACACACACACACACGAGTCAGCAACATGTAGTGTTGAACTAGGATCTGGTGCGGGGTTTTGGGCGGAAAGGCCAGATCGGGGACGGGCGCGCAACGCTTCCCAGATGTTGCGGTGGGATCGCGCCCGTTTGCTGCGCCCCCGATCCGTCCCTCTCCCGGCCCAAAACCTCTCGTGTGACCGGGGCCCTTGCATGGCTCTTTGATTTTCTGAACAATCGCAAGGTGGAGAGCCCCGTCCCAGAGCTCATTGGGGTCAGATTCTTCCAGCATCTAGAAGGTAGCCCCCTCCCTCCGTCTCCCCGCTCAGCCCTCAGTGCAGCTTTATGTGTATGCACTGACCTCTGAGCTCGGGGAGATGATTTTGCCAAGAATCACATAAACAAATAAGACGATGGTTAATCCAGGACTTTGCTCTACACATGTCGGTGAATGCAACCCCTTCATAAAAGAGTCCGTAGGCGACAGGGTGGGGCTCAGCCTGGCATGGGCAGGTCAAGCAAGGTGGCTCCTATTTCACATGCAAAATAAATATTAATCCTTCCACTGCTGTTTGTGGAGGTTAATGCAAGATAAATGGCTATCCTTACGGAGAGCAGGACATGTACAGAGTTATGGTCTATATCAGGGGTGTCAAATATGCGGCCCGGGGGCGGGATGACGGTCTTCTGCTTCTTCTTCCAGTTCTGCTGCTGCTGCATCATTGTAGCTTTGCAGCTTACAGATACACACCTGAACAGCATACTCAAGAGTGCAACAGCACAGACATTTTGATGCAATAATTCAGAGCAAGAGGTGTCAGTTATCAGACACTGTTGAATAAACACGGTACTGCAAGAATGCTAATGTTTTAAGCATGTTTTTATTTGAAGTAAAACAAAACCCTTTGTGTTTGTATCCTTTATAAAGTTTATATCTCCGCTATCTGTCATTACATTTTATGACACACATGGCCCGGCCCAACAAGGTCTCGTTTATGTCAGATCTGGCACTCATAACAAATGAGTTCGACACCCCTGGTCTATATAATGTTGGGATGCCGAAACGTATCTTCTGGCAGCAGCAATGGGTGGACTACTCTTTAAGTTAATGAGACTCAAACCCCTTTAGGTAATAGAATTCCCAGTGAAAAGATCCCTGGGAGTTGTAGTTTACTGCATCCGTACATTGTTAGATATTGCGCTGTAGCACTCATGTGCAACTGGATTGTCTCCACACCAGAAAAACCCAGTTGAGAATGATTGCTGCAGTGCAAAGACAGTGCAGCATCTGAAGATGTGTGGATGTAGCACTCCTGGCAAATGTACAATTCCCAAAGATCTTTGCAGTGTTCCTAACACCTGCAGTTCTAATGTAGCCCTCAAGAGCAGCCTTTTCCTTTGAATAAGGTTACTAGCCTCAAATGGGACCTTGAGCTCTCCTAGAATTTCCAGACTACAGTGATCAGTTCCCCCTGGAGGAAATGACGGCTTCAGAGGGTGAATTCTGTATTATCACATGCCTCTTGAGCTCCCTCGCCTCCCTAAACTCTGCCCTCTCTGGACACAACCCCTCAAATCTCCAGGCATTTTCCAAGTCAGAGTTGGCAACCCTACTTTTGACTCCTCCCCACCTCATTTCCTTTCTGCTGGAGGGGAAATTTTATGGAAAGGGATGTGAAGGGCTGGAGAGCCAGTTTGGAGTAGACCAGTGGTGGCGAACCCATGGCACGGGTGCCAGAGGTGGCACTCAGAGCCCTCTCTGCGGGCACGCGCGCCATCGCCCCAGCCAGGCCCAGACCATCATTAAAGTGTCGAATTCTCTGCCAAATAATTTTAAGTAAATGAAAGCATTTGGGATTGCTTTCCTTACTTTGTTTGGATCATCTTAATGTATGAGTTGTTTTTTTTCTAAAGTAAAACCTCAGTATTCAGGTTAAATTGCCGTGTTGGCACTTTGCGATGAATAAGTGGGTTTTGGGTCGCAGTGTGGGCACTCGGTCTCTAAAAGGTTCGCCATCACTGGTGTGGACTCTAATCTGGAGAACTCAGCCACTCTGAGACTCCTTCAGGTAGTGAAGAGCGG
>NW_015164668.1:749084-771407 GCF_001447785.1 Gekko japonicus
CTTCCTCTTCCTCCTCCTCCTCCTCCTCCTCCTGCCTCTAGATGGGTCAGGATGCCTGTCCTTATTAACAGAGTCCATTGTTGTCCTTCATTCTCACGTATTTAGGTGATCACCTTTCCATAAGGAAAATTGCCATTGTTTTCAAGCAGTTCAAACTGGTATGGGGGGGGGGGAGTGCAATGTTCAAAATCTGCCTCTTCTCTGATAAAGCTTCACTGTGACTAGGAGATGCCTGACTCCACACAAAGGCCACGCTGCCAATAAAAAAAAGCTATCAAGGTGCTGATTACAGGGACTGATGTCTGGGCCGGGACTCGGAAAAGCTGACAGACTCAGTATACTCTGCTGCTGTTTCCTAGCCAGATGAACTGATTGAGTGAATGACTCCACCCATGCAATAAAATGGCACAGGGCGTCATAAACTGGAGCAAGGCACTCTCTCCCATGTTCAGAGACAGCAGCATTATGTCTCCTGGCATCAAGTGCTCAGACATCGAGGATCACGTTCTGCAACTAGCTGGCTGCCCTGGGAGGAAGAATGTGACAAGGGCCCATGTGGTGTAGCGGTTTGAGTGTCACACTACGAACTGCAAGATCCAGGTTCGAATTCCCACTCAGCCATGAAGATCATTGGGTAATCTTGGGCCAGTCGTTTTCTCTCAGCCTAACCTACCTCTCAGAGTTTTTGTGGAGGCAGAATAGATGAGGGGGAAACTATGCATGATATCCTGAGCGGGATACAAATGTGATAGATATCTTTGGCTGCATCCTGCAGGGCGTGTCTTATGTTCTTCCCGTAAGTAATTCTGGAAAGATCTTATTAGGCAGGTTATTTCTATGCCAGCTCTACCCTAACTGCTCTTGATTATATTCAGAGAATGTAGAATCCTTCCTTTTAGAGTTCCTCCTGATGTTGAAGCTATTATTTTGAGTTCGTGTATCTTGCCATAGAGGAGCTGTGGTGGCTCAAGTGGTTTAGATGCTGAACTGCAGGCTGTGGAAGGTCAGTAGTTCAGCAGTTCGAGACCCGGGTGCCGCATGATGGAGTGAGCTCCCATCTCTAGTTCCAGCTCCTGCCAACCTAGCAGTTCGAAAGCAAGAAATTGCAAGTAGATAAATAGGGACCACTTCAGTGGGAAGGTAACAGCGTTCCGTGCGCCTTGGCGTTTAGTCATGCCGGCCACATGACCACGGAAACGTCTTCGGACAGCGCTGGGTCTTCAGCTTTGAAACGGAGATGAGCACCGCAACCCTAGAGTTGGATTCGACTGGCTTTCGAGCAACAGAACCTTTACCTTTTACCTATCTTGCCTTACCTTTATTGTATCAAAAAACCTTCTTTTTTAAGCCCTGACCTGGATAGCCCAGGCAAGCCCGATCTCATCAGACCTTGGAAGCCAGAGTCGGCTCTGGCAAGTAATTGGAGGGGAGACTTTCTTGGAATACCAGAGGTGGGAGGCGGGGGCAGGCTTTATTCAGCTACGTTTCTGAATATCCTCCAGGGTCCCAGTAGGGGTCAGTCACCAGAGGTTGCCAGGACTTTCAGGTGCACACAGAGTTAGTCACCAGAGGTTGCACATGCCCATATAAAAAAATACCCAAAAAAACCCCCAACCCCAACCTGCTTTTTTAAAAAAGAAAATAACAGCTTAGTCAATTTTATCTCTGCAACTGGGCAATTTGTTAATAAAGAATTAAGATTGAAATGTGTGCCGTGTGAAGTTGCCCCATATCTTCCGGAAACCTCAACCACAACCAAACCAAAGGGAGGAGCAACTACCAAGCGCTGATCCTCATGACCTGGCTGGAAGGGAATTAATTTCTCAGCTGTTTTCTGTTCTCTCTCAGTAATCTGTCTGTTCTCCCACGACCCTGCGAGTCCATGCATACCGGATTCTCGGTTTCTGCAGAACTGCCTGAGAACTCTACGCTTTGCTCATGAGTGAGTCACAGGATGCAGCAAAACCACCTACTGGAACAGCTGGCCAGATGTCACGCCCTTATCTACAAAGGGCTACAGTGCTCCAAACGGGAGCCCGGAGCCGCAGCTGTTCTGTTCAGCAGAAGAGCCTTTTGCTAACAGTAGGGGCTGGAGTAGAATCCTAGCAGGGGGTTTGGCGTTCTGCAGCTGAGCGCATGCTTTGCACGTATAACGCTGGAGGGTCAACCACTGTCTCTTGGCAAGGACTTTTAAAAGCCATGCTGCTTCAGACCGCATGTGGGTGTTCCCCCCCCCATATTTTTTTAATGTTCTCTCATTAAAAGAAAATGAACTAACTTACTGTTATGATCATGTTAAGCCTTTCCTCCAGATAGGTTAGCTTTCTACAAACTGGGAGTGTACGAGCAGGAGAAGGGGGTGGTTGGCTTAGGCAAAAGTCATCAATTTTTTTAAAAGGTATGTCTTTTTTACTTAGCGACTTCTGATACTTTATCTCTGCAGCACATTTGCCCATTAAATAGCCCTGCCACTGATTTTCGGTGTTGTTTCATTTAATGATATGAGCTTCCTTTATGTGTGTATGTGGCGGGGTGTGTGTGTGAGAGAGAGAGCTCCCTTCTGCGCAGACAACCATGCGTATGAAGGGCCTGACCGATAGTTACAAACGGGGCTCTTTTTGTAGAAAAAGCCCAGCAGGAACTCATTAGCATAATAGGCAACACCCAACACCAGAAACTCATTAGCATATTAGGCCACGCCCCTGCCAGCACAGCTCATTAGCACATCAGGACGCACCCCCATGTTACCAGAAGTGTGGTTACCCAGCCACACCCACCTTTTGCTTGTTATTCTGTTTACCTTGTTTGTTGTCAAAACCCAGGGCTTTTTTTGTAGCAGGAACTCCTTTGCATGTTAGGCCACACATCCCTAATGTAGCCAATCCTAATGAGTTTCTGCTGTTGGGTGTGGCCTATTATGCTAATGAGTTCCTGCTGGGCGTGGCCAACTCAGGAGCCAGCCGGAACTCCACTCCTGTGCGTTCCTGCCCCAAAATAGCCCTGGTTACAGCACAATTCCATCCACAGACTCCCTGAAACGCTTGGACAGGAGTCCTTCTTGGCTTGCTGAAATTCAGCGGACGGGAGGGCACCCCTTGTCCATCCATGCATTGAGACAGCAGAGCAGATTTCAGGGACCAAATGGAAGATTGCCTTCACCTCTTCGCTGCTGGACCGGGCTGCCCCGCAGGAACACATCCCTGGAACCCCTACTGACTGTTCTGAATGCTGGGGGGGGGGGAAGAGAAGCTTGCATTGCTCACATCTTGGGGTTGCCAAGCTCCAGGCAGGGGCTGGAGTCCTTCTGGAATTACAACAGATCTCCAGATCATAGAGATCAGTTCCCCTGGAGGAAACAGCAGCAGCTTTATGGCACTGCATCTTTGCTGTGCCTCCCTAGGCTCCACCCCCAAATGGGTAGGAATTTGCCAGCTCAGAGGTGGCAACCCTGAAATGTCTTCACAGGAGTCACATACAGTTTAGTGCAATTTAGACAACCTGCCCCAGGGTCTACCATGTCCGGGGCCAGCCCTGCTGGTGACAATCTGGGGCCTTTTGGGGTTTTCCATCTCAGGCAGACACTTTGATTTCACAAGAGCTATTTTAGGGAGGGAGAGCAGACAGATGTAAAAGACACTTCTGACAACCTTCCCTTTTACTCTAGCCTGACCTGAAATACAGGATTTCCTGGCCAGGGGCCTGTGTGGAAGTTTTGCAACTGTCACGCCACAGGTGCTGCCTGCTGTTAACCCCTTCTGTTCTTCATGCCTGCCCTGCCAGGGTAAATTTTCCTCTTCTGTCCTCCATAGTCATTCCACTTGGGGAGCAATTGCTGTCTTCCCACCGTTCCAGGATGGGCAGACTCAAGAAAGACCTCCAAATCTATTAACACACACACACACCCCACCAGGTTAAAGTCTTAACAGGGACCTGGAATTCCTCACTCACTATAGGTCTTGCGTATTCCATCGCTTATGGATATCAATCAGTTCAGCAATACCTTGTTATATCTGATTACCTTGCATTACATTTTAGGCTAATCCAGCTTTGTTTATCTATTGACAGCTGGGAGAGGCCCTCACCAAAGCTTAACGAATTGATTGCCCTCATTATTGGATTTGGCTTTAAACTGGCCTCTCTTCATAACCGCTCCTTCTCCCCTGCTGCCTTTCTGTTGTTAATATAAAAGCATACTTCTAAAGGATGTACGCTCCAATGCATCTAATGAAGTCAGCTCTTACTCATGAAATTTATTCTGGAGTAAATGCTGTTACACTGGACTCCTGTTTTTATTTTGCTGCTATGACCAAACACAGCTACCTGTCGAGAATTAAACCACCCCTCCCAGGCTATTTCTGTTTATTCTGGATAAGGCTTAACTCTCTGGATCCCATGAACACATGAGGTTACCTTATGCTGAGTCAAACTAATGAACTGCCAAGGTCAGTATTGCCTGTTCTGATTGGGAGTGGTTGGAGTCTCAGGTAGAGATTTTTCACATCACCTACTACCTGGTCCTTTTTCACCAGCAGGTGTTGGGGACTGGCCCTGGAACCTTCTGCATACAAAGCAGACGCTCTGCTACTGAGCCACAGCCCTTCCCCTTTGATGTCATCAGGGGCTCTTAGGCTTCAACCAGGACCCTCTTTGCTTGAGACTGGCCTCCAGCTTGTGAGCCTTGTGCTCAGGACCCAGATCCCCATACAGGCAAGGTAAAGAAGACATCCGCACAATATCAGCCTCTGTGATTGGCAGTCAGGAGAAAGTACCAGATAGTGGGACCAATAAGAGGACTGTTAAGCACCTGGGACAGCTCCCAAAGGTAGTAAGATGTTGTTCCAGCAGTTTAATCCCAGCTGTGTCCTTACATCATCAAGCAGGGTCTGATGACCCCTGAAGTACAGCGCAGTGCTTAGAGTGTCAGACTAGGATCTAGGAGACACAAGTTCGAATCCCTGCTGTGCTCTGACTGAGTGACTTTGGGCCAACTACACACTCTCAGCCAAACCTACCAGAGAGGAGAATGACATCAGTTCCTTTGGGTTCCCGTTAAAGAAAAGGTGGGGTACAAATGAAGTAAGCTAGTGATGCAAGGTCTTAAAGGGGCAATGTTTTGTGTTGGGGTGCCATCGCACTGCCTTAGCTTCGCAAGTAGAAATAGCCTTGGTGGGTTGATGGGTTTGACTCATTCACCTGAGAGGTTTGGCTACCCATGCGGCTGGAGTCTGGAAAATCATCCCTTTCCTTCTTCATTCCATAGAGAAATTATCCCTTCAAACTCCATCTAGAGAATTAAGAGACTGGTCATTATGCTCAAAGAGCTCACTGGAGGGAATGTCAGGAGGCCAACTCACAACAGTACCTACCAAGGGCTAGGAGAGCTCTCTGTTAGTTTCCTTTCCACCAAGGGCTAGGAGAGCTCTCTGTTAGTTTCCTTTTGAAAGGAACAAACACATTATTGAGAAATGAAGGGATGTAACATCATGGGTACGGTATACTATTAGTCATGACAGTGCCCCCCCCAATAAGTCCATCCCACCATCAAGCTCTGACTAAAGGAAGATCATAAAAGCGTAAGAAGAGCCCACCAATAGTCCATCTAGTCCAGCATCCTGCCTCACACAGTGCCCAACCAGTTCCTCCGGAGGGTCAGCAACAGGGAACAGAGGCTGAGACCATCCCTTGATGTTGCCTCCTGGCACTGGGGTTCAGAGGTTGACTGCCTCTGAACATGGAGGTTCCCTTCAGTCACCATGGCTAGCAGCCACTGATAGACCTATTCTCCATGAATCTATCTAATGCTCTTTTAAAGCCGTTTATTCCTGTGGCTATCACTACACCCTCTGGCAGCAAATTTAACATTTTAATCACTCTCTGCGTAAAGTAGTATTTCCTTTTGTCCATCCTGAACCCACTGCCCATCAGCTTCACTGAATGCTCTCGAGTTCTAGTATTTTGGGAGAGAGAGAAAAATGGCTCTTTGTCAACTCTCTCCACCCCACTCATAATTTTATAAACCTCTATTCTGTCCCTCCTTAGTCATCTCTTTTCTAAAATGAAAAGTCCCAGACTCTAGCCTTTCCTCAGAGGAAAGGTGCCACAACCCCCTCATCGTCTTGGTTGCCCTCCCCTGTACTTTTTCCAGCTCTGCAACATCCTTTTTGAGATACGGTGACCAGAACCGTACACAGTATTCCAAATAAAGCCACACTGTGGATCTATAGAGGGGCGTTACAATATTGGCCATTATATTCTCAATCCCTTTCCTAATCATCCCTAACATAGAGTCTGCCTTTTTCAAGTAACAAAACCCTCCTCGTCCCAACAGGGCCACAGGAGGTTAGACAATACTCTCTGACAGGGCTTTTTTTGTAGAAAAAGCTCAGCACCAGCAAGAACTCATTAGCATAATAGGCCACACCCAATAGCAGAAACTCATTAGCATATTGGGCCACACCCCTGACAGCACCACTCATTAGCATATTAGGCTGCACCCACGTGTTACCAGAAGTGTGGTCATCCAGCCACACCCACCTTTTGCTTATTATTCTGTTTACCTTGTTTGTTGTCAAAACCCAGAGCTTTTTTTGTAGCAGGAATTTCTTTGCATGTTAGGACACACACCCCTAATGTAGCCAATCCTAATGATTTTCTGCTGTTGGGTGTGTCCTATTATGCTAATAAGTACCTGCTGGGTGTGGCCAACTCAGGAGCCAGCCGGAACTCCTTTTCTGTGCGTTCCTGCCCCAAAATAGCCCTGCTCTCTGACTTCCAAAGAAATGTTCTGATGAGACAGGAATAGTTCTTGCTGGCAACAGTACCCCTTCCTTTGCCTTTTCCTATCCTCAGCTGCCCAGGCGGTGGGTCTGAACGTCTCATTCACATTCCATCTGGACAGATCTGCCACTCTATTCCTTGGGCAGCCCACCTCAATATGTCCCCGGAAGAGCCTTATGCTCTAGTAATAAGAACCTCCTGGTGGTCCCTGGTCCAAGAAAGATCCGGCTGTCCTCGACTAGGGCCAGGTGGAACTCTCTGCCAGAGAACATCTGCGCCCTACAGGATTTACTACCTTTCCATAGGGCTTGTAAGGCAGAGATGTTCCGCCAGGCATTTGGTTGAGGACAGCGATGATCCGGCACTCTCATAATCCAACCTCCCCTTTTATTCCTGCATATCCCCTCCGCCCAAGGGGCTGGTGGAAATTACCGTCATAAAGTGTTGTTTTTCTGACTGTTTTTAAGTATTTTAATGTTGTTTTAACTCAATTATATTGTATTTATTCCTGATGTAAACCACTCTGAGCCCTGCGAGCAGGGAAGAGCAGCTGATAAATCAAATTAATGTATTTACTCTGAAACCTCCCAACAAATGGAGTTGTACAGAGCTCAAAGAAAGATGGCGTTTCTCTCTCTCGGACCCTTCCCTTTCTCCTGCAAACACATTCTCTTCTCCTTAAGCAACAGCAAATGGGTACATTTGATCATTTTGATTTCTTTTTACCTAGCTGATTTTTCCAGAGACCAGCTTCACAGCGAATAACATAAAATATATCTGATGCAATTCATAAATGTCCAGGGGTGAAGGAAGCTGCTCAGTAACTGCTGTTCCAAAAACCTGACATCTGTAAATACCATCCAGAAACAATGCCCGAGAGAGCTTGGTGAATGTGTCCTGCAGCGCCTTGGAAACAGGATGTAGAATGGAGTTCTCTGGCAGGTCCCCGGCACTGGTCATTGGGATGAATTATAGACCCTCTGCTTCATGCAGGGAGGCTCCTGTCTGTTGTGGCTCTCCAGAGATGCAGAGGTAACAACTGGAATTAACAGATCCCGCATCTGTGCAAACATAATAGGAAACTTCCCACTGTTGTCTAAAGCTGGGAGGCAAGGAAAGGGGTACTGTGGGAATGGGAATATTGGAGCACCAGGGATACTTCCGCTTGAGGGCGATTCCCTGTTTTGGTCTCATAGGCCTTCGCCTTTGCAGCTGTGACTAAAACATTTTAGAGGGTGATCCCCCCCCTTTTCACTCATGCCTGCCATTTCCCCTGCTGATGCCTCTAGCAGGCATTTTGCTATTTTCTTAAAATAAATTGCTAATGTGTCTATGGCTATAGTGTTTTAATCTTTTAATTTCTGCCATCAAGCCACAGTTGACTTAGGCAACCCCATATGGTTTTCAAGGCAAGAGACACTCAGAGGTGGTTCACCATTGCCTGCCTCCAGGGCTATTTTTGGACAGGAACGCACAGGAACGGAGTTCCGGCTGGCTCCCGAGTTGGCCATGCCCAGCAGGAACTCATTAGCATAATAAGCCACACCCAACAGCAGGAACTCATTAGGATTGGCTACGTTAGGGGTGTGTGGCCTAACATGCAAAGGAGTTCCTGCTACAAAAAAAGGCCCTGGGTTTTGACAACAAACAGGGTAAACAGAATAAGAAGCAAAAGGTGGGTGTGGCTGGATGACTACACTTCTGGTAACATGGGGGTGCAGCCTAATGGGCTAATGAGCGGTGTCATCAGGGGTGTGGCCTAATATGCTAATGAGTTTCTGCTGTTGGGTGTGGCCTATTATGCTAATGAGTTCCTGCTGAGCTTTTTCTACAAAAAGAGCCCTGCCTGCCTCCATGTCACGACCCTGGTGTTCCTTAGTGGTCTCCCTTCCAAATATTGACAAGGGCCAACCCTGCTTAGCTTCTAAAATCAGACTACATCAGGTTAGCCTGGGTTATCCACATTTTTAATGTACTACCAGCAGGTTTTTAAAAAAACCTGCCCAAAAGTCTGTCAATGGGGAGGGGGCAGGAAATTGAAGAAGAGGAAATGGTTTTGCTAGTGGAGGAGGAGGAGGAGACTGGATTTATCCCGCCCTTCCCTCAGAGTCTCAGAGTGGCTTACAATCTCCTTTCCCCTCCCCACAACAAACACCCTGTGAGGTAGGTGGGGCTGAGAGAGCTCTTTCAAGAACTGCCCTTTCAAGGACAGCTCTTGTCAGAACTATGGCTTGCCCAAGGTCATCCAGCAGCTTCAAGTGGAGGAGTTGGGAATCAAACCCGGTTCTCCCAGATTAGAGTCTGCACACT
Organism: Gekko japonicus; assembly: GCF_001447785.1. Lineage (NCBI taxonomy): Eukaryota > Metazoa > Chordata > Lepidosauria > Squamata > Gekkonidae > Gekko > Gekko japonicus. The sequence continues at coordinate 758,172 of NW_015164668.1, forward strand.
TAACCACTACACCAAACTGGTGGATAGGGAGCTCTGGAAATTCACATCCTCCACACTTTCCTCAAACCTGCTTTGGATACAAGATTGGACCAAACAGTTTGGGAAAACCTGTGAAAAAGCCAGGGAAAGGGAGAAAATTAGACAATAACGTCATGCAGAAGAACCCCCCCTGCAAAAAACAAACAAACACAACAGCTGGATTTTGGGTGGCAAGCCCAAGTAATAGCTCCCCAGGGAAGCAACCTAGATGTTTCCCCAGCAGGAAGGAGATCATAAGATTGTAGAATGGCAGGGTGCCCCATTGTCTCTTCTCATATGTCACATTTATTCCCTCCCAAATGCCTTGGAGGGAATTTGCTTATGTGCCCTGGACTGTATTTTTAGGAACGTCTTCTTGTTTTTAAATGTTATATTTTATCTGGTAGGGGAGTTACCATGGGTGTTCATGGAACAGAAAGACAGCATGTGAATTTTTACTAAAATAAAACATATTACCCTACTGGAATGGAACTCTTGACAGCTGATAATGTAAATCCCTCTCGGCAGTAGCAACATATTCTCCATTCAAAATCCTCCTCAGCCAGTTCCAGGCTTGTGCGGTTAGAACTCAGATCATTACAGATAGTTATCACCTTCTCAATTTCTTTGTTCGGCATCAGCTATCAAAACACTTGTATTTGGTATCTGGGGGCTCTTAAAAACCTAACTATACTTCATGGACACATGATGTGGCCTTATACTGAACCAGACCCATGATGCGTTAAAATTAGGATTGCCTTCTCAGACTGGCAACCGTTCTCCAGGGTCTCAGACAGAGGTCTTCCATATCATCTATTGCTTGGTCTTTTAAAGCAGGAGATGCTGGGGGATGAACCTGGGACCTCCTGCATGCCAAGCAGATGTTTTTACAGTTGAACCAGAGCACCTCATACAAACAGCTGGCTTGGTGTTGCTGGAAGGAAGCATTAACTGCCCAACGCAGATACTGGTATTTTCTTTTTCCGCCCCCTAAAATCTCAAAACATGTAGACAATATGTAGGCTGTAGAACTGTGGTGAGGACATCCAAAGAGCAGGATAACATGCAGCTCAGGGACCTTACCTAGAAAAAACTAATGTCTGACTCTCACAGGATCTAGTATGAAGCAGGGATTGTTCAGCAGTCATGAACAGGGAGTCAGCTTTTCAGTTTATCTGTTTGTTATCCTGTTTGTGGCTGTTCAGCAAGTTGCTTCACCCTATTCCTTCCTAATAATGTGTCACAGTTGGCTTTCACACATGTGCATTCTTATGCAGCCTGGCTGAGTCCTCCTCTCCCTCTCTCGCTGCGCTCCTGCTCCAGTTGGCAGGAAAGTGTTTAAATTGTTAAACTGTTATCAATAAGTCATCAATTAACACTGGTAGGAGTTTTTATTAAACTGGGGGGAAAGGTGCGGCTGAAGTGCGGCTTTTTTGAGCCGCATCAAAAGAGAAGTGCGACGGCGGGATCAGACAGATCCCCTGAGCCGCCGCGCAGTTGCTCCCCGGCATGAACAGATGCCGGAGGGGGGGAAGCCACAGATCCGTGAGCGAGGCGAGCCCACTGCGCATGCGCACACATGCGCTGTTCTACAGGGCCTCCATATGCTGCAGAGAGACGGGCGCGTCGGCGATCAGACGCCAGCCCATGCTGCGCATCAACAGGTAGGTAGTACTGTTTTGGTGCTACCTTTTTGCGGCGGGTTTTCGGCTGGAAGGGACGGATCGGGGACGGGTGCGCGCCGCTTCCCAGATGTTGCAGTATGATCACGCCTGCTTGATGCATGCCCGGTCCCTCCCTCCCGCGGGGCAAATCCTCCCGTGTGACCGGGGCCCATGTAATCCTTGGTGGTGGGTGGTGAAAAGTGCCATCAATCACACAGCCAACTCATGGGGACCCCATAGGGTTTTTCAAGGCAAGAAATGTTAGAGGTGGTTTGCCATTGCCTGCCTCCGTGCAGCAACCCTGGACGTCCTTGGAGGTCTCCCATCCAATACTAACCAGGGCCAACCCTACTTAGCTTCTGAGGTCTGATGAGATTGAGCTGGCTTGGGCTATCCAAGTCAGGGCAATTAGTCCTTAGTCACATTAATTGTTGCTGGTCTATTTGGACTGGCATTTTGAAAACAATCCAGTGCAAATGTGCTTGGCAGGCATTCCAGACTTCTGGTGCCGAACCAAATGGACCAGGCGATCGGCTCATATCTGATCATCACAGTCAAACACAGTAAGTTCAACAATTAAACACGTGCATGGTGACATTTGTGGTATCCCTGCGAAGCGAATACTCTGCAATGTGCAGAACGCTTGGAGAAGTGAAAGGGTGTAAGTTAACTATTTTTTTTCCTGGGCAACCTAGGACAGGCTGGCGCCAGGAAGAGACTTGTGCTCACCACTGGGCCCCTGGCTTGGCCGCTGGTGACAGAAGTCAGCCATGGGGAACTGCAAATGGGAGTTATTCCTCTGCGCAAGAGGATCTGATGCTGTTTCAAGATCAGGCCTTTCTGTCCGGCTGTCTGCTGTGCATTTTTAAAATAAACAGATGTTACCAAAACACTGCAAGTCTCTCTCTCCTCACAAGGAAGCAGAGCCTGTAGAGGGCTGTCCCTTAAAACAGCCTAGCCTTGGGGGAAATTAGGAAGTGAATCCAGTGCTTTAAGGCCACCCCATATATCCCCAGAATGAATCATTCATTCATGAGCAGAAATGATATAGAATCTCATATGAAGCAAAGGGATGGCTGTTGAGAGGTGTTCCGAAATCACCAGGCCTCTCATCGCTCAGAGATGGGTGCAGAGAACCATTTCCCATACCCAAGAATGTAGAGATGAAAAGGGGGAGTTTGGGAGAAAAGCACTGAACTGTTAATATTGTTAAGGTCTTGCTAGTATGATGGATTTTTCTCCCTAGGAAGCCATTAGGCTTGCAGAACATTTATAATGTGTGGGAGAAGAAGCGGAGACAGAGAGGCAGCTGACTTCCTCTCGGAGCCTTCCTCCCAAAGTCAGCCAGGTGGTTTTCCTGTTGTCCTCCTTCCGCAGCGGCATCTATGGTCCCCCCCCCCCTGGATTGACTGGATATTATCCGTGGGCGATGTTGCTCCTAAAACATTTGGGGAGCCTGCAGTATGGAAAAATGACCCAGGAGGGAGGCTGTGGGAGTTGGTAACATGCCTATCAGATATGAGCAGTGGGTTCAATGAATGGGAAGAACCACAGAATTCAAAGGGTCTGGAACAAAAAGGCATCCTTGCTGAGCAGTTCTTCTGGAGGGGTGGTAGGGGTGCCGGCTCTGGGTTGGGAAATTCCTCGAGATTGTGGGGGGGTGGAGTTTGGGGACGGGAGGAACTTCATCGGGGTATAATGCCATAGAGTCTGCTCTCCAAAGCAGCCATTTTATCTACGGGAGCTGAACTCTGTTATCTGGAGATCAGTTGTAATTACGGGACTCCAGGCCCCACCTGGAGGTTGGTAACTAAGAGTCTTAGGTGGGACCTGGGGATCCCCTGGAATTACAGCTCATCTCCAGATTATAGAGATCAAAGTTCCCCAGGAGAAAATGGATGCTTTGGAGGGTGGACTCTACAAAATCGTACCCCACTGAGGTTCCTGACCTCCCCAGGCTCCACTCCCAAATCTCCAGGAATTTCCCAGCCTGGATATGGCAACTCTACCTCCCCATCCCCTGCCGTTGGCTGGGGGGACCTGGCAACCCAAAAGGGACGAACTTGAGGGGGGCGGAAAGAAAGGGGACGGTAACCTCTACTTTTGGTGACATCACCCTTAGACCACCAATGGAAGCATCTCTGTTCAAGGGTTTCTTCAGGCCCCTCCCATGAACCTCTTCAAGTCTGACAAAGACTAGTGTGAGGAACTAGGATTGGTAGAGGTCAGGGGGTGGGGGTGGTAGATTTTATGGAGGGCTCCCATGCCTTGCCCTATCACTGGTTTACCATTAGTGGCAACTTCTTGTTTGTTGACAAGATCTGCCTCTTTCTGTCCTTGTTGGTAAAGACTCCTTAGAGGAGAGTAATGCTGTGAGGAGAGAGAAGCCTCTGCTGTCTTCATTATGGTTCTCTCATGCTCCTTGCCTTCCATGATTTTCAGACGAAGTCTGCCTGCTGTCTCTGTCACAGACAGTTCCCATCAAAGAGATAAAGTTTCAGGTGGGATCACAAGTCCCCTGAGTAGTCCTTTTGGCCTCCAGTTTCCCCACAGGACCCCAGAAGCAAAGCAGGGGGAGATAAGGACCAGGCCTGGCAACCTAAGGGCCTTCTCTAGTTTCTCACAGGAGGAAGATGCTACTCTTTAAATCTTGGCAGGACCAGAGACCCAATTCTCTCTCCAGGAAGGGATGGGCCAGCAGCTCCCTTTATGTCTCCTCAGCTGAGTTTCAGACATGGCTGGTTCAATAGTCCTCCATCCAAGTTTGTGCTTCTCAACAGCTCCTTGTAGGAAGGCTCCACCTCCTACACCGAGAACCAGTTTGGTGTAGTGGTTAAGAGTGGCAGACTCTAATCTGGAGAACTGAGTTTGATTCCCCACTCCTCCACATGCAGCCAGCTGGGTGACCTTGGGTCAGTCACAGTTCTCTCAGAGCAGTTCTCTCAGAGCTCTCTCAGCCCCACCGACCTCACAGAGTGTCTGTTGTGGGAAGAGGAAGAGAAGGAGATGGTAAGCAGAATGAAGGGGGGGGGTATAAATCAAATTATTATTATTATTCCAGCCCAACCTGATCTTAGCTACCTGATGGTAGGAAAACATTCAGACATTTCAGCTTTGGAGTTTCTACCTCTTGATGTAACAAGCTTCAACCTTTAGTTGTCAAGGCTGAAGTTCACTCAACTGGTCTTGTCAACATCTGTTCCATTATCTGAATTCCATGGGTTGTGAGTCTACGCCGTCAAGAAGGGATAGGGTTGCCAAGTCTGGGTTGGAAAATACCTGGAGACTTTGGGGGTGGAGCCAGGAGAGGGCGTGGTTTGGGGAGGGGAGGGGCCACAGCATAGTACAATGCCATGGAGCCCACCCTCCAAAGCAGCCATTTTCTCCAGGGGAGCTGATCTCTGTCAGCTGGGGATCAGTGGTAAAAGCAGGAGATCCCCAGGCCCCACCTGGAGGCTGGCAACCCTAAGAAGGGAAGTACAGAAAAGAGCCTTGCTTAAAGCCCACCCAGTGCAGAAATCTGCCCTCCACCCACATCAGAATCTATTCTGACATGTAAGATAACAAATTGCTAGGATAGGTGGCGCAGAAGCAGAACACCTGTTCTGAATGCATAGGGCCTCAGGTTCAATCAGCAGCAGCTCCGATTCAAAGGACATGGTAGGAGGTGATGTGACAGTCCTCTACCTGAGACCCTGGAGGGCCTCTGTCAGTCAGCTGACTGGATTGATGCAATATAAGGAAGCTTCATGTATTCACACTGGAGGACCTCGTTGTTTCCTTCATTTAAACCAAAGGGTATGTCTAAGGTGGGACTAAATCTTTTTGATTGTCCGTGGTGATTCCAGTCTCTAGAACAGGGGTACCCAACCTTTTCCTGCAGGTTGCTCTGGAATTCTGACACAGCATGGTGGGTGCAGCCACAAAATGGCCACCACAAAATGGCTGCCGTGGGAGGCAGAGCCAGCTACAAAATGGCTGCTGCCAGTGTTCCCTCTAAACTGAGTTAATGTCAGCTAGCTCACAGTTTTTTAGCTTCCGGTCCACACATTCTTCTCTTCGCTCAGGAAGGATGGCTCCAGAGCAAACTAATTCATGCAGTCGCCAAATCACTCACTCACAACTTTAATGCCAGCAGCTCACAAAGTAGAATTTCTGCTCACAGGACTCCACACCTCAGAGGGAGCACTGTCTGCCACAGCTTGGCTTGAGTCACACAGTGAAGAACCTTGTGCTGCGGTGGCAGCTCCAGCTGAAACAACATTTTAAAAAATCTGCACAGCCAACTAAATCGCCAATGACCAATCAGAAGCCTTGCTAGGCAAAAGTCCCCCCTGGCTCCGCCCACTTTCTAAAAACACTTGGCGGGCACCAGGAAAGGTGTTGGGAGGCTCCATGACACCCACAGCCACAGGCATCACGTTGGGGTCCCCTGTTCTAGACGGAGGGAACACTTTCCCTCTGACATTCTTGATAGTTGTTCTGTTCGTATTACAACCCAGTCTTATGCTGTTTTTAATGGCAGTCACTGAAAATTCTCTCTCCACAGCAACACCCAGTTCATCTGCATAACTCCAAGCACAGTTCTGTTTCTCCGTCATGTTAGAGTGGTCCCTGCCACACGGCAGGAAAAAAACCGGGCAAAGTGCAGCTTTTAAAAGCCGCACCAAAATAGAGATGCCGCGGCGGGATCCCACGGATCCCCTGAGCCGGGGATGAGCTGGCGGAAGGACACGCCGGCGATCCCACGGCCGGCCTTGATGCGCCCTTTCCCGAAGAACCACCTAGGTAGGTGGTTTATTTTTGATGTGGGGTTTTGGGTGGAAGGGCCGGATCAGGAACGGGCGCGCCACGCTTCCCAGATGTTGCTGTGGGATCACACTCGTTTGCTGCGCCCCCAATCCGGCCCTCTCCCGGCCCAAAACCTCTCGTGTGATCGGGGCCAGTGTGACAAAGAGACGGAGAAGCTGCTGGCATATATAAATATCAGGTCTGTTCGTTTCAAATGCTGGGTCTGTTCTTTGCGAATCAATTCATTTGGGTATGTTGGTGATTTATTTTTAAAGACCACTATTTTTCACCGGTTTTAAAAAAATATGTTTTCACAGTCATCCTTGAGGAGCAGAGGAAGCGGCCTCATCCGAGTTCACACCACGGTCCATTTAGCTCAGTATTATCTACTTTGGCAGTGGCTCTCCAGGCAAAGGAAAGTTTTTCTCATCACCTGAGAACCTTTAAATGGAAGCGCTGCCAAGGAATGACCCAGAAAGCTTCTGCAGGCATGTCGTGCTTTGGACCGCTGACCCGTGGCATTTTCCTCATAAAGAGAAGAAGAAAAGAGATTGGATTTATACCCCACCCTTCACTTGAAATCTCAGAGCAGCTTACAGACTCCTTTCCCTTCCCCTCCCCACAGCAGACACCCTGTGAGGTAGACGGGGCTGAGAGAGCTCTTTCCGGAACTGTCCTTGAGAGAACAGCTCTGACAGAACTATGGCTTGCCCTAGGTCATCCAGCAGCTGTAAGTGGAGGAGTGGGGAATCAAACCCAATTCTCCCAGATTAGAGCCCGCACACTTAACCACTACACCAAACAATAGTGGGGTCACGTTCTATGTTCGGGTGCCCCTTTGCCACTCTGCCTCCCTGTCTGGTAGGCTGCTTGCTCAGTCCTCTAAGGCCTCAGTTCTGGAAAGGGGAGGGGGGGTTCCAAGTTCACCCTTTCGTCCTCTCCACCAGCTTGCTTCTCTGATGCCTAAAGCAAAGATCAGCCTATTTTCATTGGCCCACCTCTTGCTTTTAAAAGCCAATCATTATAGGGGATGGGCCGTTGCTTCCTGGCTGTGGGAGCAGGACAGGCAGGCAGTCAATATAGGTCTATCTTCATCCTTCCCTGTTTTAACCTCATAAATTCCCTCTCATGTGGTGGGTGTTGACTTGTTATCCCTATCAACCATTTGTATTGCTGGTACACCACGGAATGACAGGCAGGCCAAATGCAGCCATGGTCAAACGCAGTCTCCCAGCTGGGCTACTGGCTGGCCTTATGGGGGCTCAGTTCCACCTCTAATGCAAGTTAGGGATGCCCCATTGCCAATAAATGGAAAACAGCTGATTGTTTTTTAAGAGTTCTTAAAAATGTATTCCAGAGTATCCTCTGGGGCTCTCTTCTCCATTTTGTTTCTGAGGATTAGACGAAAGCCAGTGTTTTGTGATGATTAAAAGTGGTGGACTCTACTCTGGAGAGCTGGGTTCGATTCCCCAGTCCTCCACATGAAGCCAGCTGGGTGATCCTGGGCCAGTCACACTTCTTTCAGAGTTCTCTCAGCCCTTACAAAGAAGTCTAGCTTGCTGCTGTGCAATGCCAGGAGTTAGAACTTGCAGCTGCCAGACAATCCTAGGATCTCCTGGCTATTCTGCACATGCCATATGATAATGTATTGATTAGATGCTGCCCCTCCTTCCATTTCTTCATTTTCAGTGGAATATTTAACATCTGCCAGCAGCCTGATGTGATCTCCCAGAGAAAAAATGACCAGGTGACAGAAGCGTGAGTGCCTTTTTCACCCCACAAACCAAGAAAGTAAAGTCATTTGCTGTATTTCTGAAGCAGGGGGAGGCACTATACGTAACACACAGACCGACTGCTTTAGCCAGGAGCTAGTGTGATGCTAGGGCCACACTAGGATCTGGAAGGCCTGGCCATTAGTAACAAAGCAGAGTAACCCTCTTCTAACCTCTTCGACCACTTATACTCTCTCGCCCTAATCGACTTCACAAGGCCAGGGCCAGGATAAAACGAGGGCAGGAGAAACGTGCTTGCTGCTCTGAGCTCCTAGAAGGAAGGGTGGGATAAAAGCGTAAAGGTAACCAGGGGTCATTTCCTAGAAAAAGAGGTGCAGGAGCTCATTAGCATAACTCATTTGCATAACCCATTTGCATGTTCCACACCCCATGACATCAGCAGAAGTGTGTCAGAAGGCAACATCCACCGCTCAGGCTCCACTGGACTGTTTTGGATTGCTAGCTATTTGGGGGGGGGGGGAACGTGCAGATCTGTCCTCGCAGAGGAGGAAGTGCTTGTACCTGAGTAAAACGTGGCCTTAAAGGTGCCACTGGACTGTTTTGGACCGGGGGGAGCTCTGCAGCTTACCTGGCTGCTTCTTGCTCTGACTAAGGGCTGCTGGGAGCAGGGGGCGGGGCTTGTTGCATGTGCCCACCCCCCCGGGCTCTTTACTGCCGGAGCTCCGCTCCTGTGTGCTCCGGCAGGAAATGACCCCCTGAAGGTAACACACCAGAAAGCTTTCTGCTGCATTATGGCTCAAAAACAAATATAGCCCTCAGGAGGAGATGCTACTATCCACACTTATTGATGTGATTACTGCTAATCAGAGATGGCTTTGAGGTCGGGGGCACAGCTGGGTGCAAAGTGGTAAAACGAGGATGAGTATGCCCCTTTGTTTCCTGTTTTACTCGGGGAATCTGCAAGGCCAGCTCCGCTCCTGGCAACAGCCACAAAAAGTGTCATGATGCGGTCAAGGGGCGGCAACGGTCAGTGATACCCACTGTTAACTTGGCAATGTAGGAGCAACTCCAGGCAGGCACTGTTAACACCAGCAGCGCCATCCTAACCAGAGTTATAACTTCCTAAGCCCATTGACTTCACACTGCCTGGAAACTAGAGTTGCCAACCTCCAGGTGGGACAGCAACAAACACACAGGGAAGACGGCAAAGTTAGACAAACAGAAAGAAAAACTGTGTTAGAACAAAACACACTCTACTAATATGCACTTGTGTCTTCATATATTGATTTAAATACAATAGAGACCCTAGTATATCTTATACACATTCATTATAGTACAAAAACCTAAAGTACATTATATATCTACTAATAGAAAAGTCCACAGCTACAGAGACCTATTCCAATGTTGTAGACCAGTGATGGCGAACCTTTTAGAGACCGAGTGCCCAAGCTGCGACCCAAAACGCACTTATTTATCGCAAAGTGCCAACATGGCAATTAACCTGAATACTGAGGTTTTACTTTAGAAAAAACAACTCATACATTAACTTAAGATGATCCAAACAAAGTAAGGAAAGCAATCCCAAATGCTTTCATTTACTTAAAATTATTTGGCTGAGAATTCGACACTTTAATGATGGTCTGGGCCTGGCTGGGGCGATGGCATGCGTGCCCACAGAGAGGGCTCTGAGTGCCACCTCTGGCACCCGTGCCATAGGTTCGCCACCACTGTTGTAGACTATCTTGCTCCTGATAAGAGACTGATGGAGGTTGCAGCAGTTGTAAATTATGAGAGATGCAGCAGGCTGTTAATGTTCTTCACAAAAGGTGATTCAGCAAGCATGAGAGATGCAGCAGGCAGTTATATTTTCCACACAAAGTGAAATGATAGAGAAGAGATGAAGATGCCAGGGGAACAAACGCGGAAACTTATAGGGATCTGTAACATCATTTTTAAATTGAAGGGAAAGATGCCCTTTCCCCACACCCTGGTTTTCTATGGGCCCCTTAAATATTCTCCCACACACATCGTAGCCACTCAGCCGCACGGCCCGTCCATAAAGGCTGTCCGAGCGATGCAAATTACACAGCCCACGGGGATCCGTTGTTTTATCTCGTACTGGTTTCACAGCTTTTGCTTCCTTCCCTTCCTTCAACCCACACAACCGGGTCTTGTGGCTGCTCCCACTCAAACATCTTTTGGCCTTGGTTCCAATCCTTGGATAAATTCATAAATGTTAAAAGTCTGGCGGGACCGTGCAGACAGAAGTGAGAACTCCCGATTCACCCCAGTCATTACAACAGTGGGGCCATTCATGTTTTGGCTAAAATGTAATTTTTACAAGGGCGTTGGAAAACCACTAGAAAGCCATCCCTGCTTCCTGGAGCTTAGAGCTACTATCTGTCCTCTCCCCCTCAGCGTCCAGAGAAAACATTTTCCCAGCAAACTGTCTCATCAGTTGCCTTGCCACGGAGTTTTCACTTAAAGCTAAATTCCAGGGCAGACTTGGAGGGTCCTGCTTGGAATTGGAGGAATTCCGAGGGAAGCAAAAAGAATGTCCATGCCTAGCACATTCCCCCTCCCCCAGGAGGGGAGGGGTTGAAGTCCCTAGGTATGCAATAGCTGCTGTTTCCACCACCACCACCACCCCGCTGTGAATCATATCAGTTCTGGACATTTGATGCAGAAGCTGTGCCAGGCAATGTTGATGCTCATCAAAAAGGGAGCAAAACCCCAAACCCCGGAACATATTGCCTTTCCTGCCCGTCGGCCGCAAATGTGTGCAATTTAAAGAATTATATGTTGTCCTCCCTTACCCCCCTATGAAATTGTTAGTCTCTTGTGTGAAACCGTGTAACTGTAAATCGCTCAGAGCCAGCAGCTCTGCCGGATCGAGCGATCAATATATCAAAAGGTATTATTATTGTTGTTGTTGTTGTTGTTACTACTACTACTACTACTACCTCTACTACTACTACATGAAATCAAAGAATCCGTCTAATCCTTCTTTAATGACACACATCGTTGGCAGCACCCTTTATTTTTTAACAAAAAAAATGCAACTGTGTGTAATTGGAAAAACATACCTCTCTGAGCATGTACAGAGCATCTTTTCTTTATGTCGGAGCCCCCACAAGTTCAGGAACACCCCGACCCTCCAGAAAGTGGTTCAGAGAGCCCAGGTGTCCCGAAAGCCCAGAAGACAGGGGGGCGGGCACGAGTGCAGGAGAACCGGGGAAGCTGGCACGTACCCAAACGCCGAGGGACCGACGGAGTCCTTCAGGCAAGCATAAAGACGAACGGGGAGTTTCGGGATCTCCCGGAAGTGACCCCACCCCCGAAGACGCCCAGGCCACCCCACTTGGGAGGTGGGACCAGAGAGATTGACAGGGAACTTTCCCAATCAGCGGATGACAGGGGAAAGGGGTGGAGTTCCCTGGGTGGAGGGAGATAAATACGGGGAAGCCGAAATGAGCCAAGGAGGAAATGATGAGCATTGGAACAGAGAGAGAGAGCGGGATCCGAGTACGCTGTCACTCCGAGAAGTGTTGTTGAGAGTGGTGCAACTCTCTCCACTTCAATTCTGAGGCTTTGGCTTCCCCTGTGGGACATCAGGCGACATGGCTGAGGCACCCTTCCCCTCAGGGGAAGACCCCCGGCGTGACACTTTACTTGTGAGCAACGGCAGCCTCCCCCTCACGCTCGGATTCTTCTTCCAGGCCAAATGACATGGCTCCCAATTAAGAAAAGTTTAAAAGAATCTGGGGGATTTTAAATTTAGGACAGTACTCTTGTCCTGATTGTAACTCATCGTACTTGATCATAAGGACATCAAAGGGAGCCCTACTGGACCGGACCAGTGGTCCAGTTCATCTAGTCCAGCATCCGGTTTCACTCAGTGGCCAACCACTTGCCCCGGGGAGGGGAGAGACACAGCCCAAAGGCCCTGCTTGGTCCCATTTGCCACTTCCTGTATTGTTAGAATTTTTGCCTTCCTGTCACAAAAATAACATGCAGCCCCGAGGTCTCTGCATGACTCAGTTTATATTACAGCAAGCTCCCCCAACTGTCCCACCCGCAGCAATGAAAGGCCTTCCCAGCTACTCACTTTCCCCCAGGCCCAATTGGCAGAGGTCGCAAAACAGAGCAGTTGAGGCTGCACTAAAATGCAGTCACTGGGAAAGAATTAATCGAATCCTTACAGTGACCTTCTCACATAAGAACCAAGAGCCAGTTTGGTGTGAGAGTCAGTTTGATGTAGTGGTTAAGAGCGGCGAACTCATATCTGGAGAACCTTGTTTGATTCTCCACTCCTCCGCATGATGCCAGCTGGGTGACCTTGGGCCAGTCACCATTCTCTCAGAGCTGTTCTCTCAAGGGCAGTTTTCTCAGAGCTCTCTCAGCCCACCTACCTCACAGGGGGTCTGTTGTGGGGAGACGAAGGGAAGGCAATTGTAAACTGCTCTGAGTCTCCAAGTGAAGGGCGGGGTATAAATCCAACTCTCCTCTATACAACATCAGCCAGTGATGTGCCTTTAGAAGGGCAAGAATCACATCCTATTGGTGTGTGTAGAGGGGATGGCCCTTCCCTTATGTTTTGTCCCCAGAACTTGATATTCAGAGATGCGCTGCCTCTGTACACAGAGGTTCCATTTCACTCTTCTGGCCCTTAGTCATTGATATTGACCTTCCACAAATTTGCTTAATCTTTGGTTGTAAAGCTATCTAAACAAACAGCTGTCACCTTATGCAGGGGACATTTCCTGCAGGAGTGCACAGGAGCGGAGCTCCAGCAGTAACGAGCCCAGGGGGCGGACACATGCAACAAGCCCCACCCCCTGCTCCCAGCAGCCCTCAGTCAGAGCAAGAAGCAGCCATATAAGTTGCAGAGCCCCCCACCCCAGCCCCCCGGCCCAAAACAGTCCAGTAGCACCTTTAAGACCAAGTTTTATTCAGGTACAAGTTCTCCCTCCTCTGCAAGGACAGATCTGCACGTCCCCCCCCCCCCACACACAACCAACTAAAAACAG
>NW_015164668.1:771417-809049 GCF_001447785.1 Gekko japonicus
TCACCACCCCCCCCCCCCAATAGCTAGCAATTCAAAACAGTCCAGTGGAGCCTGAGCGGTGGGTTTTGCCTTCTGACACACTTCCGGTGATGTCAGGGGGTGTGGTATATGCAAATAAGTTATGCTAATGAGTTATGCTAATAAGCTCCTGCACCTCTTTTTCTACGAAATGACCCCTGACCTTATGTGGGAATGAACTCGATAAGTGAATGACATGTCGTATGAAGAGGTTACAGCTGTTTATCAGTAAAATTTTAGTTTACTGAACAAAGCTCATACCCAGGCTCAAACTTTGTTGGTCTTAAAGGTGCCACTGGACTCAGACTTTGTTCTGTTGCTTCAGGCCAACACAGCTACCCACCTGAATCTATTTTAGTGGACTGTTTAATGACATTAGGGCACAGGGTGAGTTTTAGTTCACATTTTGGGGGAGGGAAGTGAGGACAACTCAGGACCTCCCCCCTCCCCCCAATGCAGTCTTATTTCCCTGCAGTGCTTAGTCCTGACCTCCCTGCCTCTCCAGTCCGAAAACCAAATTGTGGAAGCATCCCCCTGTTCTGAAGAGAGAGAACAAAAGACTTCTGATTTTCCATGACAGCAACCGAAGCCTGTCCTAGAGGTGGGTGTATGTGAGGCATGTGCTGACAGGAAACATCCTAATGACAAGACCAATAGGTGGCATGGACCTCTAATAACACTGGGATCAGATCTGTCTTCTTCTGGATCCAGAGACCTTGATTCCAGACTTCCCATCCCAACCTAGGCTGCACCCCAAACCAGCCCATTCAACCTGCCAGAGTAGCAAGAGAGACAAAAGGCAGAGGGAAGGTGACTTGTCAGTAGATTTGCAGGTTGCCAGAATAGGCGTAAAGTTCGTGGGGGCGGTGGGGCATTAGCCCTCCCTGAAATTTTCAGGAAGGTGCTCAGCGTCCCCCAGGGGCAACTGGTTTCAGCCACCCTTGCCCAGCCCCAGCCCCCCCCCCCCGGAAATTGGAAAGTCTACACCCTTGGTTGCCAGGTGGCCTTCAAAGGTTTCCTTAGGTAGGAACCAGGAGGATCAAGGCTAACACAGTTAGATATGTCTCTGGGATGTTCCCTCAGTTCCTCTGTGGGCACCTATGAGGCGTGGAATCGAAGGAGAAGGCAGAGCGTAATTTGCTCATTGGCCCCTGCTTATTTATATATATGGTGGTGGAACGTGCCATCAAGTCGCAGCCAACTTATGGAGACCCTGTAGGGTTTTCAAGGGAAGAGACGAACAGAGGTGGTTTGCCATTGCCTGCCTCTGCATAGCAACCCTGAACTTCCTTGGTGGCCTCCCATCCAAGTAACTAACCAGGGCCGACCCTGTTTAGCTTCCGAGAGCTAACAAAATCTGGCTAGCCTAGGCCATCTAGGTCAGGGGGTGTGTGTGTGTGTGTCTGTGTTCTACCTTGTCTCCTCAAATTCAAGACAACTAGCAAAAGCAACAGCAAGCTACAAATAAATAAAACAGTCAGTCTTTAATTGGCTGCACTGCTGAATAAAGTTGTTGACATATATATATATTTTCAATTCACATTGTTGGTTCACCACCACCAAGTTTTTATCTGAGCCAGGCAGGCATTCAGAAGGCCTAGAGAGTGGCCGGAAGTTAGCTCTCCTTGTCAGGAGGTAATGGGTCATAAAGCTACTCCCACCAAGTCACATAGCTCCAACGAACATCATCTTCTCCCCTCCTTCAGCTCAAGGTTGAATATTTTGCCCTGTCCAAACATTGCAGAGGGAAGGCAGAGGCCAACTTGGGGCAATCTCCATGCAGAAACCAGGAAAAGGCGCATGAATAATCACTGGCTCACACAGGAAGTGACTATGCGCACCTTTCATCGTGGAGAGCGTGTGCCGTGAGCAATACCAGAGATCCTGCTTTCATGAAGGGAGATGAGGTCAGAGGGAGGCTTTCCCTTTCCCCTCTTCTGCAAATTGGTTCCTGAGTCATTCGCCCCTAGAAATGTTGCCGTTGAGGTCCAACCATTACCAGGAACAGCATGAGGAATGTTTGGCTTGACCAGCTGGGGATGGCTTTGCAGGCACATCTGTTACTCATTTGCTGAGCACAGTCCTGAAGAAGGGTATCTGTGGCTGGGAACAGGATTGAAATTTTACAGAACTCAGGGCATCAGATCCATCCCATTCTCTCTGAGACCGAGTACATAAATAAATTCAATCAATCAAGTTTATTACGGTCATAGACCGGTATAACAGAAGACAAGTAAATACAGTTAAGGGAGCAGTAAAATTATAAAATATAATGGCATCTAAAATTATAAATAAGGATCTAAAAACTTTAAAATACAGACATAATAGAATCAAAATTATGACCAAAAGTTAGGTTTAGGCCTATCTGTACTTTATCTCTTTCCTAGTTTGGTATGCCAACCAACCAAATTTGGCAACCATCCTAGTCAACTTTTGATTATCTCCTGCCAGCATAATTGACAAAAGTATCCTTCTATTACGACCTGGAAAGGAGTTAACTATAGGCTTGATCAAAACTTCCCTGATATTATGATATATAAGACAATCGAAAATTACATGTTCCAATGTTTCATCAGATCCCATCCCACATATACAACTTTTCCTCAATGATCTAGTAAATCTGGCCTCCATTATGGCTGAGGGTAAGGCGTTGTATATTAATAGGGTAAAAATTCTTCTATGATTGCTGATATCTAAATATTTGATGTAAGATCTCACAACTATCTTGTTAAGTGTACTTACATCAAATACAGGGCTCCTAATCCTACTCACGTCCATTAAATAAATTAAATGTATCAGTTCCTAAAGGGTCATCTCTCTACAGAAGCAAGGTTTCTTTCTCAATATGTGGGGACTGAAGCCCGGGGGGCAGACATTAAAAGACGGAAGCAGGCACGGACCTGTTGTTCTCACCCCTGATACCTGCACGTTCAGCTGAACTCTAATGCGCATAAATTCCTTCACACAATCAGCAATGGCACTTATCACGGCTTTCCCAGTCACACAGAATAATATTTGCTTGTGTGAGCATAGAGCTCACTGCATATGTTCACCCCCCCTTCTGTGTGCATGCAGAGAACTTGATTATCATTGCCTGTAAACACATGTACCAGACCGAAATTGGTTCTGTGGTAATTTCCCTGCCCAGGGACCTCTGTGAAAAGCAGTCCAGTGGTGTGTGTGGGGTGGGGGTGTTCAGGAGATGTCTCAGTGCTCTCAGCAAACTGGAATCTCACTTTGGAAGAATCCCTGAGAATCAAAATGATTTGTTTTAATGCCCTGACCAGGATGGCCAAGGCTACTCCAATCCTGTCAGATCTTGGCAGCTAAGCAGGGTCAGACCTGGTTAGAATTTGGATGGGAGACCACTGAGGCAGGCCTGTAGATATAGGCCCCGGTCACACGAATGGTTTTGGGCCGGGAGAGGGATGAATCAGGGCCGCAGCAAACAGGCGCGATTCCACTGCAACATCTGGGCAGCGTTGCGCACCCGTCCCCGATCCGGCCCTTCCCCCGAAAAGATGCAGCAAAACTAAACCACCTACCGAGGTGGTTCTTCCAGGACGGCTGCATCAAGGCCGGCCATGGGATCGCCGGCCCGTTCTTCTGCCGGTGCATCCCCGGCTCCTGCCTGAACTGCGCATGCTCAGACATGCGCAGTTCGGCAGTCTCCCGTTCCCCTCCGTCGCTTCCCCTGGCATCTGATCGTGCCGGGGAGGGAATGCGCCGCGGCTCAGGGGATCAATGTGATCCCGCCGCGGCGTGTTTCTTTAGGTGCAGCTTTAAAAAGCTGCACTTTGCCCGTCCCTTTCCCTCCCGTGTGGCAGGGACCATAGTTGGGCTACTTGGGGCTCTGCCCCCTTACTTAAAGACATAGCCCCACAGGAATTTTTCCTCAAAATGCTTTTACATTCTTTTCCACAATTTTTAAAGGCATGCTCCCTTAAGCCTCCTTAAAAATTTAAATGCCCCCCTGGAAAAAAAATCCTAGCTACAGGCCTGCACTAAGGAAATCCAGGGTTGTAATGCTGAGCGAAGCTATGACAAACCACTTCTGAAAGTCTCTCGCTGTGAAAACTTATGGAGTTGCCATAAATCATCATTAGTTTTAACACAGCGAGGTCCAGGCAGCTGCTGCTACCATCTTGCAGTGTAGTGTCTTGCTGGAGCGGGGGCTTTTTCCTGTTTAGAAAACAACAATTACTGAAAGGATATGAATTTGTTTAACAGGATCTCAGGAGAGGTATCAGCTAAGCACCAAGAATCCACTTCTTCAGCACTAGAAATTCTTCCACTAATAATTATTGTTCCATCTGGCAGAGCATACAAAGAATTGTATGACGCAGACATACATAAGACATAGCCTAGCAGATCTTGCCAGAGCACCTTACAGGACCATCTGAAGGACTCTTTCCTAGGAGTAAGCCCCACTGAGTAGACTTGAGTAGGATTCTGAGTAGGCCAGTAAAGGAATGCACTGTCATATAGAAGAATTGTGTAGGAAGAATTTCCTTAAACTGGGAGATAGGATCTGGTGGGTAGCTGTGTCAGTCTGAAGCAGCAGAACAAAGTCTGAGTCCAGTGGCACCTTAAGACGAAGTTTTATTCAAGGTATAAGCTGTTGTGTGCATGCACACTTCTTCAGATACAATGAAATAAACTGGGAAGAAATCTTTATCCATTGTCAAGGTTTCCCAGACGTATATAGCAAGGATCTTTCTAGTTTCCCATAACTTTGCTCAAGAAATTCTGCTGCAGTCAATAATGAAAGTGTCTGTTCCCTCCTTATAAAAAGGCTGACGTATATGTGAGCTCTCCAGATAGTACAGACAAACCCTAAGCCATGTAATACCATCCCCTCTGACCACCAACAGGGGATGGAGGTAGGGTTGCTAGATCCAGGTTGAGAAACTCCTAGAGATATGGGGGTGGAGCCTGCGGAGGACAGGGACCTCAGTGAAATAGAATGCCACAGAGTCCACCCTCCAAAGTATTTGTTTTCTCCAGGGGAACTGATCTCTGGAGTCCAGAGATGAGCTGTAATTCCAGGGGATCCCCAGGTTCCATCTGGAGGCTGGCATCCCTAGACCAATGCAATTCCCACCAAACTGTGTGCCAGCCAGGGGTCATTTCCTGCAGGAGTGCACAGGAGCGGCGCTCCGGCAGTAAAGAGCCCAGGGGGCAGGCACATGCAACAAGCCCCACCCCCTGCTCCCAGCAGCCCTCAGTCAGAGCAAGAAGCAGCCAGGTAAGTTGCAGAGCCCCCCCAGCCTCCCAGTCCAAAACAGTGGCACCTTTAAGACCAAGTTTTATTCAGGTACAAGCTCTCCCTCCTATGCGAGGACAGATCTGCATGTCCCCCCCCCCCATAGCTAGCAATCCAAAACAGTCCAGTAGAGCCTGAGTAGTGGGTGTTGCCTTCCATTTCCAGCGATGTCAGGGGGTGTGGCATATGCAAATGAGTTATGCTAATGAGCTCCTGCACCTCTTTTTCTACTAAATGACCCCTGGGCCAGCGTTCATGTTCTCTGGAGCTCTTTAATAGGCTGGCTGTTTAAAAGGGGAGGGGGAGGGGAAAAAAGAAAGATACGGCAGCATGTTATCTTAAGATCTCTTTGTCATTTGTCAGCATCTTCTGTGGAATGCCCTGCTAACTTCAGTGGAGACAGGGTGTCCTTGGTATCAGGTTGCTTCCTTGGTATGTTGGGAAGAAGAAGCAAAAAATTGAGCCATCCAGTTAAAGTATCCCGTTCTTTATTGGCCAAATTCCGGTATCCCCTGAAGTAGACAAAAAAAAGTTAGGTAGCTGCTTTGGTCCATCTCAAAATCCAAAATCCAGGTTATATAGTCTCAGAGGTATAGAGTAGATAATGCGATAAACATAACTGAATTTCTTGGGAAAATCTCCACCTGGGGTCCTATAATTTTTAGCCCTTTTTTTTTTTGCATCTGATACTTTGTTAGCAGCGACTTTCTGTTCTAGAAGGGCTACGTGACCTGGTGGAAGAGTTCGGCTACATTCTTCTACAGAAATTCCTTTACATCTGAGGATGTGAGGGATTCAGCTATATAGCATTTAGCGTTATAATAATCAGAAAAAATGACAGGGCAAAGTTAGAGTCCAATGGTACCTTTAAGACCAACAAAGCTTTATTCAAGATGTGAGCTTTTGTGTGCACGCGCTCTTCATCAGACGATGAAATGGAATTACATATCATAGTTGTATATATAGGGGTGGCTTGTTAAATTAGCATGCAAAATAGTGAAGGTATTTTTAACAGATCAAAAGAATGATCTTTACTATTTTGCATGCTAATTTAACAATCCACCCCATATATAGAAGTATGATATGTAATTTCATTGCATTGTCTGACTAAGTGTGCCTGCACACGAAAGCTCACACCTTGAATAAAACTTTGTCTGTCTTAAAGGTGTCATTGGACTCTCTAACTTTGTTCTGTTGCTTTAGACCAACATGGCTGACCACCTTGATCTACCAGAAAAAACTATGTTGGCCCCGGTCACACGGGAGGTTTTGGCCCGGAAGAGGGACGGATCGGGGGCACAGGAAACGGGCGTGATCAAACCGCAACATCTGGGAAGCAGCGCGCACCCGTCCCCGATCCGTCCCTTCAGCCGGAAAACCCCCTGCAAAAAAGAACCTGCAAAAGAGCAGAACTTACCGGAAACAGCGCAGCAAGTGCGGCCATGAGATCGCCGGCGTGCCCGTCTTCCGGAGCAATCGAGGCTCCCGGCCGAACTGCGCATGCGCACACACGCGCAGTCCGGCTGCCTTGGTCTTCCTTCAGTGGCTTCCCCCCGCATCTGATCGTGCTGGGGAGGAACTGCGCGGTGGCTCAGGGGATCTATCTGATCCCACCGCCGCGTGTCTCTTTTGGTGCGGCTCTAAAAAGCCGCACTTTGGCCGTTCTCCCCCCCCCCCCCCGTGTGGCAGGGGCCGTTGATGTTTCAGAAGCCTTCTATGGCAATCATCCCTTGTATTCTTTAATATCAGAACCTGTTCTAATTTATGTACAAGTTTCCTTGCCGGCATTGTATCAGCCCTGCCCTCTTTTCCGTAGCATTTTTTATTTTGGCAATTGGGTCAGTTACCAAAGTGGATTTTCCCCCTTCTCTTTCCAGTTGATAAAGATTTTATTGCCTTATTTTATTGTAGTAGGGTGTGTACCTTTTTAAATGATTTCTAATCTCTCCCTCTGTTCTTTATGGCTGATGCATTTGTCCCAAAGAAACTGATTAATGTTTGGACAGATAAATGCCTGTGGAGGATCAGAATTAGTTGAAAGGGGCTGGAAAACGATCCGATCAAATACCCTGGAGATAGGCAAGAGCTTGTGACTCATTATTGCTATGCCCGAGGCTCTTGGGTCAACTCAGGGTACTCGAGTAGCAGACTGAGAAAGGCTTCTGTGTGAAAGAGCTGAGGACCAGGTAAGAGTCAAGTAGCCAGCCAGCCTGTTTTTTAGTGGCCTGAACAATAACACTGCCAGATAACCAACACGGGGTGGGGGTGGGGGTGGGGTGGGGTGGGGTGGGGGGTAGGAAAGCCAGCAAATGTCTGTTTTGGCAAGACTCCTTTCAGAGCACAGCAGACACTGTCCACAGCCTTCACTCTGGCTTCATCCTGCCCTTGAAGTGCCAGATTCACTTTGACCAGAGTCCTCTGGGCTCTGCTGAGTGCCAGCAGGACCGTAGCCAGGATTTTGTAATTCAGGGGGCCTTTAAATAAGTGAGGGGGCACTGACGTCACAAAATAAAAAATAAAATAAAAATAAAATTTGGGAAACTTATTGCCCTTTACCATTGGACTTTACAAAAGAACAGAATCAATAGCAAACTATTCCCTTTCCTTTGCTATCCATAATGCAAAGATAAGGAAGGGGAGGAGATAGGGAGAGAGATTAGGGGAGCAGGAGGGGGAGTGGAAATGCTCAGGTCGCTGGGCAAGCAAACAAAGGCCAGCACACTTTGTTCATTAGAGGGCACACTTAGCTGATTAGAGGCCTGACCCTAGAAAAGGCAGGCAGGATCCCTCTGGGGCTTGCTCCTGGGTCCCCCCCCCCATCCCCACAGTGCTTTGAACAGGGGAGTTGAGCTTAGGAGTTCAGCACAGGAGGTCAAGGGGGAGCAGGAGAGAATCCCTCTAGTCCAAGTTTCCCAAGAAGGGGCTGCACATCAGTGAGTAAGGTGGTGTGCTGCTGCGTCCATCCTGCTACAGAAATCCACACTAGGTACAGTTCTGGCCATTAGATCTCAAAAAGGACATCACAGAGCTAGAAAAAGTACAGAAGAGGGCAACCAAGATGATTAGGGGGTTGGTGCACCTTCCCTATGAGCAGGGGTCGTTTCGTAGAAAAAGAGCTAGGGGAACTCATTAGCATAACTCATTAGCATATGCCACACCCCCTGACATCACCGGAAGTGTGTCATAAGGCCACACCCCCTGACATCACCTGAAGTGTGTCATAAGGCCACACACCCCGCCCCCAACGGTCCCGGCCACCGCTGCCGGCCTTGCAGCTCCACTGCCGAGTCCCATGAGGGGCCCGGCGGTGGACCTGCAAGGTCAGCGGGAGTGCAAGGAAGCCCCGCGAAGGCCCTCTTTGGCCCCAGGCAGGCAGGGGCGGGGAGAGGCAGGGAGGAAGCAACTTACCCTCCCTCTTCTCCTGCCCCCTCCTGGCTGAATGAGGGCCGGAAGCGGGGCAGCCAGAAGCAGGGGCGGGGCTTCATCACCCGGGGGAACTGTGATCCCCCGCGATCCCCCCCAAAATGACCTCTGCCTATGAGGAAAGGCTGAAGTGTCTGAGACTTTTCAGTGTAGAAAAGAGATGACTAAGGGGGGACATGAAAGAGATGTTTATAAAATTATACCCAGCACCGGAGGCACCCGTGGATACTGGAAATTGAAATTTTCTACCATTTGTTGCTGTTTTCAGGAGTTTTAACTTTGTATGAATTCGTACTTGCATCTGGATTTACTACTCTGTTTGTATTTTAATTGTTGCGACCTGCCCTGAGCCTGCTTGCTGAGAGGGCGAGATATAAATCCAATAAAAAATAGAATAATAATAACAATAACAACAACAACAACCAAGTGTATTCCAGCAGAAGTGTTTGCATGCATCTGAAGAAGTAAGGTTTGACATACGAACACTTGTGCTGGAATAGAGTTTTAAAGGTGCTGCTTGGTATCTTATGTTACTTTGAAGAACTGCTAGTTCCCTGGAAGGAGAGAGAGTGCACCCTAGTGGTTTGTGAGAAAGCCTAGTGATCGCTCCGGAAACCTCTACGGAAGTCACCGAGTAGGCAGGTCGTCCAAGAATGAAAACAGAAATTGGTATGTGTGTTACACCCACCCACTCTCTTCTTTCTTTTCTGAACATTTAGATAGGTTCATATGGATCTCATTGAAATCTCTGGAGTTTGCTATAACTGCACAACAATTCAACAGGTACTTCTGCACTGATTCCTCCCCCCCGCCCAGTAGTAGTAAATATGTAAGAAAGGAGCAGAGGCTTTTCATGATAGATTCATGGTGAACCAAAAAGCTGGAAAATACAAGAAACTAGGGACTCCCTTATACTGACACAGCCTTATACTGAGTGAGACCACTGGTCCACGAAAACCAGCATTGTCTGCTCTGAGCGGCGGCAGCTCTCCAGGGTCTCAGATGGAGGTCTCTTGCATGGCCTAAAGTAAAGGTAAAGGTTCCCTTGCTCGAAAGCCAGTTGAATCTGACTCTAGGGTTGCGGTGCTCATCTCCGTTTC
The DNA here is from genome assembly GCF_001447785.1 of Gekko japonicus. Classification (NCBI taxonomy): domain Eukaryota; kingdom Metazoa; phylum Chordata; class Lepidosauria; order Squamata; family Gekkonidae; genus Gekko; species Gekko japonicus. The sequence goes on from NW_015164668.1 coordinate 781,225, forward strand.
CAAGCCGAAGAGCCAGCGCTGTCCGAAGACATTTCCGTGGTCATGTGGCCAGCATGACTAAACACCAAGGCGCACGGAACGCTGTTACCTTCCCAATGAAGTGGTACCTAATTATCTACTTGCAATTTCTTGCTTTTGAACTGCTAGGTTGGCAGGAGTTGGAACTAGAGACGGGAGCTCACTCCATCATGCGGCACACTCGGGTCTCGAACTGCTGAACTACTGACCTACTGAACTACTGCAGTTCAGCGTCTTAACCACTTGAGCCACCGCAGCTCCTTTTGCATAGCCTGCTACCTAGTTATTTTAACTGGAGGTGCTGGGGATCTTCTGCATGCAATGCAGATGATCTGTCTCCAAGCACTGGCCTCTGCTTCTAAGGCCTATTGTTCTAAAAATCAGAATGCCAGCTCCCCACTTTAATTTAGGGTTGCCAGCCTCCAGGTAGTGATTTGACCTTGTTGAAAACTGGAAGCAACAGCCGACAACCTCCGTTGCTTCCAGTTTTCAACAAGGTCAGATCACAGCAAGGACACTTGATGGTTGGAATACATGGAGTTCACCTGTTGAATGAAGGAGTGAATGTGACGGTATCAGCAGTTTATAAGGGACACTAAAAGATGGGTGGATTTTTGGTACATAGAAACTGAGATATTAATTGCGTTCAGGGCTTTTTTTTGTAGAAAAAGCCCAGCAGGAACTCATTAGCATAATAGGCCACACCCAACAGCAGACACATTAGCATATTAGGCCACACCCCTGAAAGCACAGCTCCCTCTCAGGATCGGCTTCCCCACGTGCCCTGCGACTTGCAGGGAGCCTGAGGAACCCGAGGAGGAGAGGCAGTTTAAACTGCCTTCCCTCCCTGGATGGCTTGGCTTCCCCAGGCGTCCCGCGGCTTGTGCGGCTCCTGGGGAACCTGGGGGGGGGGAGGTTATAGGCATGGCCAACTCTGAAGCCAGCCGGAACTCCGTTCCTGTGCGTTCCTGCCCAAAAATAGCCCTGATTGTGTTACATAAATTTAGTTGTTCATATAAATGGCCATTTTCATCATTCTTCACGGTGTGTATACTTGGTTAGATAACCTATCCCGTGCTCTCTCTACTTTTGTAACCCCCAGGTGGGGGCCGGAGATCTCCTGGGATTACAACTGATCTCCAGGTGACAGAGATCAGGTCCCCTGGAGAAAATAGCTGCTTTGGAAGGCGGATTCTATGGCATCGTACCCCGCTGAGGTCCCTGTCCTCTCCCCAAACGCTGCCTTCCCCAGACTCCACCCCACCCAAAATTCAGGAATTTCCCAACCCAGAGCTGGCAACCCTAAAAATTGCCACACGCTTTAGGCCACCGAGTCTTAGGAACACGAAAATTAAGTCCGCATGCTTTCAAAGACCTGTGTCAGAGGTATTGTCTTTGACCATATGACAAGTGGAGAGTGAATTACCTCATAACGAATTTATACAGAGGAGGTGTGTGCACGCACACACGCCGTTCCCTTGAAGGCCGTCTCTGGGGTGAAGTTGTCCTCAGCTGAGCACTCTGAAATCTTAAGTTCCGCATCAAGGGCAACATCCGTTCTGAGGTGTGTGGGAAGACATTTGTTCTCCTGGAAAGAACGCGCAAGGAGCTAGAAGTTCTGCCAAGAAGGCCAGTGCCTCTTTAAAAAACAAAAGGTATGAAATATTGACCACACAGTTAGATGGCAACCTTTGAATCATTTAGTCATAATCTTCTGTCCTCAGACAGGATATCCTATACCCAGACCCACCCTGGCAGGTACCTGCCTAACCAGTTTGGGATGATGGGGTGATGGAGACTTCAGCTGCTTTATGCTGCTCCTAATCATCACCATTTTTTGTGCTCTCTCTTTCAATTGTGTCTAGTGAGTATGTTTTATCTTCCACCAAGGAGCAAAAAGCAGCATTCTTGCACCCCTCCTGCACCTGATCTGGTTTCTGGCACCTGGTTTTTGGCCACTGTGTGACACAGAGTGTTGGACAGGATGGGCCATTGACCTGATCCAACATGGCTTCTCTTATGCTCTTATGACCCTCACAACAACCCTGTGAGGTTGGTTAAAAATGAGATAATAATATATAGAATATTTGCTCACTTTTGAACTGTTTTAATATTTTTCATAGTTGTAGTTTATATTGTTTTATTGATATTCTTGCTGTTTAAAAAATCCCCCCCCCCGAACTGGCATAATTTTACTGTAGTCTGGTATATATTTTGAAACAAAAACAAAAAATTATAATAAGATTGTTAACATCACTTAATGTTATATAATCTACTTACTGTTTTATGCACTATTCGCAGTTGTTTGTATTTGTTGATGTTTTATATTTGAAAATTTAATAAAATTTATTATATAAAAAAATGAGAGAATGGCCCAAAGTCACCTGGTAAGTTTCCATGGCAGAGTGTGGAATCAAATCTTGGTTTCCAAGATCCTAGTCTAACACTCTAGCCGCTATATCATTCTGGGTTCTCAAAAAGGTATGCCCCACCTGTTTGATAGGTTTCAAGTTAAACCTTGTGCTTAAAGCCACAGGTGAAGAGAAATGTCAGAGGTACAGAAAAGCATCACAATTAATTTTTTTTTAAATTAGCATGATATCCTGGGAATATATGTGAAAATGCTGTCAAGTTGCAACCAACTTGTGTTGATCCCAGCAAGGGGCTTTCATCAAGGCAAGTGAGAAGCAGAGGTGGTTTGCCATTGTCTTCCTCTGCGGAGCCTTCCTTGGTGGTCTCCCATCCAACTGCCAACACTGTTTACCTTCTAAGATCTGACCAGATCGAGCTAGACCATCCTGCCTTCTCTCCCTCATTCAGCCTCTGTGTCCTGTTGTTGGCCCTCCAGAGAAACTGGTTGGCCACTGTATGAGACAGGATGCTGGACTAGATGGACTACTGGTATGATCCAGCAGGGCCATTCTTATGTTCTCCCACACAACTAGATAAGCAACCATAAAGATAAAGACTGCCAGGTAGCAGCCATAGCTAGTCAAACCATCAGATTTCATATCTCAAATTTCTTGGAAGCATTCACTTTGAGGATAGTAGTTGTGTGAACAACTGGAGGTACCACCAGCTGCAGCACTAGGGAGGGACTCTTGTTACTGGACATTCAAAAAGGAAGGGAGTTTGAATAGGTGATCAGGATCATTCCCTCCCTTCGTATTTTTTCATAGTGAACTATAATGAAGTTAACATGAGAACTCCTCAACCATCCCTCTAGGCATCATCCATGACTTTTGTATTTTTTATTAGTATTGGTTATTCAAGGATCAGAACAAGCTTCAGGCACTTAACGTTGCCATCCTAAGCAGTATTACACCTTTCCAAGGCCATTGGCTTCAATGGACATAGGAGGCTGTCGTTCGGCTTAGGGTGGCACTGTTGCAAATTCAATCATGGCCCCTACCTTGCCCACAGACGTTGAGTTTGCTTAAAATTCTAGGCACCAACACCCTTCCTTTATCATGTCATCAAAGAGAAGGGAGAGTGCCTTCACTTACAATTTCTATACTTCCTGGTGCATTAATGAATTAGAAAGTGTTTTAACTCTTCTTTTAAATCAAAAGTTTTAAAAAATCCTAGAATTTTTTTAAAAAGCAGTACATAAAATTCCATCAACCCTCCCAAGAAGAGGGCCCCCAATGACAATTAACTTCACTGCTGCTTTATAATAGCTCATTAACATGGAGTTTTATGGTTGGGAAAACCCTGCACATATATAGTTCCAGTCATTTTTATGTCATCACTGTAAGAAAGGTCATTTTTATTATCCATCCATTTTATTGCCATTTTTATAACTTGTTGAAGAAAGTGTACTAAGCATGGTGTAATTCGCGGCTGTTAGCACAGACTGTGGATCAAGTAAACATGGTAGAGGTTTCAAAACCCATGTGGCGCAGATCACTCAAGGACATGAACCAAACCACATTTTGTGATGAAAGCTGCAGTATGGACTATAGAGTGAATGTATTAAGAATGCAGAAGACATCTGTACATTTTACAAAGAGGGATTTGAGACAGCCATAATTTGATGGATGTAATTTCTCTCTCACATACACAAACACATGCACACAATGCTGTTGTCTTTCCTCACCTCTTTCAGTTGCTGCTATGTCATGTAACAGCCTTAATTTTTTATAAGGCGAAGCTCCACTTTAGCCATTTAGCTTTCTTCAGCAAATGAGCTCATCACTTGCCCTTAGTTAAATGATTGATTATAATGGGAACCAGCATTATCGATACAACTCGTAAACCAGCAAAAGGAAAAGCAGGAGGGACTTTTGGTGAGGGGAGGCACAAAACCAGTTTCTGATGAGGGACAGCAAACAGCACTTCGAGACAAACACTAGAAACTGCCAAGTTAGAGCCCGATGGCACCTTTAAGACCAACAAATTTTTATTCAAGATGTGAGCTTTCGTGTGCAGGCACACTTCGTCAGACGATGAAATGGAATTACATATCATAGTTGTATATATAGGGATGGCTTGTTACATTAGCATGCAAAATAGTGAAAATATTTTTAAACAGATCAAAAGAATGACATGGTTTCTGGTTATCATCTGTTCAGTTCAACTGGGAGGGGGGAACAACATAGGTAATAAATATGTTAGAACTGGAGACTTATGTGTCCTGATTTGTGAGAATCTGGTCCTTAGACCCCATCCATCTCCTTTCTAGTATGGAGGCGAACTCTACAGCATCTTCACTGTGCAGAGTATTTTCCTTGTCCCCGAAACAGAGAACTACATTTAAATCTACCATTCCAAATCACATTACATAGTCAATTACATTCTTAATTGGTAAGAGCAGTAATAACATTTTGTTTGACTAAAACATGGAGTTAACTGACAAAATCCTTTTCCTGGGGTACAGTGTTACGTCAGAGATCAACAAAATATTGCGTTGCATTACAATCACTATTATAATATACTATAGGAAGGAAGGAAGGAAGGAAGGAAGGAAGGAAGGAAGGAAGGAAGGAAGGAAGGAGGGCTTTCTCAACTAGGTAAATTCTCAATGCTAAATTTCATACTGACAGCACAAATGATCTTGCGTTCGTAACAGATAACATGTTCATAGGGTATAATGGTAGAAAATGGGAAAATAAATAAATATTGAAGTATTTATACTCCTGGAATGTACCTAAATGGCCTGACAATCAACTACAAATAAACAGGACCTACCCAAACTGTAGTTGAAGAACTCATTGGCTGGCTTGTTTGATGACACAGGCTGCATGCTGCAGATTCCAAGAACCCTCAGCTCACACCTCTGGCCATGCCCAAGGTTTATGGTAGTGGAACGTGCAGTCAAGCCACTGACAATTTGTTGTAATCCTGCAGGGTTTTCAAGGCAAGAGATGAGCAGAGGTGGTTTGCCATTGCCTACCTCTGCATAGCAAGCCTGGACTTCCTCGGTGGTCACCCATCCTGGTACTAACCAGGGCTGACCCTGCTTAGCTTCCTAGATCCGATGAGACTGGGCTAACCATTCAAGCTTTATAGCCACCCAAGCGGAAACACTGCCTAGAGTGACCTGACAGAAGGACGGTTCTCTGTTCCAAGGAGTTTATGGCTTAATACCTGATACGAGGAGACAACAGAAACAGTCACAGATATTCACGGGGAGGCTTCATATCAGTTAGAGATGGGGATTGGGGGAATGAAGTAATGAACTTCATGGAAAAGCTGGGTTTTCAAGGGACAATTTGGAGAAAGAGGTGCTTAAAAAGGTAAAGGTTCCCTTGCTCGAAAGCCAGTCGAATCTGACTCTAGGGTTGCGGTGCTCATCTCCATTTCCAAGCCAGCGCTGTCCAAAGACATTTCCGGGGTCATGTGGCCGGCATGACTAAACACCAAGGAGCACGGAACGCTGTTACCTTCCCACTGAAATGGTACCTATTTATCTACTTGCAATTTCTTGCTTTCGAACTGCTAGGTTGGCAGGAGCTCACTCTGTCATGTGGCACACTCGGGTCTCGAACTGCTGAACTACCGACCTTCCACAGCCTACAGTTCAGCGTCTTAACCACTTGAGCCACCGCTTACTTTATAGGAAAACCAGAACATTTTTGTCCATTTCTTCCTCTCCCTACTGAGTTTATAGTTGACATTTCTAAAGCATTCACACCAAGGGTAGGTCGACCTCAGTCTCGCATGGTTTTATTTATTTTTACCCAAGCCCCCATGATCTACGGGTGTGTCTTACCATACGTTTGCAGAGCAAGTGAGCACCTTCAGGATTTCTCATCCAGTATTCTGCCTGATCCTGAATATGCAGTTTTGCTTTAGAAGTGTTTCACTGGACTGGGGGAGATTACTATCTCATCCCTCACTCTTTGCAAGAACCTCAGTGACAAAAAGCCCTTGGTGGTCACCAAGAATTGGCCAATATGAAAAGACACTGCAGTGAAGGAAGGAAATGAGGGTACGTGATGACGGGCAGGGCTGACTGGACAAAATATGCAGACTGGCTGGCACCAGCATCTACCCTGGGCAGCAAAGTTCAAGGGGCAGAAGCCAGGATGCAAGGTTGGGCTTTCCTGGCACGTCCTGCTCTCTGTATCAATGGAAAGTGAGTCTGGAACCCTCAGCGATTTGCAGAGGGGTCGTACATCTTCCTTCACCTTTGCCCTGGGACATTTCTGCTGCACTCTGAGGCAGCATAGCCCCTGGAGCTAAAGGGATCAAACCCAAAGATGCATGACCAAAGGAAATAAAAGGATGCATGCAATCAGTGGGTCTTTGAAAGAGCTTCACTGTGCTTGATCCGACCGTGCTGAGGGCTAGCAGGCTCAGGAGCTTTAAAAGGAGCCGGATCCAAGGCTCGCAAGAGAAAAAAACACCAAGTTATGGTGCAGAGCCTCTGATCAGCTCATTGTGTTCTCTGGGGCTGTCCTGTCACCTTGGTAACAGGAGACTATTTTCAGTGCACGCTGTTCTAGCAAATTACTCCTCTCTTTTCTCCAGCTGCCAGGACAACGTCACTTCCTCTTAGCCCTCCCACCCAGAGGGAAGAGAAGGCTGCGAGGACCGTGGACCCTTGTGGCTCTGGGGCCACCCATAAGCAAGATCTGGGATAGCCAGAGATGAGTGTGTGTGTGTTACTGCTGTCCCTTTGGAATGCTTTTCAGTCTGCTGATCATACAATGGGCAGGCAGGGAAGCAACATATGCACCATTGGAGGCACAGAGGCTTCCCTGTAGAGCTCTCTCTCACACACACATACACACACACCAGTCAGTGCTATTTTGACCTTCTCTGCTTTCCATGACCCTGGAAAAGCCCCCCCCCCCATTTGCAAGGTTGTCCTTTGGGGACCAAATGCAAAAGAGATAATCCTGCAGGTTTTACAAAAGCAAGCAGAAGAAAGAATTCTGGCAGGAGGGAGCTTTACCGATCCTGGATAGTAAGGGAGGGGGCTGAACCCCTCCCTCTTCTGCATGCACCACTCCGCACGGAGAAGAAGCCTGCGTCTCTTTCTTGGCATCTGCTTGCACCGCATGCACTGGGCTGAGGCCCTGGATTAGGAACAAAGGGCGTGCCTCCACTGTCCTTTCCACCTCTGCGATGGTAAGATAAGGGCCACGATCATTAACGTCGCTCATAATTATTATATGGTCTACCTATCTCCTGCATTTTCATTCCACCCTTCCTCCAAGGAGCTCAGGGTGGCATAAACGATTCGCCCTTCCCCAGTTTAGGCTGAGCGGGAGTGATTGGCCCAAGGTCACACAGAGAGCTTCATGTCAGAGAGGGGACAAACTCGGATATAGCCTGACCCCTCTAGCTGTGACACACCACCACCACCACCACCGGTTCTCTAATGATGTTTTCCTGAGTGAGGAGCCAGGGGGGCAAAGGCCTGTTTGGCCCCCTTGAACACTGAAAGGAGCAACTGTCCAAGGCGGCTGGTGTTCGATGAAAGGTTATTAGCAGTTCAGGTATTTCTTCAGAATTCAGGAGAAACCAGCTCAGCTCCCTGGGGGAGAGGGAAGGGGTAATGGGGATCACATGGCATCAAGAATGCTGCTGACAGCCATGTGATTTGAAAATCTTGTTAGGCTGCCCGTAGAGGAGAGATTGCTGGGCACCGGAACAGACCGCTGCTGTTCCCCTACGGATTTTACCTTTCTCCGTTTAACTAGATGGCTTGCTTGAATGTCTGCTATTACTCCAACCGCAATCACAATGAATAGCTGTGGAAATGATTATTGTGTTTGTACCAATGGAAGAAAAAAAAGGGATTGGGCTGTGGCCCTGTGGTAGAGCAGCTGCTTCGTATACAGCAGGTCCCAGGTTCAATTCCTGCCATCCCCCATTAAAGGGATCTGATATAGTTGGTGATGTTAAAGACCCCTGTCTGGGACCCTAGAGAGCAGCCATAAATCAGAGTAGACAGTAGTGACTTTGATAGATCAACTGTCTCATTCAGCAGAAGACCCCTTCGGTGTGTTCAAGGAAAGAGATAAGTTTGTGTGGGTCCGCTGCTTTTTAATCAGTTTTGTTAGCAACCTAGATTGAGATCAATTTTCTTCACTCGTATTTCATGCATTTCTTCGCATTCGAATCCAGACTCTAGTGTTATCTGCATATCATTTCACTCGAGAGAAATTTCCTCAGGAAAATTGATAGTATAATAAAAAAAAGAACAGCCTTCATACATGCTAGGTAGCACCAAAGGGAAGGGAAGTGTTAAATCATAATTATTTATTTTAATGAAAGCGATTTACAGTATCTTGTCAATTTCTGACACCTACCAGGAACAAAATAGGAAGTCATTTTCCCATTTCCCCTATGGGTCTTGCAATTCGTGGCCTCTTGATCCTGCAACTGTTTCCCACCCACCCCATCCTCCTATGTCTGCTGCGAGGATCTACTCATTGCATCTGAAGTAGTGGACTCACGTCCACAAAAGCTTATATTCTGGAATAAAATATTGTTATATCTTTAAGGTGCCACAAGACTCCTGCGTATGTTTGCTGAAGCAGACTAGGACAGTTTACCTTTTGGAATTCTTTGCATCCTCAGTTTAACGAAAAGCTTTGACCAGTGGCAGCAGAAAAAGGAAATACAAGTGGGTGGCAGGGGCTAGAGCTGCGGTCACACACACTAAATAATCCACTTTCAGTGCACTTTCCAACTGGATTTTACTGTGTGAACTGGCAAAATCCAGTTGGAAGGTGCATTGAAAGTGGATTATTTAGTGTGTGTGACCACAGCGAGATCAGTGAAACACTCTACCTGAATCTCCTACCTCAGCAAAGTATGTGACAGCAAAGGGAAGTGCCAAAGGATGTTTTGCTGCATGTGCAAATCCTAAACATTGGAATCCTAAACAGAATTGTGCCCTTCCACCTCCATCAACGTCAATGGACTTAAAAGGGTATAACTCTGTTTAGGGTGCCGCTATAAAAGAGTGTCCCAGTTGTTTATAGCCATGTCAGTCCAAAAGAAAGAGCCAAGACCAAAATCTGTGCAACACCTTTTATTCAGACCAGCCCAATGATACACAACAGTGTGCGTGCTTTTGAGCTCACCAGAACTCTTCAACAGGCCAGATGCTACAATTAAAAAATTGATGGAAGAAAAAAAGCTGCATGATGAAGTCTTAAAATTCTGATCTGTAAACTCTGTTTCCCCCCCCCTCCTTTTTGTTTTGTAACATCTGGCCTATTGAAGAGCTCTGGTGAGCTCAAAAGCTTGCATACTAATGCATCATTGAGTTGAATCATAGAATCACAGAGTTGGCAGGGGCTATACAGGCCATCTAGTCCAGCCCCCTGCTCAGTGCAGGATCAGCCTAGAGCATCCCTGACAAGTGTTTGTCCAGACACTGCTTAAAGACTGCCAATGAGGGGGAGCTCACCACCTCCCTAGGCAGCCCATTCCACTGCTGAACTACTCTGACTGTAAAGAAGTTTTTCCTTAATTTAAACCCATTATTTCGAGTCCTCTCCTCTGCTGCCAACAGGAACAGCTTCCTGGCCTCCTCTAAGTGATGGTCCTTCAAATACTTTAAAGAGAGCAATCATTCCCCCACACCTCCTCTTTTCCAGATTGAACATTCCCAAGTCCCTCAGCCTTTCCTCACAGGGCTTGGTCTCCAGGCCCCTGATCATCCTCGTAGCTCTCCTCTGCAACCACTCCATTCTGTCCACATTCTTTTTGAAGTGAGGCCTCCAGAACTGAGCCTGCTTGCGGGGAGGGCAAGATATAAATCAAATAAATAAATCAAATAAATAAAAAAATAAAAGCTGTTACATGGACTAGGAAGAGTGACCTGCTCAAAAGCCGAAATCCTCTTCTGTTGGCTGGCCAAAGTGTTGTGGTGTGTTCACCCTACCACCCTGCTTTCCCTGGATGCCTGCGTTTGGTTCAGAAAGAGTCCAGCCAGCTGTATGGGAGCAGGGGGAGCAGGGTGATGGAGGGGGGGGAGGTTTGAAGAAGGGGCCAGAAGACTGAAGGCAAAGGCCCTGGGCCAGGATGTCTGCAGCATCCTTGAGTGGCATCTGAGTCAGCAAGCGGAAAGGAGGAGGCCAAACCCTGCAAGGTGGAGGAAACATTCATAGCATCGGCTGTTGCAGCAGGGCAGGCTTGCTCTGCTTTCAATGAATGCATTACAGCTTTTCCTAGAATTGACAAGCAGTCGCAAAGCAAGTCAGCATTCCTGATTTTGTTGGAAGGCTGACTTTCCTGGTTTTCCTTTTGGCACATGTGAGAGCAGCACCCTGCTGGGTGGCAGCCAGCCTGCCTTCCCAGTGACCCTCCTTTGCCCCAGCAGAGGGAATCAGGAGGGGAAGGGGGGGGGATGTTACCCTGGCCTGCAGTCTCCTTCACAGTCTGTAAGTGTCCTCTTTTTGGCTTCAAACAGCTGGGCATTCAATCCTAACCCTCCCCCATACACACGCTTACAGCTGCAGCATGTCCACTGCCAGAGCAACAAAGGCATCGCTTTCAGGGTCTGTTGGCATTGCCACAGGAGCATAGGTGCCCATCTCTGCCATTTGCCAGTGGCTCCCTTACGCTGCTGTATTCTTCCATTTTAGTGTAGTTGTTGGTCCCTTGGGCCTATGCTTGTAACTCCTAAGCAGAGTTACACCCTTCTAGGTAGGGAAATTCCTGGAGATTGGGGGTGGAGCCTGGGGAGGGTGGGGTCTAGGGAGGGGAGGGGTCTCAGCAGGGATGTGATGCCACAGAGTCCACCCTCCAAAGCTGCCATTTCCTCCAGGGGAACTGATCATGGAATCATAGAGTTGGAAGGGACTTCCAGGATCATCTAGTCCCAACCTTTGCACAATGCAGGAAAGTCACAAATACCTCCCCCCCCACACACACACACTCCCAGTGACCGCTGCACCATACCCAGAAGATGCCAAAAAAACTTCCAGAATCCCTGGCCAAACTGGGCCGAAGATCTCTGTGGTCTGGAGATCAGTTGTAACTCTGGGAGAATTCCAGGCCCCCACCTAGAGGTGGGACGAACCCACAGTGTAACTCTGCTTTGGCTGGCCTCTGCTGGACAGTCAATGTGAAAACACCCATCTTACTAAAGACCGAGACACCACTGATTCCCCACCACCACCACCAACTTTCCTGTTCTTCCACTGCAGAGGGAAAAGACTAGGGCTGAAGCTGTCCTCTGACTGGAAAGGCTTCATTGCTTATCTGGCAGGGAAGCAGAGGCTAGGGGGTATGTCTGGGAAACATGGGAGCAGGTTGGTAAGTTTTTCTTAACTCTTGTTTGAAACCAAAGGTGGTTTGATCTTAGAATTTCTTTTCCAGGAAATTCATTCCATTACACAAGCATTTTTCCTGGGTAAACTTTACACCAGCTCTGTGAGGTAGGCCATTGGGTGATAATCTTTATAGGCTTTTCCACTGTACAAGTCGTGCTCCAAGCATTTCAATGTGGTTTGCTGTATACCGATTCCCCCAAGGGGGTGGAGACTGAATCAGACGCTTCTGGTTTAGCACAACCCTGGGGAATGCAAACACCCCCCTCCTTATTTTTATCCCATGATGCAAATCATGTGGCTAAACATTCTGTAAAAAAAGAGGCACCCAGATCTGCAGCCAATCTCACAGTTTGGGGGGGGGGATTCTAGGAAACAGACCCCAAGTTGTTGGGGGAGTTGGGAGCCCTAAACAATTATTTCAAGTCCTCCATACTCTCGAAGTTTTGCTGCTGATTCACACGTCCACGCATCAACACCCGATTCCTGCACCAGCCACTGAACGCGCGAAGAGAACCGGCTCCACTCGAGATGACGCCAAGATGTGCCCGTGATCATGCTGCAGCTACAATCTACGCAGAGTTCCTCCCGTCTAAATCACTGGAGCCGCCTCCCTGAATAGGAATCCACAGTTAGCTCAGCAGATCCCTCCCCCTTTTAGCGGCGTCGCCCCTTTAAGACTCGCCGGGGAGGCGTGACCCGGAAAGGGGCCGGGCTCCGCCCACCTGCACAGGACCAGCCCACCCTTGAAAAGAGCCTGCAGCGCGCGCCCGCCATCATTTACCTGGGAAGTCGCAGCCGGAGAGCGAGCGGAGAGTTGGCGCACGCGCACTGCTGGTAGGGAGGGACGAACGGACATGCCGAGCCGCGGCGCTGCCCTCTGGGTAAGGACCGGGAGACCCTTCTGTCGGGTGGGGCGGGGAGCGCGCTGTGGCGCTGGTTCCTATAGCAACCCGGAGGTGGGGAGGGGGCGAGTTGCGGATTGAGCGCGGAGGAAAGACCGAGCGTACGTGTGAACGTTTGACACGCGCGCCTTCTGGAGTGCAGGCTTGCAACAAAACAGAAGGTACATGGTGGTGGGGGAGTCTTGGGTCCCTTAAAGTCGCCAATTCGGGGCGGAACGGAAGCCTCCCGGAGATGCTAGGCGGGAGCTCTGATATGTGCGGGGAAATGTGTGTGATTTGCAGGCAGCCCAGATGCCTGTCCGGAGAGAGAGGCATGTGTCAGAATCTGCATGCTACCACGCACGCACTTGCATAGATGCGCCACTAGCCCTGGGAGTTTATGTAGGTGTGTTTGTATGTGGTGGTGGTGGTGGTGGGGTGTGTGTTTGTGTGTGTGGTTTGTCAGTGTGTCAACACAAGTCTTTAGGTGAGGAGTCTTATCTTGCCAGTGGGCTGTGATGACTTGCGGGATGGGGGCTGGACCCCTTGCTCCTCATCCCTGCAACGTTCCCCACGCCCGTCACAAGCGTCCCTGCCAGTGCACTCCTCTTTGAGCTCTGCCCGTGGCCTAATGCGCCAGCTGTTTCGACACAGCTCTGCAGGAACAGGCCTCCTAAACCACTGATAAAAATCATCGTGAATCAAGCATTAGTCATAATCCTGAAAGTATGGCAAGGACAGGGATGGCGGCTCCTGGCGAGGCGGGTTGTCGATGTGGTGAGTGCACCTGCCGCACAGGTAGCGCAGGCCTGGCCACCCGGTGGTTGTCAGGGTTAAGAAAGGTTAGCTCGTTCCTCCTTGGGGCAGGCGAGGGCCTGCCTGGCACTGTTCTCTTTGACGTGTGGATGATGCTGGGCTGCGATCTTTCTGTCGAGCAGAGTAGTCAGCTTTTGCCCTTCTTGTTGGGGTGTCGCTGGAACTGCCTGGCTCCCATGAGTCGGTGCTGAAGCTTGCTGGCGCTGAACATTAAGCTAGTCCTGTTCCAGTAGTCTCACGTCTTTAGTGTATAAAGTGTTGTGATCCTGAATTGCTGTACAGGTAATGCTGGGTGGCTGGGGCAGGTGAGTCATTTGCCAAAAGTTGGGGCTCCCAAGGCTTGCGACTGGCTCCAGTTGCAACCCCTTCAGGGTTCTCTAGATCTTTTCTAGCAGTCTCAGCACCTAATATTACAAAGCCTCATGGAGCAGTAGAGACATGCATTTGCACAGGGAAGAGGCAGACTCCTTGGAGAGAGATCTGATTCCGGCTGGTTGTGTGTTAGGCATTCCACGCAATTCAGACAAGCTGCAGTTAGCCGTGTGACTTGCTGATGAGGGCTTATAGGATTTATAAGCCTACCTAAGGAGGAGAGAGCTAATTTGCTACAGCCGTTTTTAAACAGGCAGTGTGCATTGCGTCAAAATGAAGCCTGCCTTGTGTTCCCAAGTCCTGGTAACTGAAATAATGCTGATGATTGCGTGGCAAGAAACCTGAAGACCTTCTGGTACTCTTTGCCAGACTGGGATAAATGGTAGCCATTATCTGTAACCTGTCATCTCTCAATTTAGCTGCATTGTTTTAGGTGTGTAGCGTTTCCGGAAAGGAAGTCAGAGTTGCTTCCGCGGCATTAAAGATGCTCTGCCAAATGCTGTGCAAAGGAGCTTCATTTAGCTTCTGCACAGACAGAATTGTAGTTGCACGCTTTTCCTTTTTTAAATAGTGGATAGTTAGGATTCAGAGGCCACTTCCTGCACTACAAGTTGTGGCCCCTTGAAATGGGCCTTTCCATGTGCCTTCTCGGTGTTGCAAGGCAGAGATAGCAGAGGGAACTTGTGCTTTTGCAGGTGTCCACCTTGATGCTGGAGTTGTGGAACCCTGTAGTCTCCGGCTAGGTTCTACTTGTGTGGTCTTCAGGTCTGAATTGCCCTTTTAAAGTGTTGTGCTGTTTACTCTTAAAAATAACTGCATGGTGTCTGCCAAGGTTAAGGGTGTTTGGTTGGCAGCTTTGCAATAGTGATGCAGGCCTTAGTAGATTGTTGGGGCCCTCTCTGATTTTGGAGAGGGCTTTGTTTCCAGGGTAAGTGAAAACCGAAAAGAAAATCTTAAGGATGGCCTTTCTTTCTTATGGCTGTTTTCATGTATTAAATTGTCACTAAAGACATCTGTGTTGAGGTCATGGTGTTATGTGCGTTTATCTGAGTATTACTGGTGAAAACAGAAGTTTGATTGGCTAAGGATTGTTTTATTGGGCTGGTAGCCTTAGGTTTTACCTAATCTACAGATTGGTTCCTGCCTTAATGGATTGACCTGTTTGAAAAGGCGAAATGTGCCGGGTAGCTTTGATGATTCAGGAAAACTGAACAGATTTCCTCCTGATCTAAAAAACGTCAATGCAGGCAGAAAGCCATGGATGGCATTAAAACGCAGATGCAAACAGGTTCTCTCATGTGTTTAAGTGCACGGTAGCTGGCTGAGAATTCGTGTGAGAATGCTTCTCTTCATGGTCCTTCCCTGTAAGGTAGCTTATCTAAGGTGAAATCAGCAAAGGGCATTTGGCAAATCTAGTCCTAGTAAATGTCTTTCTAGCACATTTGGGAGGAACTGGGAAAGATAATGTGCTATGGGGGGTGCTGATGGTAACTCTTGGCCTAAATGCTTGTTAAAATGGCAGCTCTAATAGGCTTGCTTGCATTGTATTGAAACTTTTCCCAAGGCATTTTAACATTAAAAATGTTGATTTTGTCAGTAGCACTGGAGAGAGCTTTTAGTCATCATGGTTCATCAGTGAAAAAGGAGGCATGAAACTCTTTTCTCAACTTCTGCGCAGATGGGGGGGGGGGGAGAGATCATTTTTGCATCCTGCAGAAATATGCCTCCCTTGTGTATATCTATGCTACAGCCATTGCCTCTTTAGGAACTGGGATTGAGGGGAGAGGTGGGGGGGCTCTAACAAAACTTAATGCCCCCTTCAAGAATCCCCGGATTCCATTCTTTTACCAAAAAAGAATCCCCGGATTCTTAATGGTGGCTCAGATTGCTATTAAACAGGGGCACCTTAAAGCCTAAATAAAATTAATTCCAGCATAAATTTTGGAATAAATGTTGTTAATCTTTAAGGTGCCATTGGACTCCTGTTGAATTTCGCTGCAGCGGACTAACGCCGTTACCCCTACTGTCAGTGACCATGAAGCCGCTATATGCTTTTGTCCTGATTCTGAGGATAGGCCACTAAGCCGTAACTGCTCTCTGTCTGGTAGGCCTCCTGCAGCTTTCATTTTTGCTTACCCGAGACCCTGGCTCAGTGTTTTAACTGGAAAGATGGTTGCTGTCCTACACCTGTGGAAAGCATCCGGCGCATCATGCCTCAGGAGTCCTCTATAAAGAAGCTTTGCTTCTGGACAGTTGTTCAGAAATTGTTAGTGGCTTAAGGGACAAGGCTTGGCATTAGTATTGATGCTTTGCACTTACAGGATATTTTCTTATTGTAAGTATACCGTTGCAACATGCCTTTATGGTAGATCAGTATTATCTCTATCCTGTAGAGAAGATGGCCTTTAGGGAAGCCCTTCCCCATAAGTTTGATGAGATTTCGAACAGGGGACTTTGTGGTCCAAGCTCAGCCTCTTACACTGCAGTGTTGCTCAGAGTTACTCAGGTGTCAGCTTGCTGCTTTTAGTGAGCTTAAGGCTGGAGTAGTTCTGCACAGGATTACAGACGATGTGCTGCACCAGGTTCTTTCCCCCACCCTCCCACCCCTGAAGTGCACAGACAGGTTCTCTTTGTTCAGGGTCATGAGTCCTTTTTTGTAGGTTTTGGCAAGCGAGGCCCTGCTGCCACTACCTCTCTCGCATTCCTTTCTCTGTGTGCGAAATTGTTCATCCTGAATAGCCTGATTTGCTGGGGAAGGGGCCTTAAGTTTCAAACCACAGATGAGCAAAGGGGCTTCCTGAGCTCCACAACCTTCATAAATGAAAAGCCAGTTTTGCTGCCCTTCTGATTAAGTGTCGGCAGTCTGTTCCTTTACTGGCTGGTCATTTTAAAATCCACTGCTAGCCACGGCAGCTCGCCCTGCACATGAAGCATTACTTCTCAATTTGTCTCACTTCTTCTTCCTCAGAAGGAAGTTGTTAGGAGGAGTTTTTTCTTCTCCTGGTTCTCTGCATGGCTGAAGGCTTCCTCACAAAATAAAAGCACAGAACAAAAACACCCACCAAACTGGGTGTTTGAGCATAGAATGCGATGTCCAGGGAATGTCTGCTTTCATTATTTAGAAGAGCATGCTTCTAGCCCTTAATGCATCTCAAGATAGGATGAAAGGACCAAGCCATTGAGAGCTTCAATGGGATTTCATTGACCCTTCCTCAACCAGCACATGGGTAAATTATGCAAAATAGGGCTGTAAACACACTTTTGAGAAACTGCCATGTTTGCAAAGGTTGCAGGATGCTGCTTATCCAGTTGTAGAAGTTTGCTTTCCAAAATACCAGGATTTCAGTGGGGGTAATTGCAGTCAGCTTAGTTCTTGAGTTCTTCTTCACGTAACGCTCTCAATCTGTACTGTTTGTTCTTGGATACACAATTTTAGCCTTCTGGACTATTTCCCCTTGAATGATGAAATCCTGTGCAGATGTTCAGTGTGTGTATGGGGAAGGTGGATTGTGAGGCCAGACAACCCCTTCCATACAGCAAATAATTGCATGTACAGTAAAATGTTTGTACAAAAAGTCTGTTTGCACAGACTTGATTTACCTAATCTACCCATGGCCATTGTAGTGTGCAATCTCACAGTTTGTACCTATGTGGGCAATCATTCTGCCGGTCCATGGGCACTGGATGCGTGCAGAAGATGGGACCTACCAGCACCACAGTCCTGCCGTGCCTAGAGGCGAACATCTGAACAAGGCTAGAGCCCTTTGGACTCTGAGGAGGTGCACAGTTCCATTGATGCAGAAGTGAAATGTGGGATTACCAGCACAGGGCCAGTTCAGCTGCTCCGAAGTTCTCAGAAAAAGGGAATAACGCATCAGTTGCCGCAGCAAGTGCAACTTTGCAGCAGCGTGAAAGCATTGGCCTGTTTGTCAACCACTTTCGGCGCAGTGGGGGACTTGTTCTTAAACTGTAAATGGAACTGGAGCTGAATCCAGATAAAGAGGGGCCTTGGTGTGCTAGATGCTGTACAGAACATAGCAGGATTTCCTAACCATGGGACTTAAAGCTACACCCATCAAGACAGGATTTGGGGGTGGGGGGAAGCAGAAGTCCGTTGAATAAGTCTGTGCCAGTTCCTAGCCCGCTTTGCCTTGCCCGCACATACCTCTGCGGCACCTTGAAAGACAATCCCCCTGCCAATTCTGTACCAGTTTTACAAACCCCTGCCTTGTTTCTCCAGAACCGTCTTGCTGTGGACAAGTCAGCAAGTGGCTGCCGGAGCGCCTGGGACAGCAGAGAGCCTGTGGGTAGCAGAGGAGCAGACGAGGCTTGGCTGAGGATCGGGTCTTTGCGGAAGGGAGGGGAAGGAGGGCCCACAAAGGGAAGAAGCGGACTGTCGGGTTATTCGCGGTAGCGATGCCGCTTGGCTTTGGCTTGCGTGGACTTGCCTCTGCGGCGAGAGCCTCCCGAGCGCCGTCTCCGAGAAACTGTCTCTTTCCCAGCCAGCCGGGCCCACCTGCTCGAGCCATCTTATGACACAGAGCTCTGTGTGGGAGGCCAGGCTGGTAACCTTTTTTTTTATTTTTAAGAAAAGCTTATCAGCCAGGCCGAATTCTAGCAGAGCAGAAGAAATAATAGACTGTTGTAAAAACCCGGAGGTCTGTCGCAATCCGCCACTGCGTTTTGCGGCCATCCCAGTTTCCTGTCATCTACCTGTGTGCAAAAAGGCACCACTTAATATTATGTAATAGCTGCAGCACTGCCTTTTATGAGATCCAGGAAGGAGATGATAACCTGCTAACAGTCCATGGTTTGGGTATTCCCCCCCCCCCTTCGGGGTTTTTTCCTCCCTGGGATTTGCAATAGTTTAAGAGCATTAAAGTAGCTGGACAGGGCAGGAGTCATCCCCAAATAAGCAGAAGCCTCGGTCTCCTCCTCCTCCACCACCAAGTTTTAGAGGAGGAAATGACGTCATGGGGTTGTCAAACAGGGAAGGGCAGCAAAGCAGGGCTGATGACTTGGTCAGTAGAAATGTGTCCTGCCCCCTCCTCCTCCTCCTGTTCTGAGTCACTCTGGAGATTGAGTCATGGTACGTGACGTGACGGTCAGGTAGGCCGGCAGAACTAGGTTGCTGCTGGGGAGAGAGGAGGGGAGAGGAGAGGCTGCTACTGCTGCAGTTTTCACGCTGCTTTAAAAAAAACCCGTAAGGAAGAAAAGCAAGCTTGATCAATGCCACTCTGTGCTGGCTGGAGGATGGCACGGCCTCTTCTTCCTGCGCAGAAAGGAAAACTTGGTCATAACCTCTCTGGCGGCAGATGCCAGAAGATATCATGACCGCGCAGAAAGGGAAACTTGGTCATAAACTCTGCTCCGTCACTGGCGGCAGATGCCAGAAGATATCATGACTGAACCCTCTGCAGTTTTTGTGCCTGGCTTCTCTCTCCCCTCCTCCCCGTTCCCAGGCCCTGGGCAGGTATAATCCTTGACCCATGGTTAAACATTGCATCTGAATATCTAGACTGTTAAGAAGTGGCTGTGCACGTGGGCAGAAACTGCAGGTTGTGGACCAATGTTTCTTCATTTTGGTGTAGTGGTTAAGTGCGCGGACTGGGAAGAACTGGGTTTGATTCCCCACTCCTCCACTTGCACCTGCTGGATGACCTTGGGCAAGCCATAGTTCTGTCAGAGGTGTTCTCGAAAAATAGCAGCTTCTGTCAGAGTTCTCTCAGCCCCACCTACCTGACAGTGTCTGTTAGGGGAAGGGAAAGAAGTTTGTAAACCGCTCTGAAACTCCGTGTGAAGGGCGGGGTATTAATCCAATCTCTTCTTCTTCATTTACACCCTGCATTTCTCCCCAGCGAGGGCCCAGAGTGGCTTACGCCATTCTCCTGTCCTCCATTTTATCTTCACAACCAGCCCTGTGAGGTGGGCTAGGCTGTGAGAGAGTGTGACTGATCCAAGGTGATGTAGCAAGCTTCTGTGGCAAAGTGGGGATCCTAGTCCGGTGCTTTAACCATCACACCAGGCTTGGCTCTCTGTTTATGGCTGGGCCAGGCAAACCAGTTGCTGCCCCTTTTGCTTGTATAAATGACACACAAGTCTTAATGGTGTCACCCAGTACACACCCTCCAGGACAAGGCCTAGCTCAGAAAACTAAGCCTGGGTTTGCTTTCTCTGCTTCAGAGAGGTGTCCAAGAAGCTAGTGAATTCGCTGTAGCCAAGGGAAAGAGAAACTTGTGATAAAATAAATGCAAACAAACTCAAAACAGCAATAAAATGAACGGAGACGTAAATTGAGCTCTCAGTCTTTTGGAAGGGCTGGTCCTGCACAGCTCCTTCTAATTTGGGGCCATTGCTGCTGGGTTCACTGGGTTCCCATTTAAAGCCCAAGGTCACAAAATGAGTGGTAGAGATTTTTGTGGATTCCTCTCACATTCTTGAACATTGGAGTGATTCACTGATGATGGGCTGAGTTGTATGCCGCTCAGCTGTGCTGTAATCGTCAAGGAATGAGTGTAATTCTACAGAAAAGTCACACAGTGGTATTGGTCACAGAGCTTGAAGTTCCAAGGAA
Organism: Gekko japonicus; assembly: GCF_001447785.1. Classification (NCBI taxonomy): domain Eukaryota; kingdom Metazoa; phylum Chordata; class Lepidosauria; order Squamata; family Gekkonidae; genus Gekko; species Gekko japonicus. The sequence goes on from NW_015164668.1 coordinate 801,630, forward strand.
TCTCATGTTTAATTGAAAGATGGTGGTTGGGAAAACCTTACGAGAGTTTCTGCTACCCCCCTGTGGCAACTGGGCAGTGTAAACTCTCAAAAGGCAGAGTCCTACTACTAGACATTTCCAGGGGTTTTTCACATGCCCAGAGCCGGCCCTTCTAATCTCTCCCCGCCCTTACCCAAAATATTCAGTAGCATATGGAGACAATCTGCAAAAATGGCTAAATCATGTAAATTTTTGAAATTTGTGTAACTTATGTGGCTTCCTGCATTCAGTCTTAGGAAAGGCCACTTAGACAAACAAGAAGTGCTTGGGACCCTAGAGAGGCCAGCTGGTGAGGCTGGGAGAGAGAAGCCCCTGGAGAAGGTGGTAAATTGCAGCACTGAGATGGTAAAGGCTGTAGGAACCAGCATGGTGTAGAGGTTAGCATGTCAACCTGAGATCTGGCAGACCTGCGTTCCAGTTGCCATTTGGCTATGAAGTTTACTGGGTGAGGGTGACCTTGGGCCGGTTGCCGTGTCAGCCTCATCTACCTCACAAGGTGGTTGTGAGGATCCAGTGGAGAAGGGAGAGCCATGTATGCTGACTTGAGCTTCCGGGAGGAAGGTTAGGCTAGAAATCGATTATGACAGCCTTCTATTTAATTAATACTAAGTGCAGTCAAGCATATAAGGGGGAGTTGGACCTAGCAGAGGCCATCCCGAATGAAATAAAATCAATACATAAAGGGAAGAGGGGTTCACACTGTACGATTTGTTGTTGTTGTTGTAGTTCAGTCGCACAGTCGAGTTCGACTCTTTGCAACCCCATGGACCACATCACGCCGGGCCCTCCTGTCTTCTGTTATGCTCCGGAGTTTGCTCAGTTTCATGTTCGTTGTTTCGATAACACTGTCTTAACCATCTCATCCTTTGCCATCCCCTTCTTTTACCTTCAATTCTTCCCAGCTGTAGGATTACCATGAGCAAAACAAGACAGGTCCCTGGGCCAAAGAGTTTAGAGTGGTTTTTCATACTCATTGAAGCAGGACCTTGTTTTGGGACATATTTGCTAAGTAACACCGTGCGGTTTTGATCCCCCTACATAAAATGCAAGAATCACATGCCCATTGACATGGTGCAAGTTCATGTATATGCAGCAGGCCTGTATGTCACGATGGCTTCACATGTGATGCAGGGACAAACCCAAATTTCCCATCAACTCTCCTAGCTTCACCCTGTTGCTTCTTTTCCTTTCCTCCCTGATCTCATGACCTACTTCTGGATCCCAACCCACAGTTTGAGAATAGCTGACTGAAGGACCAAATGTCACATGTGCTCAGTTGACAATTACTCCGACCCTGCCCTGGTTTGTTTTTAATAAAAAGAGTGAGAATTTCTGAGGCTATGTGTTGGAAAGTTTGTTTGAATAAGTTTGCTGGGAGTGGAATGTCTCCAGATGTGTATCACCTGCAGCTTCAGTGGAGAGACCGAAGGGAACAAGGATTGAGTGTAGTTCTTGTGTGCTGGGATGGGGGGTGGGGTGGGGAGTGAAGCTTCTGTCCACGCATGCACCTCCTGAGTTACAAATCATGTGTTTTGGGGTTTTGTGCCTGTCACTGTCCTGGATAAAGCTGCCTCGTCCATGAATGTACAAGTTCTTTGGGCTTGCACTCTGGCCTTTTGGTTGCCTCCCAAAAGGCTGTTTAGTTATTTATGAATCTGTATACTGCCATTGAAGAAACAAAATGCACAGTTAAGTGGCTCGGAGTTTAGTTTTATTTCCTTCGAACTGAAAAAAAAAGAATGTTTTTTCGGCCTATCTCTTGCCTGATTTGTGTAACATGCACCTTTCGTGTGTGGTGGGCGGGTGGGAAAGGACGGCAGACGGCAGGGTTCTCATTTGAGCACATTCTTCCGTGTAAATTGGGAGTACCTGTGGCCAGTACAGGGAGCTTAACAAACAATTGGCTGGGATGAGGGTGGAAGTTGGTCCTGCTGGTTTTGTGGAGGCTCTTTGCCTGTATTTTAGGTAATGAACTCAGGCAAGGAGTGCTGTGCCGAACAAACTAAGCCTCCATAGTGTGCGACTTTCTAAGGCTGCACAGCTAGGCCACGTTTCTGGAGGAGGCCTCAGCTGCATTGGCGGGTTGTATGTGTCAGAGAGTGTTCGAAATTAGCCGTGTTTGTAAAACCTGTGAATTGGTCTTCTCTGGTGCAGTATCCCTTTTTTTTTACGAACATCCATCCCTCTTTGATGCTCAGTAAAGTGTGAATCCTACATATTCCCACATCATGGAATTAATTGGGCACCAGTAGGACTGCAAGAAGTGCTGGCGACCAGTGGAAAAATCTGCTGTCAAGCAAAGTAGTTGAGACTGAGCTGTGAGCCAAAGACATCTCTGATTCAGATCTTGACTTGGCTGAGATCTTGCCTCTACTCGCCTTAGGTGAGCTGCTGGCCCTGAGCCTCAGCACCTCACATCTGCAGTATGGCGAAGAGAATATTGAGCTGCCTTGACTTGGATGGCCCAGGCTAGCCTGATCTCATCAGATGTCAGAAGCTAAGTAGGGTCGGCCCTGGTTAGTACTTGGATGGGAGACCACCAAGGAATTCCAGGTTCACTACAGAAAGGCAGATAGTGGCAAACAACCTCTGTTTGTCTCTTGGCGTGAAAACCCTACAGAGTCACCATAAGTCAGCTGTGACTTGATGGCCAATACAGGATTTCATCGCCAACATGGAACTACCTTGCAGGGTGGTTGTTACTGAGAACACTTCACAGAGTCCTTTGAACATCCTCATAAACATATAGTATGATGGAAGCTGACACTACCAAGGAGTCAAACCTCACATTAAGGAGTTGTCTCATGAACACCAGGCTTCAGGAACTCATTAAACATATTCCTTATATATACCTTATCAAATTGTTTTGTCTAAGGTGCTGTTTTTATATCCTCTCTTTACTTACATCTTATGGGTTTGTTATATACCGGCTCTGCATGCTTGGGTACAGTCGTGGATTCAGTTACAAACAACTGGGTCGGACATTTAGAGAACAATTACATGAAAAAAATTGTCTCCCACAGCCAAGTTCTGCCATCTGTTTGGGCTTGTGAGACAGCTGGTTTTGCTGGAGGAGAGTTTGGTACCCACCACCCAAGGGCCACATGGTCCTACTTCTTCGGTTGTCCGTGTGCCATAAGATTGATGCGTTGTGCCCCTTTATTATATGAGGGCTTGTAGCTTTTGCTTCATTAGTTATTTATTTGGAGGTTGCTTCCACTACATCTCTGCAGGGCAGAAGGTGATGATGGTGCCACCCTGAAAAGGCTTTATGTTCTCTGGTCATGTGGTCCACTCAGAAGCGTTTCCCCTTGAAAGGCCTGGCCAGGTTGCGCTCGAAGGACTTTGCAAAGGTGGTGTTATTGGAAAGGAGCGTTTTTTTAAAGGGATGCAGCATTTTCTTTGGGAGCAAGGGGAGGGGGAAGGCGGGCAAGATATGCCCTCCAAGTAGGTGATAAGCCTTTTAAGACGTGCTCCAGAAGAGGAGGGCGTGGAGGACCTCTCTCTGTTGTCATTCCTGGATCAGCTTGCAAGATAAGCTCCACATTCCAAAGAAAGGGTTGGTGGCACAACAGGCCAAGACGTCATGAGAGGACTGGCGTTTGGCATTCACTAGCTGCCGTTTTGACACAGGCCCATGTGGAGGCTGGCTTCTTGGAATCCCAGGAGGGTGTCTCACGTAACCGGAGGAGGCTCTTGAGCCTCTGTGTGCTCCACCAGCCAGTTTCAAGGCCAGCTTTTTTCCTGTTTCCCTCCTCATGTCCCCCCCCCTTAGGTTCCTCCTTAGTCTTGCTGGATCTTTCCAGCCGAAAAAGATGATGAATCAAGCATGCTGCATAAATGTAGGTCTGTTTTCCTTTGCCGTCAGGAGGACTTCATGATTACTGTCTCTTCCCCCCTCCCCACATTTCCCCTCTGCTTCCACAGGCTGCCCTCAATGGTGCAAAATGCCCCCCCTCCCATCTCACTGTGATCCAGGTTGAGTTTTTCTCTCTCTCCCTTAGAACTCTGTGTTGGTCAGTGAAACTCATAGTTGCTAGCTTCAGGAGATCAATATGGGGGAGCAGCTTGGATGATCTGTGTTCACAGGCGGTATTTCTCTTAGCATAGCAGGTTAGTACAGACAGCAGGGCGGAAGGCTTTTGTTACCTCTGTGCCCTACTTGGGGGCTTCCAGTGGCACCCAGCTGGCTTTTGTTGGCATCAGAATGCTGACCCAGAGGAGGGACCCTTCTGGTCTGATCCTGCAAGACGCTCCCTATGTCCTGTGTGCCCAAATCGTCTGGAGCATCCAGTTACACATGGAGCAGCCTTACATGGTTGGATTATCCAGTTCAGCAGCATGATAGTCACTTGCTCTTTGGGGGCGGGGATCTCTTTCACAGCCCTGTCTGCTTAGAGATGTCCAGAACTGGACCCGGGAGGGCGGTTCTGCACTTTTTCACTGGCCTACATTTCCTCCCCAGTGCGCTTAGTTGCGACTGTAATGAAGCAATGCTGGAAGGCTTGATGCCATGTCAGTCTTCCATGAATGTAGTCAGCCAGGGCAGAACCAATGGCCAGGATGATGTCCCTTTTGTCTCTTCTGGCATCTCAGTGGAGGAGGAGATTGGATTTATACCCCGCCCTCCACTACCCAAAGGAGTCTCCAAGCAGTTTACAATCTCCTTTCCCTTCCCCTCCCCACAACAGACACCCTGTGAGGTAGGTGGGGCTGAGAGGGCTCTTTCGAGGGCTGCTCTTGAGAGAACAGCTCTGAAAGAACTTATGACTGACCCAAGGTCACACCAGCCGCTGCACGTGGAGGAGTGGGGAATCAAACCTGGTTGTCCCAGATTAGAGTCCGCGCTGTTAACCATGACACCGAACTGGCTCTTGGTTCTTATGTGAAAAAGTCATTGTTAGGATTAGGTTAATTCTTTCCCAGTGGACTGCATTCAAGTGCAGCCTCAACTGCTCTGGAAGATAATAAGCATGTTTAAACTGAATGTGATTGGAGTAGTTCCTGTATGCCTCCTTGTTCAGGGCAAGACTCAGCGCTCTGAAGGGTAGAGCCTTTTCCTGCCACATGGCTGTCCATCTTGTGTTCACGCTACTGCCGTCTGTCCATCTTGTGTTCACGCTACTGCTGTCCGGCATTTTGTGTAGGACCCCTGCTGCTTTGGTGTTGAATCTCTGGCCGGCCTGGACTCGCAGGGCCCACATCATTGCAAGACTAGTGTACATCAAGACAGGTGTGGGAGTTACCACAAATCAGAAGCAGCAGCAGTGCCACTCGCCAGTATGTGAAGAGGGTCGACAGCAAGAGTGAGTGTCTCTGTGCTGGCACACAACCCTCTCTTTGTGTGGTTCTGGTAAGGGCTCTTCCCAACTTCCTATTTCATAACGGTTGACTTGTCACGAGCTGCGTGGAAAGCTTTTATCTGCTGGTTGTTGTCTTTCCTCTCCTCTCGCTAAGCAATTAGCCTTGTCCAGCACGAAAGAGGCTGATAGGGCAGGAAGGGCTCCAGCCATTATTTCTTATCTCTCTTTCATATTATCAGCTAATAGAGTGATTTTTTTTTTAAGTTGCTTCCAGGAAAGATCTATTTATATAAGCCAGTGCTTAAAACGGCGCTCACACACACAAATCAGGAACATCCTTTGCTTCCAGAGCATCAACAACTGGATTCTGTGAACTTAAGAGTACGTCGTATGGTTGTGTAATGTGTAGAAGAGCAGGATTCTGATTTAGCATCCCATTCCTTGTTTCAGTACAAACAACAGGGCTGCAAAGCGTCTGTAGATCAAATGTGATGTCAGGGACGGCACTGGCATTGGGCCAGGCGACCGCGGCTTGAATCCCCCAGGCAGCATTTGGCAATCTGGATGACCTTGGGCTGCCGACACACATGGAGCCCAACCTACTTTGTGAGATAAAATGGAACCACCCCAGTGTGCGCCATCCTGAGTTCCTTGGAAGAGGGCTAAACATGACAGATGTTACGCCTGCATCGGCTCTTGTAACAGCCTTCCGCTAAATGGAAAAACAGCTGTCCGTATCAGTGGAGTCATTTGGGAAGGCTGAGATAATCCTAAATAAATGTCTGGATGCTTACATGAGGCAAAGGACAGTGAAGGAAGACCACCTGGGGGGGAGCAGCCTTCGTACAGTTAGTGCCCTAGGGGGGAGGGGCTGTGGGTCAGTGGTAGAGCTTGAGCTTTGCCTGCAGAAGGTACCGGGTTCAGTCCCCTGCATCTCCAGTTAAAAGGGCCAGGGAGTAGGAGACGTGAAAGACCTCCACTTGAGACTCTGGAGAGCCACCGCCAGCCTGAGTTAAGATGGTACTGACCTTGCTGGACCCATGGCCTGATTCAGTATAAAACAGATTAATATGTACCTTAGAATTCCAGTGACGTTGGAGAAACTGTCCCAGGGCAGTCTGAGGGCCTGATTATTCAATACGTTGCGTACGGTCCACCCCAGCTGCTGTTGAGAAGGCATGCACAACTCAGTTCCCAGGCCTGCAGGGGCTCTGTTTGGGTCAAGACTGTGGCATGCAGGGAGAGAGAGGACTGAAGTTCCTCCTGAAGCAGTTCCTTGGGAGCAGCTGTTACTCCTTGTGTATAGCCCACCAGTAGGCAAGTCTCTCCAGCAGGGCAAGTAGCAGTTCCGTGGGGTCGTTTCTGGTCAAGAAAATTGCCCAGAAAAGGTTTCTTATGCTCCCTTTCCCCATGGTCCCAATCTGAACCGGCCCTGTGCGCCTGGAGATTATTTCAACACGGAACTTGCAGTCTGTGTTTGGATCTGTAAATGGTCTACGAATTAGGCTTGTCTTTTGGTTTTCGCAGTATGGGATTCAAGGCAAGTTTTGGCTTTTTGCTGTTGTGGATTAAAATCCTCAGTAGGCCCAAGAGGCCTACTGCGTGGTGAGAGGGAAATCTCTGCAGCAGAGCGATTCACTGTGCTTGGGGCCCTGGGGACTGGTTGCTAATTGGTAAAAGCTGAAGAGGAAGAACTATTTGCAATCGTATATTATTATCCAGCACTCTTGTTCCCCAAAACTGGGTTTTGTCTGCACGGCATTCTGGTTGTGTGTGCTGTCTGGCTCACACTTCCCATTCCTCACCCCCTCTGTAGGAACTTGAAAAACCCTGTTCCCTACAAACAGATTCCCAACGACAGACCTGAGAATCCCTGATCTGCAAATGCAGAATTGCCGCGTCAGTTGTGTTCCTTCTTTGCCAGCCAGCACTGAGGCTTCCAAACAAAGGAGCTGCTGTTAGCCTTGGAGCTGGGTTGCATTGACAATGGACCCCTCATCTTTGCTGTGTGGTACTTAACACTTCCTATCCTCCTCTTCTCTCTTTTCTCCCCCCCCCCCCTTCAAGGGAGCAAAAGT